>NC_052944.1:96457986-96775258 GCF_013358895.1 Oreochromis aureus | reverse complement strand
CTAAAACAATGAACATAGAACACAAGACCTCTACAAAACAAAACAGGAAGGCTTAACAACATGAAACCACACAGAGAGGAAATACATGAGACAGAAGACCAGACCAGACTTACACCAGGGGACATGAAGTGACTCATAAGTAAGGAGACACGAAAAGGTCCTAAACTAGACTACAACTCAAGGCAATTAATAAAAATACTAAGACTTAACTTTATCTCATAAATAATCCCAAAATACAAAATAACTCAAGTAAACCCGAAACTTAAAGAATAGCACAAGACTTAAACACAAGATAAACATAAGAAAACAATAAAAAATAACACAAAATGCTGGGTCAGAGACCCAACCCTGACACTTACATTTCACTAAAAACTAATGTGCATATTCACATAATTAAAAAATGCTGTATTTTAAAGAAAATACATTAAGAAGCAGATTATATTAGATTTATATTTCAAATATGACAAAATGATGATTTGCATTTAAAATGCATAATTATTCTCTATAGTTTAAACATTTAATAAATTCTGCCTGCACAGAGTGGACAGTCAAACAATTTGAATCCTTATAAATATATTATTTTATATTTATTACTTAATTTCTTTATTCTCATTCCTTTATTAAGGATTCTGGATCAGCACCAACAACAAACCTGTGGCCATAGTATTTACAGTTTTCTGGAGAAGGTATAACATATTACTGTATGTGTGTGGGCGTATTCTATGTGTATAGAGTTTTTGGTTACATTCTTACCCTACCATGACCCCTTTCTTTTGCTCTACTAATATTGTAATAGTTAATAGAAACCAGTGTTCCATTTTTAGTTTATTCCCACATTTTTTAGATCTGTTGCCTTATGGTTCCAGGTGTGTGTCACCAATCTTTGCATTTTGTTATTATCTCATAACACTTGTTTAAATAAGCTTCCATTGGTCCTATGTACTTTTTAATGTCTACAGTCTCAGATCAACACAGCCCTGCCCTCCAGCACTATCAGTAGCAGGAGCAGCAGCAACACCAACATTGTACCCATCAGGTAAAGCATAGGCTACCTTCAGGCTGTAGAAAAATCTCTCCTGAATCTAACATGCAATGGTATTTGGTGTAGTGAGTGCTTGTGACAGGAGAACAGCTGAAAGCAGCTGAAACCCATGTTGTGAACCAAATATCTGACTCTGGAGTTAAAAATAAAACAGGTTGGGATCCTTAGAGAATCTGTCAGTCTTTCTTGATAAGCAAAGCTGTTATTTGGTTTCTTACCTTTTACCTGAACCTTTATTTGTTTCTTCATGGGGATGTTTCCCTCCCACTCAAATCATGCCAGAGGCTTTTATTTTGAAGTTAGGATCAAGAGAAATAAACAATAAACAATTGCAACACATTTAGATGAGCTTGCAAAGTCTCTCGACAGATATTTTCCTACAAGAGATTCATATCCAGCATGGGTGAGACAGCCGTTCACGTTTGCTGTTGAGACAGCAGATGTCAATGATGAATACCTTGACGAAATCATTGAAGTTCAGCAGAGCCAGGTTCAACAGCAACTCTTCAGAACAACAACGATCTCAACGTTTTGGTGTCGACAAATGGACAAATATGCAGTTATTGCTAAGAAAACCCTGGATTTTTTAATACCATTTGTTACAACATATCTTTGCGAGCAATCCTTTTTGAGGATGCTGGACATAAAAACGAAGAAAAGGAACAGACTTTGCTGTGAAAATGACATGAGAGTGGCATTTGCCAAGGTGAAGCCACGCATATCTGAACTGGTCTCTCAAAGGCAACAGCAGAAACACTGATTTGCAGGTATGTAATTTGTTGTAAGTTCATGCATTGTGTTGGTTTTGTTCTTTGAACAAGGTGATGTTCATGCACGGCTCATTTTGTACACCAGTAAAAAACATATCTATGTCTTGAATATGAAAAAAAATCATATTTTATTTTTCACTAAAGTGGGGTTCGGTGAATGCGCATATGAAACTGGTGGGTTTGGTACCTCCAGCAAGGTTAAGAACCAATGATTTAAACACACAGTTGTGCCGCCTGACATTCTTGGTTTTTAGTCAAAACATCAAAGAATTTATTTTATTTGAATGAACTGAAAATAGATTCAAATTAAAGGCTTTTAGAGATTAAACTCCTACATGACCTCTGACCTTCGACCTGTATCTACAGCACTGACCTCTGACTTTCAGCTCCACTTGTTTCTTCAGCAGGATGTTTCCCTCCCTGCTGTAGACGGTGCAGGTGTAGGTGTAGTGATCCCAATCTGTGGGGTATTTCAGGGTCAGACTGAGGTCTCCAGTTTTCAGCAGGTCTTTATTCATCTTCGTTCGGTCTTTGTAAAACTGGTCCTGTTCTTTAAACTGGTCAGAGCCGTTCTCATACACGTGGACCTTCCTGGTTCGGATGTAAATACAAGTCCACTCCACTTTAGCATCTTCAGGCAGGCGAAGTCTGGTTTTGCAGGGCAGCTGGACAGACTCCACCCCATCCTTCACCTCTACACAGGGGACTGAGAGGACAACAAAGCACAATGAGTTGTACAGCCAGTGCAGCAGCATGAAGTTAAACATTTTCAGTGAAAACATGTTTGACCAATTCGACTCTGAAATATGTTCCTTTGCTCCACATTACAGAGTACAGTGTACAGTACAGTGGTGTCTGTCCAATCAGCAGCAGAGCTGACTCTTTACCAGAATTTTTTGTGTCAAATGTACAGAAGCAAATCCTTTGTTTGTTTCTGAAGAGTAAAGTTTTTATTTTCATCTTTCAAGGTTATTTCTTAGAATCTTTCAAAGAAACTGTAGAAGTTACTAGACTATGATTCAACTACACAGTCAGCTGGTCACTTGATCTGCTCTCTGAATGCTCAACTTGAGCTCAAAATGAACTTAAAGAAACGTCTGTTGTGGTTGTTAGGTCTGCACTCGCAGGCCTCTCTAGCTCAGAGACTTATCCCGATGAACAAAGCAAGACAATCAGAGCTCGATCGGTTTTTACTTGCGCAACAGTCGTAATCTCAGAGCTGCAAGCTCTGCACCCAAATTCAGTCAACTTCAACTCCAGCCTCTCCTCGCAGCCTTTTATTAAATGAATACAGTTACACAACCCCCTATTGTAAAACCCGTATGATGTGTTGTAAGAGCTAAGGCACTATGTGAGTAAATGCTCGTGCGAGTATGTAAGTGAATGTGTGTGTGTACGTGTCTGTGCGTGTGTGTCTGTATATGTGACTTCCTGTTGACCATAATATCCTATTAGAGCGATTAGAACATGCTGTAGGTATTACAGGTACTGTGCTGCAGTGGTTTGTATCATATCTATCTAATAGACTAAAGAAAAAAAGCTTTGTAACCCTACTATCCCTACTAGTGAAGACTGTAATTTCTACAACACTGCTTTCCTCCCCGAGGTCCGCAAAGCCGTTTAAAAGCCCCTTTGAGGTCCCTGTGTAATCACATAAACCTTTGATAAAAAATCAACTGAACTCAGACATGCACAGAACATTTTTCCTTCATTGTGTGGTTGAACTTAGAGCAGCTGTAGGGTTTGTTTCTATTGGTTGCTGAAGGCACATCACAGCACACAGCGGTCAAACTTTGACCCCTACATGTGCATGTACTCCTCACTTGTGCACTTTAGCTGCACTTTGCTTGGCGCAGTGGGAAAACTGATGGTAGAAAGACAAACAAGCAGCAACAGAAGCCAGCTGCAGCAAAAACCTTCAGGCTGTAGCACAAACACTAAAAGCAATCAATATTTTTAAATTTGTGCTAGCTTGTCCAGTGACTTTAGAGCCTTAGAAAACTGTTGCCTGTTTACAAAAATGGCTGTTATTCCTAACCAATTAAATGCTACATTTCTGTCAAACCTCTTGAATTAACCTCCAGAGTCCCAGTGTCTTTTGATTTCTGCTTGCTTTATGGGTTTATGGGTTTGGCCTGTGTGAGTGAATAAAGGCTGGTGAGTATAAAAACTGATCTTTGTAGTAGCAGAGGTATTTCTCTAATATGAGGACAGGGGCTAGATTCTACAAAGTTCAATAAAGTCAGCATTTCTTATCAAAGTATAAATCCGTATTAATTAGCATAAAGTCAAAGGTGCAGAAAATGTAAAGTTCCCATATGAGGATGCAGGATCTGGGTCGCAGATCTGGTGGATAAAGTTGAAGGTGTGTACTTCAATAACATCTTGATTGTTTCATTTAAAATCACCTTTCCTGGTTTACAGACAAAGTGTCCAAAAACGTAGGGACCTCCTGCATCTGCAGCTCACTCATAACATCCTGTTCACCATAGTAACCACAGTCACATTATCAATGACAGGCTCTTGTTAGCAAACTTCACCATTTCTATCAATCCTATACTGTAAACCTTTGACCTGTATCTGCAGCTCTGACCTTTGACTTTCAGCTTCACATTTTTCTTCAGGATGTTTTCCTCCCTGGTGCTGACGGTGCAGGTGTACGTGTCCGTGTCTTTGTCTGTGGGGTATTTCAGAGTCAGACTGAGGTTGGCAACTGTCAGCCGGTTTCTCTTCATCTTGGTTCGGTTTGTGTATAACCAGTGTTGTTGTGGTTGAGGCTGGTCAGAGTCACTTTGCTGCACATGGGCTGTCCTGTTAAGGCTGTCAGTCCACATCACTGTAGTGTCTTCAGGCAGGTGAACTGTGGTTATAAAGGGAAGTTGAACAGACTCCACCCCTGAATCCACCTTCACCTGCGGGACTGAGAGGACAACAAACATCATCATCAGCTGCACAGGAAGTCTTTAACACTTGGAGCAGGTAGTGACTTAAATAGTTACTGTTTATTTTCAGTGTTGTTCCTGAAAATATTTGTATTGTTTTTCTGATTACAGCCTGTTGTTTTAGGCTGGAATTATATTTTTCTCTTCTCTGTGGGGTTTTATTCCGCTTGTACTGGTGTAACTGTAATCGTAGGTGAAGCTCATTGGACTTTATATGATACGTGTTCCCTGTATCATTCATCCTAGGGACCGAAGTGACCCAGTACTACACAAACGTCGCTCGTGTATATCTTGCCAACAAAATGGGAAATCAGTGGAGCGATTTATTGAAATATGTTTATATATTTAACTGAGCTCTAATAACAAGTCAGATGCCTTCACTCCTTTTGAGGATGCAGTGTCCATGTTGCCCCAATAATCCTAAAATTTAATCCATCTGACCACAGAACAGTTTTCGACTTATTTAATGACATTTGCCTTTACTGTCTAAGGACAGCGCAGCGAGAACTCTCTGCTTATGAGAAGAAGAAAAAAAAAAAACAGGGGAAGTTTTAGCAGTGAGAGAGAGAGAGAGGCAGAGAGAGAGAGGGAGAGAGACTGAGAGAGAGAGAGGGAGAGAGAGAGAGAGCAGAAAAAGAGAGAGAGATGTGAGATTTGTGACGTTTAGCGTGTTTGGAGTGTGTAGTTAATGTGTTGTCTTGTGTAGTTAGTGTGTAGTGTTGTGGATAGTTTTGTGTTGTGTGTCAGAACAATGAGGCGACTGCTGTCTCCAGGTAGAAACAGGAGTGATACACCTGCTGCTGTCAGACCTGCAGGTATCAGGCTGGACAGAAATGATTTTTTGGAGTGGCACAAATAATTTGTGTGGCATCTTATTGAAGAACAGCTGATTGTTCTGTAAAATGAAAATGAAAACATGACTGTAAATTCAGACATGTGAGGTTGTGCTGAAAAGAATGAAACCAAACAAGGCAAAGTAAATAGTTTTTAAAGGTAAAATGTGGAGGGAAAATCAAATTGATCAAATTCCTGATTCTCTGAACGCTTTCATGAAGTTATGTGCTGTAAATGATGAGATATTTACAGTTTTCAGAACTCCGTCCTGAGGAACATTATTTTGTAATTGTTTTTGCAAACTCTGAACATCTTTACTTCGGGTAACTCTGCCTCTCTTAATGCTCAGCAATGTTATTGACCTGTTGCCAATTAGCCTAATTCAGTTAAATGTTAGTTAAATAATTATACAGATGTGTCATTTTTTGCTTTTTGTTGCTGCAACTTTTTGGAAAATTGTTACTGCCATCGAATTCAAAACTTTATTAAAATTGTACATTTTCTCAGGTTGCTGGTTCCCTTAAGAACATGGCTAAGATCACTAACCACCATCATTTAAAAATGGAAATGTGACCACATCACACATGTGACAAATCACTTACCTTTCACAAAATAGTGTCTGAAGTACATGCCTCCACCCACAATTAAGAATGCAGCCAGATTCAAGAAAACCAGGAGAACTGTGACCCTGCTGCGATCTAACAACACAACTGTGAACAAAAACAGGAAAATTGCGTGATGTTAAAATAATGCTGCAGAATCTCTAACGCTGCACATGATTTTTCATTCGTTTGCACTGACCTCCACCTGTGGCCCTCTGGACCTGCAGCTGCACTGTTGTCTCACCCTGTTCATGTCCAGACTTGCGGGCGGTGCAGGTGTAGTTGCCACTATCAGACAGTTGAAGATTTTTCAGAGTGAGGCTGAGGTTTCCAGTTTCCAGAGCATCAGTATTCATGTATGTTCGCCCGCTGTAATGCTGGTTTTGGTTCTGAAGGTTATCGCCTTCCTGTTCACGCAGGTGAACTGTGGGTGGATTGAGGTCGGACCGGCTCCACACAACTGCGCATTCTGCCACATTAAAACTGAGAAACCTACATGGCAGCAGGACAAACTCTGCTCCCTCCTGCACCTTCACACTTGAGGCATGCTGGGAAACTGTGGAGTTTAAACCTGAAATCATTCCCACACTTTATTATGACAGCAGGAAACCACAGATACCACAGACACAATACAGCAGTTCCAGTGATGCACACGGCTGATTTCATGAAATCATATTGATTCAGTGGGTTTTTTTTTATTTGTTTAGATAATAAGGACATTATTCCTGAGACATGACCAAAGTGGCTGCTGTTTCATAACTGTCACAAAACCTGTGAGACCAGTTACACTGCCATGGTGGCTAGATGAAACCAGCCAAGTGCATCAGCTTAGAGTGACTCGAGCTGATAATAGAACAGATAGAGACCACATCAGGCCGCATTTTTGTCTCACTGCTTCAGTGAGAGAAGACATTTAAGATAAAGTAACACTGACTCAGATAATGTCAGTATGTTTACAATGGCATACTGTAGGATGTTGTCCCTCTCTGTCAGCCATATAAAGTGTGTCCTGAACTGTTTTACTGAACTTGAACAGCAGAGGGCTCTGTAACAGCAGCAACTTCTCCACAAGGTTCAAGTGACACATACAACATACCACCTGGATTTGTGTAGCAATAAGCCCACAAAGGTGCCCTTTCATCAGGATGGAGGGCAGTATCTTCATCCTGTTAGGCTTAGAAGAACCCAGTGGGACCAAGGTGAAGTATCAACTGCGACAGCATGTGGCAGTTGAGACCTCGCCTTGTTTATGAATGCACACAAACCTGTCTGACTGTGTGTGTCTCTGTGTGTCTCTGCAAGTGTGATATTAATGGAGCTTGGATCGTGAGAACAGAGGCAGATTTTCTTACCGTGCAGGAGAATCACAAACACCAACAGGGTCTTCATCTTTCTGTAAAAACAGCAAATAGCTAAAAAAAAATTCCTTCAGTCTTCTTCTGCCTGAGGAAATCAGCAGTAAATCCACAGACATAATCCACCTGCTCCCCACCTTACACAAACACACCTTCAGTTTTTTTCATTCAGGAAGAGGAAACACTTGTTCAGAGGGAGGAAGGGACTGTTCACGTACCTCTAGCCAGTAAAGACGAGGACAAGAGAAACAAAGCAAATAAAGAGAAAAGAAACGTGAGTCAGGACCAGTTTAATACGTCTGTAATCAAAAATTTTAATCATCACGTCAGACTAAAGTGAAATATTATCTCTTTGTTTCCTCGTATCCTTCCACATATGATAAATGAGAATAAAGTACATAATAATAAGAATAATAAATAATGTTTTATTGCTGTCTACCAGCAGCAGCTTCACAGCCCACCAGGGGTTTAAGTACTTACCCCCAACAGCAGCCCTCCTTATAAAGTTAACTGTGGTTAGTATCTGTAAGAAATAAAAAAATTAATAATAATAGCTAACTTTAATTCAGTAATAAAGAGTATTATTATTATCATTAGAAAAGAACAGGAGTGATTGACTGGTAACACTGTAAGAGTAACAGTATTTAAAATATTAGCAGTTATTAATTATATTTTAGTCAAGATCATTTTAGAGTTTATTAAAAATGTTTTTAAAAAGTATTACCCTTCCACCTCTAACAGTGATGATATATTAGTTTTGGATGAACAAATATTGTAGTTTGTATTCTTTATTTGCATTTTAGAGGTTTAAATAACAATATTGATTCAGTTTTCTGTGGAAAAGGCAAAGAGGGAACTGCACATCTCGTTCATTAACTCTAAAAGAAAATGTTTCCTCTGTGTTGCTGTGAAAATCACTCATTCAGTTCAGCAGCTCAGCCTCGCTCTGCAGAAGCAGCGTGCCAAGCTGATGATGTTAAGAGGGAAGTAGTGAAGAGGATGATGTCGCTCTGCTTTCAGTCATCATCCCGACAACATGAAGACTTCATCTGCTCCTCTGTGAGTCACACACTGAAATCCTTCACTGATCTTTTTCATCGATTCATTGATAGCAGGTCTAATAAACACTCTTGGATGCTCTCACTCACTGACTGCTTGTTTTAGGTGAGAGGATCAGTTCACTTTTCTTCTTTTATATTACAGGTTTCCTCTGAGAGCGGTCTGTGATGTTTGATTGGAGCCAGGAAGAGATATTTTTGGCTTATAATGAATATCACAAGTTTATTTTATTTTAGAGCTTCCAGACTTTCTGCAGTTTATTCTGGAGTAATACATTAATAAAGTCCACCATGTAATCTGGACCGTCATAATAAATTGCTCATGCCCAGTTAGTGTCTGTAACATGAAGTCAGATGACCTCTTTTCATCAAACATGCTTTCTCTCAGGAAACCACAGCTGCTGGCTGCATGTGCCACAGGTTCTTCTGCCTGTTCTGTAATCTTCACTTCCTCTATTAGAAGCACATTTTCCACGATGAGTCAAACCAAAGAAATGGAGACTGTTCTTGAATGGTAAAATCAACAACCACTGAACAACAACCACTGATCAATGGTCATGAGTACCATTCACAGATCGTTGGGGGAATGACAACAACATTATCAACTTTCCGTCAGACAAGGGTAGGTACACAGTTTTGCTAAAGCAGAAAGACTATCATGAGAATATTTCCGAAGTAAAGTGTGGCGATCGTAAACATAGGTAGTTGTAATCTCATCCACAGACAGCAGCAGAATAGGTAATGCAACATAAAACAGAAGAAGACAGAGTTTGACAGCGGCGTTGCCGATCACAGGCACCATCTTGTCAGAGAGAGAGAGAGAAACCTGTCACAGATACTTGTCTTTGAAAATGTTTGAGTCCTGCTGTGATGAGATTTAAAACAAAGTAAACTCTCAAGATGATCAGTGCAATTACACCATACAGAAATGTTTTTTTTCTGCCCCCACCTCTATCACGGCGCTTCTCCAACCCTACTGTCCAAAGCAGACTTTTAGATCCACTGATAGTGGTCTTCTATCTTTCCACGGACCCGTTTGAAAACGAAGGGGATCACGCTTTTCAAACCCTGGCTCCAATACATCCCCACAGACACAGCGATCAGGGGGGCAGAAGAACAGCACATCAAGAAGGCCCTGAGTAAATGTGGTTATCCCAGCTGGACTTTTGTCAAAGCTGGAAAGGCACCTAAAGAAAGCTCCAGCCAATCCAGGAGAGAAGGACAACCGCTGCCCAAGCGAAAACCTGTAGTGATCCCATATGTGTCAGGAGTATCAGAGCAGTTGAGACGCATTTTTTCTAAACATCGGGTCTCTTTGTGTCTCTGTTAAAGAGCTCCTCTTTGATGACCACTCCCCAAATTTGAGACAGTGGTGACAACAGACTGGGACCAGAAAAAGTAGATGCATATATCATTCATTAGCTCCCAAACTGTCCAGTTATGGACTGAAACAGTGAGGGTTACCGTGAACATGACTCATGCAGTTTATTAGGGAAGCGGCTCAGCCTCGATCTGCAGAAGCAGTGTCACAAGCTGATGGTGTAAACAGGGAAGTGGTGAAGCTGAAGGTGTCACTCTGCTGTCAGTCGTCATTCCGACAACATGAAGACTTCAGGTGTGTCTCTGCTCCTCGGTGAGTCAAAAACTGAAAAACTTTTTATGCTTACTTTCAGTCATATATTCATTTGTGTGATTTACATTGCTGTGCTTGAGAGCCTCCATCTACTGGAACCAAATTCCTTGTATGTGTCTGCACATATAGTTGGCCAATTTGTTGGATCTGCTTAAAGTTTGTTTCATGTAGGAGAGAGGAAGAGTTCGCTCTTTTTCTGTTGTCTGTTTTCTAGTAGGGCTAAAATAATTTAATTAAAAGTAATTGAAAATAGACAGTGATGCAGCTCACACTTTAACTCAGATGCATCTAATGAAATAAATTCTTTCACACAAGCGTAAAGCAGGAAAGTGTGCATACATCATGACTTACTTTTGTCTCATCAACAGATGTGGATACAAACAGAGTTCTAAGCAGAAAAACAAAGTTGTGATCCATCATGTAATTTGCACTGGCTCAATGAACTTTGTATTCATGTTAAGTTCACTGTCTATAACATGATGACTTAAGGAGAATTCGGGCAATCTCATTTCTTCGAACATCGACGTTCATTCAGGAAACCACAGCTGCTAGTTGCACTCACCACACGTTTGTCTTATCTGCCTATTATGTAGCCTTCACTTCCTTTAATAAGAGCAAAGTTTCCATTATAAACACAGAGTCTAACAAAAGACTGGTGACTGTTTTGGTCATTTCCCTCAGAGTTTGTATGTTTTGTTGTTTTTCTGATGATGAGCTTCAAACAGCAGCAGATTGAGACTCAAATAGAACCTAATAAAATCAGTGAAGCAGTTTCTCCAGGCTGTTCATTCAACTGCTCATGTCATCCATCAGGGAGTTACTTTAATATCATTACATTGTTTGCTTTTAGTAAATGTGAAAAATTGAATATGAATGAATTTTATGTTTTTCTTTTTTTTTTTTTCTTAATACCTAACTGCTGTACCTGTACTGCCCGTATCTCTGTAGATATACTGTATAGCCACTCAAAACTGATGTTCAGACAAGAGTGTGGGAGCCGCCTGTTTTCTCTCTCCATTATAATTCCTGACAATTTTATTAGTTTGGGCGAGCTCAGCAATTGCGTTTTCTAAGGACAGCGCTAGCAAGCACTCTCCGCTATTTTATGGGAGTTGCATGAATACTTTGTGTGCCTTCTTATTTGATGATCGATGGCTGCAGACTCTGTGGGAACTGAAATCAGCCCGTCATCGATGCAGAAGTGTCTCTCGACAAAGTGTCTTGTGTCCGCTCCAGAGTTTGTCTCGCCTTCCCAGGTGGCTCTTCATAGGTAATAGATGGTTACTACTGGTGACGGGCTATTACCAAAAAATATGCACCCAGACGTGGTCTTCCTGCACTTTGTCACATGGGTAGCAGTAATCAACAACTTTTTATTCTTTTTTTATTCTTATGAGCACGAGAGAGAGAGAGAGAGGGCCACAGGTACATAGTCACAAAAGATGAATAGCACAGCATTTAGTTGAATAGACGTTAAAAGAGAAGGTGTTTCAACAGCTGTTGTCTACACTCTTGACACAGGAGAACAGAAGACTTCACCACCAGTTGACCTCCTCACCAACTTTCTCACAACACCTAACTGTGACCTACATAGAAAGCCAGCTGAGTGTGCAGCTTTGAAATATAACATCCAGAGTCTATGTGGCAAATGGCTAAACAAGTGCCATCACAGCAGGGTGAAGGGTGAAGGCTTTTAATAAAATAAAAAAATACTCTCAGGCCTATTACTGCCTTCTGGTCATAATGTCCACTCCCTTTCAGTGACCTCTCACCTTTAATATCCTATGACCTTCACTGACCTCTGACCTTTAGTGACCTCTGACCTCCTGTTGCAGGTGTGCGTGTGCTGCTGCTGTCTGCACTGACTGTTTCTGCAGGTGAGTAGATGCAGTGCACCATGGTCCAGGACAAACACTGAGTGTAAACACTGATAGAAACTGTCCGTCTGTCCTCCAGTCTCTCTGACCGTCAGTCCAAACCTGCAGCAGTTCTTCACAGGAGCCTCAGTGTCTCTGACATGTGAAGGTCAGCTGGGCTCTGATGGAAGGACGGTGAAGAGGGACACAGGAAGTGGGACTGAGTCATGTGGAGCAGGTGGGCGGGGCTTTGGGAGGATAAATGGTTCATCCTGTTTGTTTGATGAGTTCAAGCCAGTCAGTGGAGTTTACTGGTGTGAAGGTGAAGCTGGAGAGAAGAGTGAAGAAGTTAACATCACTGTATCAGGTAATGAAGTCATTCAATTAATCAGACTAACAGCACACTGTTATACCACCTCTACATCACTCTGTGTGTCTTTTCCTCAGATAAACATGTGATCCTGGAGATCCCTGCAGTTCCTGTGAGCACAGGAAGTGATGTCACTCTACAGTGTAAAAAGAAAACTGGTGGCACAGCTGCAGCTTATTTCTACTTCAATGGGTGTCTTGTTAGACCTAAATCAGAGAAAAACATCACCATTAACG
Source organism: Oreochromis aureus (assembly GCF_013358895.1). NCBI lineage: Eukaryota > Metazoa > Chordata > Actinopteri > Cichliformes > Cichlidae > Oreochromis > Oreochromis aureus. The sequence goes on along the minus strand of NC_052944.1, from coordinate 96,762,560 downwards.
TGCAGCAGTCTGATGAAGGTCTCTACTACTGTGCTACTGATGAGTTTGGATCATCTCATCAGAGCTTTCTGAGGGTCAGAGGTCAGATCACTGACATCACTTCCTGTTTAAAGACAATCTGCTGAGCTGATGATAAACTGACTGAACCAGCTTCCTCATCTCTCCTGCAGGTCCTTCAACCACAGACTTGTTTACAACAACAAAAGAAGCAACAACAACCATAACGTCACTGAGAAACACTCATATTTCCTCTTCTTCTACCCTTCTTTCTCCTCCCCCTTCTCCCTCCCCCACCTCATTCTTTGTATTCCCAATTGTAGCTGCTATAGGTTTTCTGGTGCTATTGGTTCCGGTTCTGTTTGTACTTCATCTTCTGTGGAAGAAGCACACAGGTATAGCGTCTTTCTCAAATTTTCATCCAAAGTCATCATCTTGGGCACATCACGACAGCCTCCATCAGCGTTTCTATTTTTAGAACATCGCTTAGAAAGTAGATTCAGACTAAAACACCACAGACACAAATACTAGTATTCTTTCAGATCACTTCATCTTTGCAGGGAGATACCAGTCAGCTACAACAAATGATGTCACCTATGCTGAGGTCACCAGTAGAGCCTGGACCAAGAAGACTCCAGTCAGCGAACCTGAAGTACTTTACTCCAGTCTGCGGACAAACACTACAGGTACACATTCACCTGTGTTATAGCAAGGGAGATAAACCCAAAAGTTCTTTTAACTGGGGTTGTAAAATGTGGTCAATGAAACAATGAGAATCTTCTTCTCAAATTTATCAAACTAGTGTTTTGAAAGTGGGACCTGAATGCAGGATTCACAGCAGGTGCAGTTCACTCTTTAATTTGAGCGGATTTGGTTTGTTTTTAATCCAGATGTAACTTTTCTAAGATAAAACGGAGAAGCACACGTTGGATAGTTTAATAAAATACTCTACAAACCACCAAACCAGCAAAGCAACAAAATTAGGAAAATAACAATCAGTACAAGGTAAGAATGTACTGCTCTCATTCTGACTCAAATCTAAAGGAGCAAAAACAAGTTTTAACACATTATTTAAAGACAGGCAGTTAGTGGACTGAACTAATGAGGGCAGGGTGATGCTTCCACAGTTTTGGGCTACAGCTGAAAAAGCCCAGTCAGCTCTCACTTTAAGTCAAGTTTTTGGGACTACCACGAGAAGCTAGTTCAGTGACCATATTACGTCTTTTATTGCCATGTAAATCTGAGGGTTATATACATAACAATAGTAGACTAGGCCATATTTTAAAAAGCTAACCCCTGGACAGAGGATAAAGGGAAAAGAAGGTTATACCACCTATTTGTATTATAAATGAGGAAGATGCAGAGTCACCACTGTGAAAAAACTTCGTCTTTGATGTCCATAAAGTGACATGAGGGTGGTTATGGTTACCCTGTGAGTCGCAGCATGTAAAAGCACATTAATAGTGAAGTCACCTGAGTCAGTAGTTCATATTTCCCCGGGTCGATCGTTCATTGACCCACATCAAAACAGGTGCTGCTTGTGTGGTTAACTGCTGAGAGAAGCTGAAGCTGTGTGATGGAGCTTCTTTGTTGAGATCAGTGGGAAATGATCAAAGGTAAAACACATAAACCATGAAGTGTTTTATGTGTTTAAGTTCAGTCTAGCAGCTATTCGAATGTTGTGGACTCTGTAAAGATAAACTGTGTCTGACTGCAGAGTCCAGAGAGTGCATGTCAGAAGATAGTGGTGAGATACAGGACTGAACAAAGGAAGATGTAAAGTTACCACATAGCAAAAGATGTTCTTAACTTTGTTTCTTGTCTTCATCTGTTTATGTGTTTAGACTAGTGTTTAAAGTGAAATAAAATGATAAAGAGTTCTTTTTAAGAGAGATATTCATGAAGCCCCTCACAAAGTCTTCATAAGAATTAAGATTTTTCTGCAGGGTATTATTAAATTAAAACAATATATATTTGAATTCAGTTCAGCAGGCAAACAGGTTTGATGGAAAATCCAAGTTCAGTGAGAAGAAAAAAAAACCTGGATATTCAGTCACTCATTGGCATGTTCTTGTCTTGATGATGTCATCCCAAAAACTTCCTTTAGCACACATGACCAATGCTGACATCATCACTCAGACCCCTGAGAACACAGGTAGGGAGGCTGCACCTATATTACTCATGTCCCAGTGTTATTACATACTGAACTGTCGGGGTGACCGTGGTTCAGGGGATTGGGAATCTCATCTGTAACTGGAAGGTTGCCAGTTCGATCCCTCCTGCTCTCTCTGTCCTGGTCATTGTGTCCTTGGGCAGGACACTTCACCTACCGCCTACTGGTGTTGGCCGGAGGGGCCGATGGTGCGATATGGCAGCCTCGCTTCTGTCAGTCTGCCCCAGGGCAGCTGTGGCTACAACTGTAGCTCACCTCCACTAGTTTGTGAATGAGAGAGTGACTGAATAGTGGAATTGAAACGTACTTTGGGTACCTCTCCAAAAGTTGAATCTGTTCATCTGGACGTAGCGTTTTGTGGGAGAAACGTTTCGTCACTCATCCAAGTGACTTCTTCAGTCTCAGCTGACTGCAGGTTTCCCCAAACCTTATAAACAGGACATTTGCATAATGACTGAAACCAGCCCACTGAAGGAACAATGGGCTGTGAGGTCAGTTCCTTAATCATAATTATGCAAATTCCCATGACCATTGATCAACAATCACTGACCAAAACCCATTGATCAAAGAACACTGATCAATGGCCATGAGTACCATTCACAGAGAGTTGGGGAATGGCTGCAATCACAGCATTGTAAGATGGCGAAAGATGTACCCTTAGGCCCCCTCCTCGATTCAGAGATGGTCTTTCCCTTTTCACGTAAATGGCCTCCTTGACTCCGCGCTCAAACCAGCGTTCTTCCCTGTCCAGGATGTGTACATCCTCATCGTTGAAAGAGTGTCCACTGGCCTGTAGGTGTGAATAGACTGCAGAGTCCTGGCCTGATGAGGTAGCTCTTCTGTGTTGTGCCATCCGCTTCGCCAGAGGTTGTTTGGTTTCCCCGATGTATAAATCCTGGCAATCCTCCTGGCACTTAACAGCGTACACTATGTTACTCTGTTTGTGTCGGGGGACCCGATCCTTGGGGTGGACCAGTTTTTGGTGCAGCGTGTTTTGGGGTTTAAAAGCCACAGAGACCCGGTGTTTAGAAAAAATGCGTCTCAACTGCTCCGATACTCGTGACACATATGGGATCACTACAGGTTTTCGCCTGGGCAGCGGTTGTCCTTCTCTCCTGGATCGGCTGGAGCTTTCTTTAGGTGCCTTTCCCGCTTTGACAAAAGTCCAGCTGGGATAACCACATTTACTCAGGGCCTTCTTGATGTGCTGTTCTTCTGCCTCCCTGGCCGCTGTGTCAGTGGGGATGGTGTTCGCTCTGTGTTGTAGCGTCCTGATGACACAAAACGCTACGTCCAGATGAACAGATTCAACTTTTGGAGATTTACTTTCCTGGATGATTGAGAATGCATCAAGATGTACTTTGGGTACCTAGAAAAGCGCTATATAAATGCAATCCATCATTAACTTTTTTTCTCTTTAAGCTTCAGTTTAAAAATTAGGTTTAAAGTTTCATATATTTGTTACATACATATACATTTTTATTAGGTTTTAAAGTTGGTAGGACAATAAATCCCTCACCATTCTAGTGACCTGCCCTATGACTGCACACTCAACTGTCCCATTTTTACAGAAGCTATAGACACCACAGAAGAAGTTAGAAAGAAATGACAAGTTTCTCTGTGTAAACAGGAAGCTGAGGACAGACCTGAAGACTTCCTGTGGACAGTCTCACCGTGGGAACATTTACAGCCAGTCATCAGCTTCCTCCGTTCTTCATTCACTCCCATTCATTCACACAGTGATGTCATTTTGGGAGCAAGTGGGGAAGATCTCCTGTTTCCTGTTCCTCCTGAGGAACCAGGAATGATGAGGAACTAAAGAAATCAAACTGCTGCTGGTTTGAGTCTCTGCAGCTTGAACTGTGACAAAGGTCTTCTGCGAGGTGAAGAGTCGTCACTTTCGGGAGCTGCTTCCATCATTTCAAACTGATCAATACTCTGAACTTATGAACACTCATGTTTGACAACGAATGTCCTGTGATGGTCCTCGGTCTTTGACCTAGTTTTTGTGTTTGTTATGGACTATGTGTTTACTTGTTCTCTAGTTTGGATGTTTCCAACCTTTCTTCTATATTGGTGTCTCTTGAGCTCAGGTTCCATAATTTGTCACAGTCTTCATTATTTATATTTCTTATTCTCCATTTCATGTTGTTTAAGTTTATTTCCTTCGTGTCCAGTCTGTGCCAGCCTCTTCTCTGTGTTTTGTTATTCTTTCAGTCTCTCCGGTCATGTACCTGCGTTTGTCTGTTTTCTCTGTGTTCTGTCTCATTGTGTTTGTAATCCCATCCCTGTGTTTTCTCCCTCCACGTTCATCTCTCTGTATTTTTACTCCTTTGTCCCCTCAGTCAGTCATGTCTCAGTGTGTTTATTCTTCTGCGTCTAGTTCACATATATTAGTCCTGGTCTCTATGTTTGTACTTCCTGTTTTATTTTGATAGTTTTTCATCCTATGTATGTTGTGCCCAGTTTTGCTTCCTCCTTCTCTTTAGTAATTAGTTCCAGTTGTGTTCCCAATTATTGTCAAACCTCTCATTATCCTGTGTGTGTATTTAGGTCCTCAGTCTCTCTCGTGCCATCCTGTTTTGCTGTGTACGTCTGTGAGTTCTAGGTTTCCCTCGTAGTTTCCTGTTTATACTCTCTAATTTTTCTTTGTTTGTTTCTCTTGTATTTTTTGTGTTTCTTTCTGAATTTCTAGTAACAGTCATAAAGCTGCCTCTTTTAGCCGACCCGTTTGTTTCCAAGTCCTGCATTTGGGTCTTGCCTCTGCCTGCCACACAGCTGTTCATGACAGGCACAGAAAACGATTTTGAGCCTAGAGGTAATAAATGCATGAACTAGTTTTTCAGCATCACTCTGAGACAGGATATTTCTAAATTTAGAGATACTGCTCAAATGGAAGAAAGCAGTCTTACATATCTGTTTAATATGTGCATTCAAGGACATATCCTGGTCAAAAATGACTGGTTTCATCTCAAAGCTGGCCAGTTGGACAGGAAACAAAACAAGATGTTATTTACATATGAGCATCACACTTTACCTGAAATACACAAAGAATCACCTAATAATAGAAAACAGTTTCAAACCTGCAGGATTAAAGTGATGAAAGTTTGTTTTTACCATGATTTAAATTTGTCTCATAAACATCCAAAACCTGCTGAAGGTTCAGAACTGAATCTAATGCAGTAAAGTCGAGCATGTAGTGAGACTGAGTCAGTGAAGCTTCATTCCCAGTTAGTGTTTGTAACATGACGACTGAACAAGAAAGCAGATGCCCTCTTTTCATCAAACAGGAAACCACAGCTGCTGGTCTGTTATGTAGACGATGTTTCCTCTGTTAAGAACTAATTTTCCACTATGTGGACTGAGTCAGTAATCGTCCTGTGTCTCTCAGAATTTCATTATTTTGTTTTCAGATCTAAATGTTGCCATCAGTCACTGTCAGTTTGGGCACTGAACCTTAAACAAGCATGTCAAAAATAAATCTACATTAATGATGCATAAACATCAAACCAGCAGGATCTGTGCACTGTGAACACTGACTGAGGCTGAGGTGATGTGATCCAGTGGGTAGTCTTCTAAATGTGTCTTCTTGTCTGCATGCTGAAGTATTCTTGGGCAAAATACTGAACCCCAAATTTCTTCTGACGCCTCCATCCAAACGTGAGTGTTTGATAAAGGTGCTTAGAAAGCACTGTGTGAATAGCTGAGTCTTGTAGTAAAAAGTTCTCTGAGTGCTCAGCTGGATTAGAGCAGTAGCAGCAGTTCATTTACACAGACAACCTGTCGCTTACATCTATAAATGATGATCAGTGAACTGTCACTCGTGGTTGAAGCATTTGTTATGTAGAGCCAGAAAATAAACCACAAGCTTGAACACTATTTTACTGACCTTTATCTGTGTAGCCTTCCTGTATTGAGCTAGGCAAGGACTAAAATAATTTCCCAGCATTATCTTTCTAACTAAATGGCTTTTTGCTTTAGTTACACTGCAAATACAGCTGACATGGCATTTCAGACTTTTGCTGTAATCAAATTTGTAAACTTGTATTTAAGTTGGTACATAAGCTACATGTGTGCATAATGCACTGAAATAGATTCCTTTGTGATACTAAAGTATTAATATTTACTGATGTTCAATCTTGGTCTCTTTGTGCAAGAGAAAAATATGTATGTGCATTTTTCCTCATGAATTTTGTTGATGTTGTGTCAAAGAGTTACACATTTATAATATTTGATACATAGCTGTGTCATTGTAGTTCAAATTCAAATTCAAATTTTATTTGTCACATACACAGTCATACACAGTATGATATGCAGTGAAATGCTTACACAACTGCTCGTGACCTAAAGAAAGAAAAAAGGCTATGAATAAGAATAATTAAAAAGGGTAAATTTAACTAGGAAGGAATAAAATAAAATATAAAAATTAAAGTTAAAAATGAAATAAATGTACAACACAAATTAGAATGAAGGGTAAATTTAACTGGGAAAGAATAAGATAAATATATAAATTAAATTTGAAAATAAAATAACTGTACAACAAAATACACAATACACAGTATAGAAATATATAAGAATGTATGAAGAAATATAAATATATATACAATAACAGCAGCATTTTTTTTGTACAAGTATTAAATGGAAATGAAGAAATATAATGTCCAGTGTTGTGCAATCCACATTTGTGTCTTATGCAGTGCAAATATGCTTAAAGTGATTTAGTGGGCAGTTGGAAGTCTCTCAAGCGTCTGAGGTGGTAGAGACGCTGTCGGGCCTTTTTCACTACAGTGTTGATGTGACAGGACCATGACAGGTCCTGCGTGATGTGAACCCCAAAGTATTTGAAGCTGTCCACTCTCTCCACTGGGCACTCGTTAATGACAGGTGTCTGGTAGTTCCTCTCCTGCTTAGTGCTGAAGTCTACTATCAACTCCTTTGTTTTACTGACGTTTCGAAGGAGGTTGTTCCTCTGGCACCAGTTCTCCAGATTCCTAACCTCCTTCAAGTAGGCCGTCTCGTTGTTGTCAGAGATCAGGCCCACCACGACGGTGTCGTCAGCAAACTTGATGATTGTGGTGGAGCTGGTAGTGGCCACACAGTCATATGTGTACAAAGAGTACAGCAGGGGGCTCAGAACACACCCCTGGGGGGCTCCAGTGCTGAGAGTGGTGGAGACTGAGACATGTCCGCCCATCCTTACTGCCTGTGGTCTGCCAGTTAGGAAGTTGGAGATCCACTGACACATAGATGAGCTGAGTCCCAGGTGCTCCAGTTTGGTGGTGAGTGTGGAGGGAATTATGGTATTAAATGCAGAGCTGTAGTCGATGAAGAGCATTTTAACATAATCCCCCCTTCTAGTGTCCAGGTGAGTGAGTGATGTGTGGAGGAGATGAGAGATGGCATCGTCTGTGGAACGATTTGGACGGTAAGCGAACTGTAGTGGGTCCAGTGTGTCTGGTAGTGAAGAAATGATGAAGTCTCTGACCAGGCGTTCAAAGCACTTCATCACTACTGAGGTGAGGGCTACAGGGCGAAGCAGAGAAGCAGGGTTCAAGCTTCTACAGAGAAGCAGGGTGGGGTTTCTTCGGGACAGGAACAATGATGGACTCCTTGAAGCATGTGGGGAACACCGACTGAGATAAAGAGATGTTGAATATCTCACAGGAGCTAGCTGGTTCTGTGTACAAGTTTGGACTTAACCCTCTGATTTAATCTAAAATAATACTCTGTGTTATTTTGTTAGACCAACATGAAAGATAAATAATTAAAACAACTTGTTGGAGAATTAAAATAGTAAGAAATGGAAATCAGATCTCTCAGCTACTTCTGTATGAGGTACTATGAGAACGTGTGATTTCAGGCTGTAGATAATAGATTTCTAAGAGGTTTCTTGCTGGATGAAACCTAAACGAAAAACTCTACAGACATGAGGTGGGCTCACCCAGGATTTGAACCCGGGACCTAAGCGAGAATCATACTCCTAGACTAACAAGCCAAGTAAACATCATCACCAACTTCTTTTCTGAAAGTCGCACATCAGAGCACGTAGCTGAAGCTGAATATATGAAACATTGTCTTGAAAGCTGCCAGTCAAAGGTATGGAAACACATCATCATGGGTTTTCCACATTGTGGACACAAACAGTTTCAGGACATCAGCTCACAGCAACTGTCATTTTAAAGATCTTGCCTCATTCAACCAGACAAGCACTTTTTCTATGCTTTAGTGCTTTCTAGCTAAGAGTCGCTAACATTCATTCTTTGCATCAGAGAGCAACTTGGGGTGCCAATCTGCCAACTCAGGAGGTAAAGCAGATCATTTCCCAGTTGGAAAATTGATGGGTTAATTTCCTGGATGCTCCCATCTGCATATCCATGGACAAGTCATCTTTTCATTTCAAATCAATTTTATTCATATAGTGACCAGTCACAATAACAGTCACCTCAAGGCGCTATATATTGTAAGGTAAACCCTACAGAGAAAAACCGAACAATCATATGATCATCTGACCAGACTATATATCACTGGCTTTGCTAAATGTTGTTCAGCAAACTTGCTCTTCATACCTGCTGATTCCAGGTTTTTCTGTAGCTCCTTGGCTCTTCAACAACTCTTCTGATCATTATTATATATGGTGAAATGACTTTCGTTCCACCTCTGGATTAAGAACCCAACAATGCTAACTAGAACCTTCAATAGTTTAGAACCATCAGTATGTTTTGCAACAATAAGGTTGTGAAGGTTTTGAGACAGCTCACTGGTTTTACCCATCATGAGATGTTTCTTTTGTCACACTTTGGTAATGACACAGATTTTTATAGGCCATGAGTTGGGCCTGAACCTGCTAATATTAATTTGTAATAACTGTCAGGATTGCTTTTAATTATTGATAAATTTCAGTTGCCACGAATCATGATTTCCCATGTCTCATTGCACCTTCCTTTTCTTCACGTTCCTTTTCTTCCTTTTAACCCCTGACCTGAACTTTTAGAGGTGAGTTATAAAACATCATTAATTGAATTACAATATTAGACAAAGAACAGAAGTAAATACAAAATGCAGTTTCTAAATAAATGTGTTTATTATTAAGGGGAAAAAATCCAAACCTAGATGAACATGTCAGAAAAAGCAATTGCCCCCTCAATTTAATAAATAGTTGGCTCACCCTTAGCAGCAACAACTGCAACCAAGCATTTGTGGCAACCAGCAATAAATCTTTAACAGCACTGTGGAGGATTTTCAGCTCACCCACTGTTGCAGAATTGTTGTAATTTAGCCACATTGCTGAACCAGCTTTTTAAGGTCATGTCACAGCATATAAATCAGAAACACACAAAATTGACTTATTTGTGTGTTTTGCATAATTTTCCTGCTGCAGAAACCAAGTGTGCTTCAGCTTCAGGTCAGATGAGAATGGATGGCCAGATAGTCTCCTAAAGAATTGTTTTTTTAAGAGGGCTGAATTCATGCTTCCATTTAGGAAAGCCAGTCTTGCAGGTCCTGAGGCAGCAAAACAGCCTCAGACTATCAGACTATCAGACTATCAGCACCATATTTTACTGTTAGTATGAGCTTCCTTTTCAGAAATGTCGTGTGTAATGAGACACACTCATCAGTCCAGAGTTTTTTCCCAAAGATTTTGAGGATCATCAAGATGTTTGAGGCAAGCGTTCATATTCATTTTGTTGACTAGTGGTTTTCATCTTGGAACTCTGCCATGCAGGCTGGTGTGCCCCAGTCCCTTCCTTAAAGTGTAGTCGTGAGAAAGGGACTTTAATTTTAACTGCAGGAAATCCATTTTTGAAAACATCAAATCATCTTTAAAACTTCTTTAACTAGCTTTACCCATTATAACAAATATTTGTTCTTAATGTTTTGCATAGTTAAATAAAATGATTTCTTTGATAAACTGTAATTTTTTCTATCTCTGTTTGAACTAAAAGCTGATCCTAAACTAAGCAGAGATGTCAAACTGATTGATCAGCCATCAGAGGAGTCGGATCAATGGAGCTGCTTCTGTTCCTGATGTCCCCTGTTTGATCCTGGACCTGAACTCTCCCTGCAGAGGAGACACAAGACAGTCAGACACACACAAACAACAAGAGAAAACTTATATATTCATACTGACCTTTGACCTTTAGTAGCACTGTGGTCTCTCTTGAAATGCTTTTTTCTTTGCTGCTGACATTACAGATGTACTCTCCACTGTCTCTCTCTGTGGGCTGTTTCAGGGTCAGACTGAGGTCTCCAGTTTTCAGCAGGTCTTCATTCATCTTCGTTCGGTCTCTGTAAACCTGGTGCTGTTCTTCAGGCTGGTCAGAGCCGTTCTCATACACGTGGACTAAAACTGATGGTTTGGGTTCTTCACGTTTCCACTCCACTTTAGCATCTTCAGGCAGGTTTTGTGTGGTTTTGAAGGGCAGCTGGACAGACTCCGCCCCCTCCTCCACCTCCAGCACACAGTCTAAGAGGACAACAAACACAACATGAGCTGTACAGACAGCAGTGAATCTAGAAAACACCTTATTAAGCTTCTTTATAGATACTGCAGTCTGATATTTATATTTAATTTTTGTTATTATTATTTTTTTAAACAAATACACTAACAAATATTTCATAGGTATTTGTACTGACTTATCACTTTGAGCAGAACTGTTTTCTTTCTCTTGATCTTTTTGCTCTCAACTCTGCAGATGTACTTTCCAGTGTCTCTGTCTGTGGGGTAATTCAGGGTCAGACTGAGGTCACCAGTTTTAAGTGAGTCGCCTCTCATTTCATTTCGCTCTCTGTAAGACTGGTCTCGTGCATCAGGCTGGTCAAAGCCGGTCTGATATTTGTGAACCGTCATCGGTGGTTCGGGTTCATAGCGCCACCACTCCACTTCCGTATCTTCAGGCAGGTTTTGTGTGGTTTTGAATGGCAGCTGGACAGACTCCACCCCCTCCTCCACCTCCACCTGACAGACTGAGAGGACAACAAACACAACATGACACAGCAGCAGTTTTATTCAATGATTCCAAAGAGAACCTTAATATTCAATTTTAGGCTCAAACTATGATATTTGTCTTTGCTTGTGTTGATATCCTAAAGTTACATGAAATATACTACAATAATTTAACTAAGAATTAATGTATTTTATTGGTTGTTTTCTTTTGAATTGTTTTTGAATCCAATAAAGTAATGACTTTATTGGATGTTACACCATTTTGTCTAGTGCACTTCGCTCTCGCTCTGCAGGCTTACTTGCTGTTCCTAGAGTATTTAAAAGTAGAATGGGAGGCAGAGCCTTCAGTTTTCAGGCCCCTCTTCTGTGGAACCAGCTTCCAGTTTGGATTCGGTGTCACGATCCTGGGTCTTATGACCCAGTGTTTTGAGTTTTAGTTCTTTTGATGTTTATAGTGTATGTTTAAGCTTATTAGGTTTCCTATGTTCATTTGCTTATTAGTTCCCCCTTGTGTTTTCAACCCCTGTGTAGCCTCCCTTGCTCTTCGTGTGTTTCATGTCTGTGTGTCTTATGTTGTCATGTCTGCGTCTCATTATATTTCCTGTTTTATTTTGAAGGGGTCCTGTGTTCCTATGTTCAATGTTTTTAGTTTTACGCTCTCCTTGTGACGTCGTTATGTTCTTGTGTGTCAGCTGTTTTCTCCATGTGTTCCCACTTCCCTCATTATACTCCTGTGTGTATTTAGTCCGTGTGCTTTCAGTCATTTCTTGTCAGGTCGTCTGCTCATTCACATCTCAACTTCAGGTATCCATGTCAGTTCACCAGGTTTAAGGGTTTTCATGTTTAGTTTTAGTTCACCCAGTTTAGGTTATTGTTTAGTTTCACCAATGCCCTTTTGTTTGTACCTTTTTTGCTAGCCTCAATAAAAAGCTTGTTTTTTGTTATATCCACGCCACGTTCAGTTTTTGGTCTGCGTTGAGTCCTCTTTTGCAAACACATACAGTCTGCCCCAGCCAGACTGTGACATTCAGGAGACAGACACTATCTCTACTTTCAAGATTAGGCTTCAAACTTTCCTTTTTGCTAAAGCATATAGTTAGGGCTGGACCAGGTGACCCTGAATCCTCCCTTAGTTATGCTGCAATAGGCTCAGTGTGACCAATTTAGTCCTAGAACTGAAAAAGCTTCTTGGATGAGACGTAATACGTCGTCAAGCAACTTAAAGAAGTCCAGACTTTTTTCTTTTCAAGCTCCTTAGACCACGATGGATGGATGATGAGAACCTTCACAGATAAGATCCAAACAACACTTCACATTTGATAAATGTCGTCATTAATTCCGCTTTAGCTGTTTTGCTTCCACCACGATAAAAATCACACTTCATGCACAGCTCTCTCTTTTTCTCTGTGTACTTCAAGATGTACAGGGGTGCTCGTGGCTCAGGAGTTGCAGTGTTGGGGAGTAACGGAATACATGTACCGCCGTTACGTATTTAAAATACAAAATATGAGTAACTGTATTCTGTTACAGTTACCGTTTAAAAAGGTGGTATTCAGAATACAGTTACTTTGTTGAAATAAATGGATTACACGGCGGTACTTTCCTGTTTCATATTGTCACGGGTCAGGACTGTTTGGGTTTGTTTGACAGCTACGTAATGTTGTTCCAGGCGGCAGCGTTACGGTTGCCATGGTTACAGGGTGACGCGCTCTCTCTCTGCGTGTTTCCTGGGTGAGAGAGCGCTTGTCGTTGTTGTTGTTGTTGTGCTAAGCTAAAAGGCAGAATGCTACAGGCATAGCTCTAAAGATTGTAGCTGATGGGCAGTGTAGTCCGTGCTGCAGGGAGAATGGACTGCCATACACGTTATGTGTCTGTGAGCGAGGGAGGGAGAAAAAGGCGAGTGGAAAGTACGAGTTGTCATCGAGCAAAAACGGGAGCTGGAAGCATGTAAATATAATAATAACCACTGCAGCCAAGAAGAGTGCCTGACGAGCCCATTTGTAAGTAAGCTATTAAGACTCAACTGTACACTGTTTTCGTGTTTTCCTCCGGAAAAAATAAGTTCCGTTGGAGCAGCCTTTCAACGCCTCTCTCTGTCTCTGGCAAGCAAAGTTGACCCAGACAACAAAGTAAAGCTACGAGCCCGACACGGAACCCGATGTATCAGCCAGAGGTCCCTTTACTATAGTTGGGAACCGCGGACCTTCAGTAACAGTAATAAATCACAGCAATAGTACATTCACGTAGTTGTAAACAGCACGATAATATATTAAGTAATCCAAAGTATTCAGAATACGTTACTCTCATTGAATAACGTAACGGAATACGTTACAGAATACATTTTGGGGCATGTATTCTGCAATCTGTAATGGAATACATTTTAAAAGTAACCTTCCCAACACTGAGGAGTTGGCAGTTCATCTTGTAATCGGAAGGTTGCCGGTTCGAGCCCTGGCTCGGACAGTTTCAGTCGTTGTGTCCTTGGGCAGGACACTTCACCTACCGCCTACTGGTGTTGGCCAGAGGGGGCGATGGCGTGATATGGCAGCCTCGCTTCTGTCAGTCTGCCCCAGGGCAGCTGTGGCAACTGTAGCTGCCACCACCAGTGTGTGAATGTGAGAGTGAATGAATAGTGGAATTGTAAAGCGCTTTGAGGGCCCCGAAAAGCGCTATATAAATGCAATCCATTATTATTAATAGTTTCCCGTCTCAAATCTGTTTTCTGCATTATTCATTCGCTTATTACCTACCAGTCTACCGTTGTTTACAGCGCTGTCGGCCGCTGTCTTTTTCTTTTCTTTTTTTTTTTCACTTAAATGATCTCAGACAAGACAGACTAATTTCTGCTATTTAATACTGAAGAAATTAGAACTTTTTAAAAATGATGTCAAACCTCTGTGACTTTGCTCTGCTTCACTTGCTTCACCAGCAGCATCAGGTAATGTTCACATGTTGATTCATGGTTTTCTTTTTGTTCTACTGCAGCTTATTTTTATGCTTATCTGCTACAAAAAGCCAGGCCAGGAAAATGTCCTTCATGTTTTTGTGTTTTTTTTCCTCAGTTACTTTCACACAAAGGCATCTGCTGTGATGTTCACACCTCTGATGAAGTCTCACATGTATCAGTACTGATAAATGATCAGAATTATAATATTTCTGACTGTCCGAGGCAAAGTTGAATCGAATCAGGACTTTGAGAACCGGAATCGAATGGATTATAGAAATCAGTGATGATACCCAGCCCTAGTGAGCAGCCTAGACCTGACAGAAGTGGATGTAGCTGTGGGTAATAAGAAAAGATGAAAAGAACTATTGATAACTTTTTTGTTAAGTTAAGGCCTGATCCCTAGTAAATTATAGGCAGTGCTCTGACACGGAGCCATCAATCTTTGAACTTTGAAAAACTGCAGTGTATCCAGAAAACACATTATGTGCTGCAATAAGTGTCCCCTCTCCCCACTGCCTTTCAGCGGCAGGCAGCAGCAAACAGGTCGTCAGAGCAGGCCGAGATGAGGATTATGTTCATTGTGATAGTGATGATATGTTAGTACACCTCTCTGAATTTAATAATTAGTTATTAATAACCTCTTGCCATTTGGTAAATGGCCTGTATTTGTAAAGCGCTTTACACATCCAGTCATCCACCCATTCACACACATTCACACACTGGTCATGGCAAGCTACATTGTAGCCACAGCCACCCTGGGGTGCACTGACAGAGGCGAGGCTGCCGGACACTGGCGCCACTGGGCCCTCTGACCACCACTAGTAGGCAACGGCTCTCAGAGAACTGCCCACTCTTGAGCCACAATCGCCCCTAACATTCAAATATGAATGTTATTGTATTTAACTGGTAGTCAAAGTGTAAAAAACCAAAGGCAACCTTCTGATTACAAGACGAACTGTCTCAGCTCTTTCCGGGATAGTGGCGCGGCTGCCCCTCTGTTGGTCTTCCTTGGTCTCTTGTGTTCTGGGGGCCTCTGGATGTCTGGAGTTTTGATATCCTCCATAGCTGCTTCATGCCCTGGAGGACGGGGCTGTGGCCCCCCCACACCCTCTAGCAGATCATTACATGAAGGAACCTTTTAAATACAAGCGCGTCCATGCTCACAGGTGTACACACGGGTGCTCACACACACAAACTACACCCTTTTTGGCTCCTACCTCAAAGCACACTGTGCGCTGTCGATCTCACGTGCTGCACAATAATGTTTAATATTTAGTTATTACTCACATAGATTGTCGTGATGATGTTGTTTATTATGTTGCTCTCTTTTTCTTTCTCAGCAGGTGATTGATATATTTATTTTGTGAATCACATGGACCAATATGGCAAGAGCGGGATGGTCCATTTGGTAAAGTAAATCCGTTGGGCATCTTTCTTCGCCTTCAGACAATTTTTCTGATGGCAAAAGAGCCAAACGGGACAGGCGGGGAGAAAAAAATACAAAACTCTTGAGCCACAATCGCCCGTTTTTCCTCCCACTGTCACCAAAGCACTTGCCCACAGTAGGGTCATATGATTATTGGGGTTTTCTCTGTTTTCTCTCTATTATTGTAGGGGCTACCTTATAAAAAAAAAGAATGGGCAAGGATTTCAGTCTGTAGATGTGCAAAGCTGGTAGAGACATACCCTAAAAGACTGGCAGCTGTAATTGCAGCAAAAGGTGGTTCTACAAAGTATTGACTCAGGGGAGTGAATAATTACGCACACCCCACTTTTCAGTTATTTATTTGTAAAAAAAAGTTTGGAATCATGTATGATTTTCGTTCCACTTCTCACGTGTACACCACTTTGTATTAGTCTTTCACGTTGAATTGATTCATGTTTGTGGCTGTAATGTGACAAAATGTGGAAAAGTTCAAGGGGCCGAATACTTTTTCAAGCCATTGTAATATAAAGGGCCTTGATGCAATTGTTGTTGTGATTTGGTGCTATAAAAATAACTTAATTAAATTTAAGTCTGACCTTCGACTCGAAGCCTCACTTCTCTCCTCAGCAGGATGTTTCCCTCCCTGCTGTAGACGGTGCAGGTGAAGACTTCGGTGTCTCTCTCTGTGGGGTGTTTCAGGGTCAGACTGAGGTCTCCAGTTTTCAGCAGGTCTTCATTCATCTTCGTTCGGTCTCTGTAAAAGTGGTCTTGCTCTTCAAGCTGGTCAGACCCGTTCTCATACACGTGGACATTTGTGGTCCGGATGTAAATGCAGGTCCACTCCACTTTACTGTCTTTTGGCAGGTGAAGTTTGGTTTTGCAGGGCAGCTGTACAGACTCGACCCCCTCCTCCACCTGCACCAGGGGGACTGAAAGGAGAAAAAATACCAAAATGAGCTGAACACAGAATCATGAGCATTGAGAACATTATATTTGCATAAAATGAAACATGTGCACTGAAAACATGTTTGACTGGCTGCAGTCTAAGATTTGTCCCGTTGCTTCACTGAGCAGAGACTGTGTTATATTTGGTGTCCTAAATCAGTTATGGGAAGAAATTTATCATTTTGTTTATTTTCACATAGTCCAGGTCAGGCTCTGTACACTGTGTAAAAAAAACACAAAAAACCCTCAACTTTGTAGAAAGAGGGGCCATCTGTCTTTATTTTTAAACTGGAAAAGTTAATTGACTGTCATGGGAGCTTGCCTACTTAATATTTCCTATCTACATGTAGATTAGTATGAACTGTTGTTCTCATCTCTGCAGGTTCAGACTCATTTTAACAAGGGGGAAATAGAAGAAGCTCATGCGAGTTTCCTTCAAAAAAATCAGATCCTCAAAATTCTAGATCGAGATTTCAGGCTGAGATTGACTGAAACACATTATCATTATAATATTTTCATTCAAAATTATTTTAATTGTAAAAATGACGTCTTTTAAAATTTCTCTTAAACTCCTCAAGTTCTTGGACTTGTGTCACATCTTTAGTTTGAGCTGATAAAAAAGTGATGGTTGAAAAACCTAAACTAGAAGATCTTACTGTACTCATCAAGTCCTGTTCACCTCAGGGACAGATTATCAATGTGGTCACCAAGCTCTTCAGTTCATGACTCACCATCTTCATCTTTTATCTACAGCACTCACCTGTGACATAGAGCTTCACTTGTTTCTTCTTTAGGATGTTTTTCCCCCTGTCATAGACGGTGCAGGTGTAGGTGTTTGTGTCTCTGTTTGTCGGGTATTTCAGAGTCAGGCTGAGGTCCACAGCTATCCGCAGGTTTTTCCTCATCATTGTTCGATTTCTGTAAAACCAGTGCTGTTTTTCAAGGAGGTCAGAACCGTTTTTATACACATGGACTATCCTGTTGGAGCTGTCAGTCCACTCTACAGTTGCATCTTCACGTCGGTGAACTGTGGTTATAAAGGGCAGCTGAACAGACTCCACCCCTGAATCCACATCCACCTGTGGGGCTGTGAAGTAAGAAAACCAAATAATGATTTGTGCCCGCAGTCTGTCAAAGCCCCCATGTTTGACATGTAAAATGTATGAGGGGAGCAAAGAGTAAATCAATTAGTATTCTAGAGAAATAGCTGCCATTTGTCCTCAGGCTCCTAAATGAGAGAGAGGAGTCAGTTTAGTAAAATGAGCTGGAGGATTCCTTAAGACATGGAACATGGGGATACACTGGTTCGTGTTTTATTGAAAAAAAGGAGACAATTAAAACAACCTATTAACATAACTAATAGATTAAGAAGAAGAAGAAAACACTGTAAGTCAAGTCAAGTAAAATAAATCTGAGGTTTAGGGACGATTTAGATTATTCACAATGCAAACACATCACACACACACAACATACCTTCCTTAAAATAGTGTCTGAAGTAAACTCCAACACCCACGATGACAGCTGCAACTACAACCAGGACAACCAGAGCCACTGTGACACTGACGGGAACTTATAACACAATGAAAACATGAAAATTACATGATGTTAACATAAAATGATTAACACTCTGTGACACTCCATGCAATTTTGAATCTCTTTGCACTGACCTCCACCTTTGACCCTCTGAACCTGCAGTTCCACTCTTGACTGACTGAGTTCAACTCCAAACCTACGGACGGTGCAGGTGTAGCTGCCGCTGTCAGACAGCTGAAGCTTTTTCAGAGTGAGAGTGAGGTCTCCGGTTTCCAGAGCGTCGGGATTCATGGACGTTCGGCCGCTGAACTGCTCATTTTGGTTCTGAAGGTCATCGCCTTCTCGTCGACGCAGGTGAACTGTGGAGGGATTGAGGTCATAGCGACTCCACACAGCTGTGGATTCTTTTTGTTCAAAAGTGGGAAACTCACAGGGCAGGAGAACAAACTTCGCCCCCTCTACTACCTCCACACCTGATGCACACTGGGAAACTGAGGAGACAGACATAGAAAAAGAACTTAATAATCCCACACAGGAGAAACTCAGCATAAGCGACAAGAAGAACATGTGAATTCAAAATGTATTAGAAAACCATAAAAATAGACAAAATAAATAATAAAAAGATTCTGTGCAAATGGTTACTATATGCAGAAAAATACAACAAGATGTTTTATGTGCACATAAAGTGCAGAGGCAGTGATAGTTATACACATATATTTATAAACAGTGTTTATCCTGTGTATAATGTTACAGCCTGGCTTCTGTCGGGATGAAGGACCTGTGATAGCGCTCCATCCACAGTCTCCATCCAGTCTCATGCAGGGGTGAGAGATGTTGTGCATAATAGCCCACCCACCTCCTTTATGGGGTCTAGGGGACTGTCCAGGATGGAGCTGGCCCTGTTCACCAGGCTATTTAGCTGTTACCAAGGTTATTATCGTTAACGAAAACTAACGAAATAACGAAAACTAGAAGTGAAAAAACATTTTCGTTAACGGAAATAAAAATAAAAACAAAAAAAGGAAAACTAACTAAAACTGTAATGAGTGTTCACAAAACTAACTAAAATTAACTGAATTTATAGCAAAAATGTGTTTAGTTTTCGTTGATGTGTGCGTGTCATACAATAGTCAAGGATGAAAATGAAGTTTAGTTTCCAGGTTTTTTTCTTGCTGTGTCTCATTATGCCAGCAGGTGGCAGTACGTTAGTCGAGTCGTCTGTGTCGCTGCTCCGTCCACGCTCAGAATCATGTCAGGAAAAGTCGGGAGAAAGCGCCAGAGTCCAATTTGGGATTACTTTGAATATGACTGTGTTTTGGATAAAGCAAGTGTCTTGTAGTGGAACGAGACAAATTATGAGGGAAGAGGGAACTAAAGGGAAAAAAATCCCACAAACCTTAAAGTGCACTTGAAAAGCTCACACAAGAAGGCTAACCTAGCTTACCTGGAGAAGGTAAGGGAGCACGCCCAACCCTCATCCCCAGAAACAGAAGCTAACACCAGGCAAGGCAGCGTGATGCATCCCGAGACAACAGGACTGGGATATCTACATAACTGTGTGAGTCAATTGCCTGAACACCCGGTGCTGCAAGAGTTAATAGTCTCATTGGGGCCAAGATATACCTTTTATAGTTGCCTGGTATCAACGGTTGTTCATCTGCCCTAATTTATTTATTTATTTATTTATTTAAAGAACCCATAGGTGGGAATGTGAGTTGTCTGTCTCTGCGTGTTAGCCCTGCGACAGACAGGCGACCTGTCCAGGGTGCAGGGTATGGTAGCTGGAATAGCAACATACCCAAGGATAAACAGAAGAGAATGACTGATATGATGAAACTGGGATTTTGTTACACTTAATTATTGCAAACACAACTAAAACTATAACTGAAACTAATCAAAACTAAACTGAAACTAATGATTTTCAAAAAAATAAAAACTAAACTAAACTAGCAAACAATTGGTAAAAACTAATTAAAACTAATATAAAATTGAAAATCTGAAGTCAAAACGAAATAAAAATAAAAACTAATGAAAATTGCAAAACTATTAAAACCCTGGCTGTTACCTGTCCCTCTCCCTGCTGCCACCACAGCAGAGCTCTGCATAAAAGATTGCAGACATCCACAGTAATGTCATGCAGACTTCAGCCTGTCAGCACAGTCGACTTTGGTCCTCCTGGTGCCGAGTCTGAATGTTTTCTGAGCAGTCCAGGTTATTGTTAAGGTGAACACCCAGTAGCTTGTACGTAGTGACCACCTCAATGCCCAAACTTTGGATGAGGTGTGGTTTGCTCGGGAGGTTGACAACCACCTGCTCCTCCTGATCATTTGCCTCAGATACACATCCAAGGATGGCTGAATCAATGGATTCAGTCTATCTGCCCACCAGTGACAGATGTGGATTCTTCATGCTCAAAGACTGTTTCCAAGACGTTTGGTGACTGAGAACATTCATTTTAATGGATGAAAGTCTGGATGGCAGTGATGCTGCTTCTACACGTTCTCTCTACCACCACAATGAATCTGTGTGCTTGGACCCTGATGAACCATGTATAACACCTGTATTCAAATATATAACGGCTGCATAAACAGTGAAACCGTTTGTCTTCTTTGTGGGTGATGTAACGAAATGTTTCCATGGTAATGAAAGTCCGAGGTCTCTTTAAAGGTGTTTTTTTTTTTAAATTAAATGTAGTGTTTAAAATGCTGGACGGCTTACAGGTGTTCAAGTTTACAAGAGAGGTTTCTGTCTATAATAATACCGTGTGTGTGTGTGTGTGTGTGTGTGTACCTTTGCTGTTTTTATATTTTGTATGTCATCTCTCCCACTTGCCTGTGATATTTTACCCACTGACTGTCTTACTGTTCATAACCGTGGCCTGGATTACAGCTGGACTTTAGATTTTACTCAGTTTCAGAGTGTTTGTGTTTGAGTCCAGTTATTGTTTTTAAAAAAATGAGAGAACTAAAGTTCAGTTTTGTCCCATTTATATACTTCTTATGGTAAAAGTCTGGTGCAAACATACACTTGGTCCTAAAACAAAAAAACTATTCGCTCATTTGGCTTTAACTATGTAAAACAGCCTGTGGCATTTGAGAACTTATCTTCCTGATCAACATGCACAAACCTGTCTGACTGTGTGCGTGTGCTTGTGTAAATATGTGTGCGTGTCTCATAAGTCTAAAGGAAGCTTTTCTTACCGTACAGGAGGATCACAAACAAATCCAAAATCTTCATGTTGCTATACATAGAGTAGACATCTAAAAAGTTAATCTTCAATCTGAACCGACTAAGAGATTAAATAATTCTGCCAAGAAGCCAAAGGTGTTTTCTGGCTGCTCTCCATGTCACACAGCACACCTGTGGATTGCTTTCATTCAGGAAGAGGAAACAATTTTTTTAAAGCAGGAGGAAGAGGAGTGTTCACAAAAGCCTCAGCCAGTAAAGAAGAAACTGTTCGAATGAAAGAAGCATTCATTAAAGTAAAAACCTTTATAACCTATTTGCACATTTAACACTTCCTGCTTTAAATCTGTGATCATGTAATCATGACACTTTTTCAACATGAATCACTAAAATTAAATCTTTCCAGTTTTAGATCTGTTGATTCCCACTCTCTTTTAACTATTTTCCCACCAATGAAAAAATGTAGTGCATCTAAGCACAGCTGGGATTGATCTTTATTTTCACTTCTTTAAATGTAACTTTTAATCATAAATATTATAGGACAGATTTAAATTCTAGTTACAAAACTGAAGAAAACAGCAAAAACAACAACAAAAATCTGCTGCCATTCACCTGTAATACCTGTACAGCCCACCAGAGGGAGTGATACTCAAATCAGACACAGCAACGGCTGATGGTGACAAGTGTGAGTTCATTCAGTAACAGAAAGGAACTGAGTTGGTAACACTTCATAATGGCCACTGTTATTTAACTGTGAATTATAGGTGTTAATTTAACTTTACCATACCATATGATACCATCTTTATTTATAAAGCACTTTAAAATAAAACCAGGGTTCACAAAATGCTGTACATGCCAGCAAAAAAAATGTGTTTTAAGAAGAGTTTAAAACTCAGAAAGAGCAGAAGCCTGCCTAATGTGCAAGGGCAGATCGTTCCACAACTTTGGAACTGTTACAGCCAAAGCACATTAATGTTTACTAAGGGAGTGGGAAGATGTATATGGCTGTTGTAGCTCAGAGAGGTGGGGGCAGGCTATAAGAGATTTAAAAACAAATAAGAGAACTTTAAGGACCCTAAAATGTACAGGTAGCCAGTGAGTGAAATTAAAAGGGGGGTAATGTGCTCAGACCTTTTTGTTCCAGTTAAAAGACGCGCTGCAGCATTTTTCATATCCTGCACAGAGAAAGTTTGGTCTGCCAAATAGGATCTGAACCACTGCAGTGCGGTACTCCTAACACCCACCAACTGCTCTGAACTGGAAATTAAAATCTTATCATCCACTGTTATAAAGGCAGCAGTTCAATCTAAAAGCACGATAATAACACAGTCATGTGATTCAGTTCCTAATAAAATCATTAAAACGGGCAGATTTTGTACTATGCAAAGCTCTAAAACCAGATTGAAAAACTTCCAAAATACAGCATCCTTCTGAAAACGGATATTCATGGCTTGTAAACTACCTTTTCAAGAATTTTTGAGATAAAACTCAGTTTGGAAATAGGCCTGTAATTTGCAATCATTTCAGGACGTGAATTCCAGTAATACTGTAATATTTGCTATGACACCTGAAGTTTATCCTTCTTCCATTTACGTTCAGCTCTCCTACACTTTCTTCTGGCTTCACAGGTGCCTTCATTCAGCCATGGTTCAGATATGGCTTTTACTTGTCTAAGATTAAAGAATCCAAAATCTTTACTGAATCAAGATCAAAATTCAGAAATCATCTTAACCACACAAGTACCTGAGTTAGGGTCAACCAGTGTCCTATTCGGTTCACTGGTAACATTAATCTCACCATCATACAGGTTTCTGACCACATCTGAGGCAGAAAATCCAAAGGTCTTTTTCTCCACAGACCCAAATTAGGTAGCCTTGAAAAGTAATATCTGAGAGGCGTTAGATCATTTCTGTTGGAGGAAATCTCCCAAATAGAAGGCTGCCAAAGTAAAACAGAGACACAGTGAGACAATATAAACAATCACATGTACATGGGGTGAACGTCTCTAATGAGAGTCACACAGTACTCTTCTTTATTGCAGGTTATATAGGCATGTAGGTTACACAGCAGACGGAGGCAGTCTCCGCCTGTTCTCAGAATATAGATTGCTTAACTGACAAATGCATATCTTACTAAACATTCTGTCTGTACTATACTAAACGTCTGCTTAAGTGGCACTTTCCGTTCCTCTTTACACAGGAACTTGTCTTCACAGGCATTTGATAAGCATAGGCAAGGCTTCATGTTTATCAGAGTGAATCATCATTCAGAGTTTACACAATCACAAGCAAAGCATATTTGAAGAATAAACAAAATCTTTTCACATTTCCCTCCTGTTGTTTAACTTTCACACTAGTTAAAACACCATTGGTTTATTATCTGTGCATGATTTTTTGCAGCGCATTTTTAATCAGCACGTCATACATTGGTGTATCACAGTATTTCAGTGTCAGGGGGATCATCATCATCTTCGTCCATGGGCAGTGTCAGGTATGCCTGCACATGAACTGTAACAACTTTATTAATCATTGATTGTACACATGGCAAAATACAAGAAGTAAAACAACAGAGTAGGAGTAGAAGAACTCCTACAAAAACCAGTCCTTTTATTAAAAGAGATTTCCAGGAACCACTCAACAGCCAGGTAAGCCAATCTTCAGTGTTCATGACATAGTCCTGCTGCTGAGCGTCCCTGAGTTGTTTCAGTGTGCGTAAGGCGTCGGTCATGTTGGAAGAGTGAACATTATCTGGAATGTATGTACAGCATGTGTTGTTAAAGAGTATACAGAGTCCTCCTTTTTCAGCCAGAATCATGTCCAGTGCGACTCGGTGTTGCATCACAGTTATGCGCAGGGCATCAATCTCTTCATTTTGTTGATTGTTGATTTTGCATGAGGCATTCAGGAACAGTCCAAAGCGGTAATCCAAAGTTTCAATTCTTAACATGTTCTTTCCGGTACCCACCCATGGAAACAGTGAGTGGAGGACCTTTTGTCCGGTGGTCCAAAGCTTAAATTCCTCTGGCACATCACTGCCATAGATGGGGTCATGTAGTTGCACTGCGGAGATGTCTCGTCGTCGTCTTGTAGTCTGAGAGCTATTTACAGCTGACATCCTGAAGGTGTGGTCTGAAATGAAGATTGGGGCACAGGTGCCCGTCCATCTGGGTGGCAGTATGAAGTAGGCACGTTGTCCACACAGCCAGGCCATTCCCTGCACCCAGTAGGTGCCGTTGCTGGGCGCAGACGTGTTTACAGGTGCGCCCTCTCCGTTGGCTGTGGTTTGGTTACAGTTGGTGGTGTCGCCTAGGGGTCTGTTACCGTTGTCTTGTCGGTAGCACATGGAGTGGTTCTTCCCTGGGGTTTGGTCCAAGAACACTGGGAAGTGAACGGACGTGTTCCGATTCGTCACGTTGAAGTTGATCCAGAAGAGCTGGTCACACGTTCCGTTGTCAAGTCCAGCGTTTTCGACGGTGATTACCTCGTATTGGGGTGGTCCCTGGAAGATACTAAAAAGGTTAAGCGAATAGATGATAGAGCTTGTCTCATTAATGATGATTTTCTTATGTTGATAGCCAATGCCCGCGAAGCTGGCAGCGCACTTGGCTTGTGTTTTATTCATGTAGTTTCCATAAAAGGTGGGATGTGTCGAGGTGCATGGCATGTGGGAGCAGACGTAACATGCAGTGTTATTAGGCTCTCCCTTGGTTCTGTCATGTACGTAGCGGTACCATGCGTTATTCATCCATGGGTGAATGTGGTCTTGTGTCATGTCACGGAGGTGTGAGTTGTCATGCGTCCATCTTGTCTGTAGGTGGTGTTGTTCATCTTCCTTTCTTTCGGGTGAGTGTCAATAAACTCACCAGCAATGCAACACTAGCCACTAAAAGGATGAGCGTCTTCATGATGACCAGACACACCAAGTCCTATAGGTGAGTAGACTAGGGGCGAGAAGAACAAGGGCGGGATTTACCCAAACAGCCCTCTCTCCACCTTCCTAGATCACCTACAGGCAGGGGTGTCGGCGTCTTAGGCGTTTAGATTCTCGCTTACTTTCTTACAGTGGCTCTGGTGGATCCAAGATGGTCTCTCTGCTATTTTGCAGGCAGTTGGTGTGGTGAGCAGCACCTGATAAGGACCTTCCCACCTTGGTGAACTCCAATTTTTCCTTTGGAGTACTTTGATCAGGATCCAATCACCTGGTTTCAACCTGCAAGATACTGGAGAAGATTCGGAAGGCAATTTATTGTTTAAAACAATATCTTTGTTTTCCAGCAGTTTTGACATCCATTCTGCTAGTGTAGTTTCTCTGATTGATTTATCTAAAGGTTCACTTGTGATTGGCAGTGGAAATGATCTGCCATGGATGATTTCAAAAGGTGTAAGTTTTTGTGAACCTTGTGTTAATCTCATCCACATTTTTACTAGGCCTATGCACTCTGGCCTGTTTCTTCCATGCATTTTCTAAGTCTCTGTTTTATTGTGCCGTTAGTTCTTTCCACTAATCCTGCACTTTGCGGATGATAAGCACAGTGATTTTTGATGCTGAATCCTAGTGCTTCAGAGACTTTGCTGATTACCTCATTGACAAAGTGTGTCCCATTATCTGATCTTATCAGAGTGGGGATGCCATATGTTGGAATAAAATGGTTACATAAGCATTTTGCTACTGAAATGGCATCTGCTTTCTTTACTGGGTAGATTTCTGGCCATTTTGAGATCACGTCTATGATCACTAGAGCGTATTTTGAGCCTTGGCATTCATTTAGTTCAATAAAATCCATGTGGATTGTGTGGAAAGGATGAGGTGGTGTGGGAAAATGACCTCTTTTTGGTCTAAGATTCCCTTGTACATTGTGTTTTTGACAAATCATGCATGTTCTTACAAATTCTTTTGCTGAAGTTTCGAAATTTAGAGTGTAAAAGTGTTTTGGAGATTATATCTCCTCTCCTCCTGTTGACGCATGGAGAGTAACTCCATGTGTCACTAAAACTGCTGTTTTGTGTAGAGATTTTTGGAAGTATTGGTTTTCCTTCACAAGTCATCAAGTCATCTCTTAGTTGCGCTCCGCATTTCAGCCATTTTTCTTTGCTCAGCTGTGGGAGCTGCTTTTTGTTCATCCTTTGTCAGTAAAATTGTTTCCCTTTGTAATTTCATAGTCATTCTTCTGATGTGCTGCACACTTGCAAATTGCTAAATGTCGCATCACATGAGGAGTTTCCTCCCATGTAAATTACTTGTGTTGCATCAATCAAGCAGAAAGCATCTCACAATTTATTGTATTACCAACTAAATTTATTGTCTGGTCACTGCTTGGTCATACCAGACTCTCTCTGTGTCTTTATTTTTCCTTCTGTTTTCACAAACGTTTCACCTATTGTCCTGCAAGCTGGAGAGTTAAATGTCAGTAGTGGGTAAATTCAGCAGTTGATAACAAAACTATTAAGTTTTTCCTGTTTTAACACCAATGTGAGATATAGAGGCGCACATATAGTGTGTGCTCTAGTGTAAGCTGCTCTTCATTGCATGTATGTGTGTTAGTAAGCTTGCATGCAGGGCCTCTGGGCCTGTCTCACCCAAAAAGGGCATTTTCTTAACAGTTGCCTTTCACTCGCCTGTGTTAAGAAAGGCAAATGTGCTTGTAGCAGTTGTGAGATTATTATGCTGTCATATATTACATTATACCTGTAATCAAAATGAGTGAATCATGATACTGCTGTAGGCCACATCATACTTCTTGTGTAATCAGTATGTAGTTTTAGTTTGCATCACACTTCTTAGTTAAAAGAATGTGAAAATCATTAGATCTATTAGATAGGTTTGTATTATCCTATACTGCTGATTCACTGCTGATTTACTGTGAGTGAGTTACACTGTTTCATGACATTTCATACTGCCGAGTTATGAAGAGAATATTGTATTCAGACAGTAGGGGTCTCTCTCTTTTTTTTTCCTTTGTGATAGTAAAGAGAACAGAGCACATGCCACGGGAGCGTCACCCCCACCCTTGGTGGAGGCAGAAAAACAGGGAGCCAAGGTCATAACTCAGGCTCACAAAGAGTCAGAAAGAATGTGAATACTTAGTTTTGTGGCTGTGGCGCATTCTGTATGGCTTTTTTTCTTTGTTTAGTAGCTTTCTGCCTTCACCTGAGGGTGTGCCCTAAGCATGTGACTTCAGGTCTCCATAAGTGGAGTTTATTTAAAGATAAATAAGATGATTTCATATATTGCTCGCAGATCATGCACTAGACGATATGTTGCAGTATTAGCCTGCTTCAACACTTAAACAAAACATCACTCTTTGTTTTATTATTATTATTATTATTATTATTATTATTATTATTATTATTATCCTGTCTCAAAACAGAAAATGAAATTGTAGTTGTTCTTGGCTGAGAAACACAAAACCTCTCTCTTTTTTTTTTTTTTCAAAACAAGAACCTAAGTTTTAATTTCTCAGCCTTGTCACATAAAACAAAACAGACAACCCAGCTCTCAGCTGGCTCTGGACTTATCATCATCAAGGACACATGGTGAGAGCTACTTCAGAAGGTACAGTACTCATCACTCAAGCAACATTTCAAAAAACAAAAGAACAAAAAACAAAACTCAGCACACTGCACAGAGAACAACAACAAGACATAACTGAAGATGTTGTTCTTGTTTGTTCTCCTTGAATTTTAGAATAAAGTTATTACATCTGCATTAGTAAATCATATGCCTAATCATTATGTGCCACTGTGATCCACAAGTATGATCACAGATTTATTCATTTTTCAAACCAACAAAACAAAAAACAAATTGTCGATGGCATCAAGGCTTTATACACATGAGTCAGGACACAAAAAGAAAAAGAAAAAGCTGCTGCCAGAAACAGAGCAGAAGTGTGAGGAAAAAAACTGAGCTCACAGACAGCTGCATGTGTGAGCTTTAATATGCAGCTTCTGCTCTAAAAAACAAATAAAAATGTGTAACTTGCTCATCAGCTTGGTAGTGTCCACATATTTAATTCATTTTATTCAGCTTCTCAAACCTGTAGCTTTAGCTGTTGTATACATGGTTTGGCTCATTAGTTGTTAGTATAGGTTTGCTCTTCATCTTAACAAAGTCTCATCTAAGATGACAGGTTTACAAGCAGGTCAAGTGTCTCTATGCACCTGATTAGTTTAGTTATTTCCTTATTTTCTTCATCTCCTATATCATTGTACTGAGTTTGAGCAAACCTTAAGCTTGAATCAGACTACTTTTAACAATCTTCCACCTCGCATCATAACTGACTGAGGTGCCTCTTCCTATTAATAGTATGTCATTATTAATGTTATCATTGTATTGTTTTTCCTTTTTTATAACAGCAATAGTATATCACAATACACTACTTTACTACTAATATACAATAGTATATTAGTTTATATTTTATTATGTATCCATCACGGGTCTGTGTGAACCTGCAGCTTCACACCTTCCCAAGCTGGAGACATTTTCCTTGGCTGAACAATGACACAGCCTTAATATGCCTTATACATCTCTCTTTTTATTTGATATATTTTGTGTGAATTATCTGGTTTCACTTATTCTATTCATTCAGCTTGGTTGTCTTCCCAATTTTGTTTCATTGCTTTAATTTAAGTTAACCTTAATTTAACCTTTTGTTTATTCCACTTCATTCCTCTTTCCATGCTTTAAAATATTACAACTCTTGTGTATGCTTTGATTTCTTTTTAGCTTCCTTTTCAGTATTTATTTCTGCTTGGAGGGTTTCTTATAATTTAGTTAATGCATTTTCCCTCCCACGTGGGACATTTAGTTTTCTTTGGATTTCTCCATCTAGATGCACTAATTTGTCCGGCGCCTGGACATTTTTTTTTTCTAGCCACTGCTCGTCAGCAGTGAGTTTTGTTGCTTTATTTCCCATTTTCTTATTTGTTTTATATGTTTATTTCTACTTATTTTATTTCTTTCTTTATGTATTTAGCGCTTAGTAATACACACACACACCTGCGGCACTTTCACTGGCACGAGAACGGAGAGAGGTGGCTGACACGCCCTTCTACTTTTGAGCTATTCTCAAAAGCGGTGTCAACTTTATGTGATAAAACACGACCTTCCTCTCGATTCACCAGTACTTCAGCAACCGACAGTAAACAAATCAGTGGAATAGTTCAGCCTCCTTATTGTGCTGTAGAAATCAACTTATTCCACCAAAAAAGACAACAAAAGACAGACAGTTTTAACGCGCGTTCACGCTACCAGCTTCCTTAAAGCGAGCGTAGTGCTTCCAGCCTTTCTTAGGCGAGCTTATAGGCCTATTTTTACCCTTTCGGGGAGCTACCAATCATTCTTAGACGAGCTCAATATTTATTTTACTGCTTCCAACCCTCTGCGGGCGAGCTGACTACCAGTCCTCAAGACGAGCTTAATGCTTCCAGTCTGTCTTGGACGAGTCTTAAGTTTCGTTTTCGTTTTTGCGCAAACCTTTATTATCTCAAAGTAGTCTGTCTTACCTTGGCGCTGGTTTCTTCAGATGCACCTGATCAGCCCCCGACGGTGCGGACCGCTTGTAAAACGTTGGCCAAGACCCGAATTCACGTCCTTGGACTTTATCACACACCTAGTGCGTGAGCTGCCGGCAGACTTCAACGTGGGCTTCTCGCACCGACGGACCCTGGTGAGGCGCCTTCTGTGAGCTGCTTTAAATAGGCTGTCTCATCCGGCTCAAGGACCAAGAAATGTTGGAGGAAATCTCCCAAATAGAAGGCTGCCAAAGTAAAACAGAGACACAGTGAGACAATATAATCAATCACATGTACATGGGGTGAACGTCTCTAATGAGAGTCACACAGTACTCTTCTTTATTGCAGGTTATATAGGCATGTAGGTTACACAGCAGACGGAGGCAGTCTCCGCCTGTTCTCAGAATATAGATTGCTTAACTGACAAATGCATATCTTACTAAACATTCTGTCTGTACTATACTAAACGTCTGCTTAAGTGGCACTTTCCGTTCCTCTTTACACAGGAACTTGTCTTCACAGGCATTTGATAAGCATAGGCAAGGCTTCATGTTTATCAGAGTGAATCGTCATTCAGAGTTTACACAATCACAAGCAAAGCATATTTGAATAATAAACAAAATCTTTTCACAATTTCACAATGTTTATTATCCTAATACCATGCAGGCTGCATGTCACCTACCTCTGTGGCATTATATGATGTTGACATGTGTAAATACCCTCCTTTGGTATATAGAAGTCGATGTGGTCATGTTGATCGCCACTGAAAACAAAGAACTCAGAACATAACAGTTAGCATAGGCATGGTTTATATTTCGGTAATCATACAGTGTAAACATTACAAACCATTAAGTTTTCTTAATTAAGTTTTCACACGACATGGGCGGTACTGTATTCTGTACAGCGAAGCGAGGAATGCCCAGACCTCTATATTGGAGGAACCCAACAGCCGCTTCATAAACACATGGCACAACATAGAAGAGCCACCTCCACAGGACAAGACTCAGCAGTCCATCTGCATCTAAAGGACAAAGGTCACTCTTTTGAGGACGCCAGTGTTCACAAGCCATTTATGTCCACTGTGAGCGACCATCTTTGAACAGAGGTGGTGGCTTATGACACCAACTGTCTGCCATCTATAATCCAGTTTTGAGATCCCTTCCCAGACGCCTTAACGCCCACTCACATCCTGGGCCATCTGACCTCAGGAAATCACATGATAGGGTGGGGTTAGGTTTCACAATGAACTCACCCAAAAACCTCGTCTGATTGTGACCTACACCCATTTTCACACCATTGTCCCTCTTGGGAGGACACTCCCACAGGGCTTAAATCTGGGATTTTCCACGGTTAGAACCTAGAACTGAAGAAGCTTCTCGGATGAAACATCTTTAAGAAACCAAAAGAAGTCCAAACCTGTTTCTTTCCAGGCTCCTTAGACCATGGCAAACACCTCCTGCCCTCCAGTCAGGCCTGCAGAGTTCAAGAAGGGAGGTAGAGTGCACTTTATCTCCGAACACCTGCTTTATGGCCTCAGCCAAATTCCTGTGAGAAGAAGGATTCTCTTTGTTCATGTCTTCTAGTGTCAGTGTGTATCAGTCCAAATCCAAAAATACTCCACAATACATTGTATGGAGTAAAGGAAAAAACATCCTGATTATAAAGTATGTACCCTTAAAGATAAAAATAATTTCCAACACCAGTCTTGTTAGTGATCTCACTGATGGGGGTTCAGGCAGAACAGCTGTGAGGACAGAGTAACTCCTTGGTAAGTATTTGATGGTGACTTATGAAGGTTCTTACAGTCCAGTTGATCTTGCACACTTCCAGGATCCCTGTGTGAGGAACAGAGTCATAGGCTGTCTTGTAGTAAATCCAGGTGGTGCACAGGTTGGTCAGTGTAGTCTTTCTTTGTGTTCCCCACTCACATATTAATCCTTATTCCTCTTTATTGCTATACCTAACAGGAACTTATATGAAGTACAGAGGTATTCGGGTGAGACCAGTTGCTTCTTGGGATCCTTTGGCATCAGGGCTGTCCGGCCTTCAATTATGCTTTTCAGGTCTATCTTAGCTTGGCTATGAGTGGGAGTGTCTATGTGCAGCCTGCTCCTATCAGACTTTATCAGACAATGATGATAATGATGCTTATAAAATGTTAATTTAAAATGTTTAAATAACATAACAAATATAACAAAATGTTTATTTCCAAGGTGATGGCTGTACAATTAAATTGGTTCCATTTAAACATCAAGGTTTGGTTTTGTGTTATTATTAATCATTGATTCCATCATGGTTTATCATTTTGATTTATGGTTCTGTATTTCTAGCTCTCTAGTTCTTATTTGTTTTGTGATTTCTAGTACTTGGATTTTCTTCCTGTAGCCCTCATGTTTACTCAAGGTTTAGTTCTGTCTTCATGTTTATTTTCTTGTTCAGTCGTGTCTCATGTTGCAGTTTGTCAATCCTGTCCCTGTACTCTGTGTTCCCTCTGTTCACTATCAAGTCTGTGCCTCTTGTGTTTCCTTTTTTATTTTGATAGTCCCTGTCCTGTGTGCAGTGTGCTTGGTTTTGCTTCCCTTGTGTCATTAGGCCTGATTTGTCCCAGATGTGTTACCACCTATTCCCCATCCTCTCGTTGTCCTGCTTGTGTATTTAATCCCTGTGTTTCTCTGTTAGTTGTTGTTTGTATCCTCACTGTACTGTGTTTTGTTTTCTATGTGCTTCTGGTGATGTTCTGGTTCACTGTTTCTTGGTTTAATTTTCTAGTTTGGGCTTAAGTTTTGAGTTTATAGTTTTGTTTTCTTCTATTTCTATTCGAATGTTCTCCAGCAATAAAGCTGCCACTTTAGTTACCCAATCAGTCCTGCGTTTGGGTCCTACATCCTGCCTGCCACACACCGCACACCTCAACACGTTTAATTTTACAGCTTCTTCGTTATTAGAAAGTGCTGCAACTCACAATGTTTTCTAAGATGGTAAAACAAGATGTGGCTGACTACTTCTACAAACATGGAACTAAAGTGATGATATACATTTAGCGTTTGGACTTGGACACATACAGTCTGTTTTTCCTTATAACTACATGTGAGTTCAATTAACGTTTTGTGGGAAAAGGCAATTTGTTTTTTAAAAGGATTATAGATTGAATTACCCAACGGAACATATCAGTCACTGACGTTTGCTGGAGAAGCTGCTCTGCCTTTTTGTGATGGAGCAGCAGCGTGACGTACTGAAGACTGTTAACGGGGAAGTGCTGAAGCTGAAGGCGTCTCTCTGCTGCTCAGACTGACGTTCAGTCGTCATCCAGACAACATGAAGACTGCATCGGTCTCTCAGCTCCTCGGTGAGTCAAATACTATAATCATCAATTTATTTATCACAGCTCCAACATGGCAGGAAAACAAACTTTCAGCAGTTACAAGCTCGCAGTTACTGACTTTAAAGTTCACCTAAAAATTCTGAAAAGTTTCGTCAAGGCGAGAGGAACAGTTCATTCTCCTTCTTATGTCTTTCTGGTTTCATTTGATTGCTGGCTGTAAAGTTGGGCAGGAACCAAGAAGTGACGTTAATGTTGAATAATGGAGCTCACAGTTTTAACTGAAATGTATGAAGAGTGATAGAAAGTCATGAAACAGTGATAGAAAATGGTTTCAAACATGCATGATGAAATTGAGTTTTTCCCATTTTCGGTTTAAATTGATCTCATCATCACTGCAAACCTCTCAAAGGTTCAGACTCTTAGCAGTTTAATCTGGAATCCTGCAGGAAAGTCACCATATAGTCTAGACTAAGTCAGCGATTAAACTTTATGCCCAGCTAAGTGTCAGTAACATGAAGACCAAAAGAACAAAAGAGACTTGACCTCTTTTTATCAAACATCTTTTCACTCAGGAAACCACAGCATCTGACTGCATGAAGCTCAGGGTCTTCTGACTGCGTCCCCTCTTTTATCTCGTCTTCACTTCCTCTTTTCACAGCCAATTTTCCATTAAGAGGACTGAGTGTATTCAAACGACCACAGACTGTTTTGACTGTTAAAGTTCCCATTCCCGTTGACATGTTTTGTTATTTTTCTGATGATGACCTTTAAACAGCAGCAGTGTGGGACTGAAACAGGCCGCAAATATGAAAATAAAAACTGTGCGTTTGAAGGGTGGCTTCTTAGTCCCACACTTTCTGCTCTGCACATGAATGATAGCTCATCCATGCACAGTTCCATCTCCATTGTTTACAATGCTGTGCACTGTGATGTTTACCGTTGATTCCCATCTGATTAAAAAATATATAGAAAACCGGAAAAGACAGGCTAACCTGCCTTGCTGTCTCTGTGGTATGGTATAACTTCCTGTTACTGTGCACGGTGGTGTTTGTGTAGTTTAATCTGCGTGGCTCACAGATCTGGCGAAAATACAGACCTTCCATAATTAAGTAGAAGTACAAATACTACTGTTCAAAAATACTCCAGTAAAAGATGAAGCACTGATTCAACTTATTAACTCAAGTAAAAGTTAAAAAAAAGTACAGACTCTGAAATATACTCAAAGTAAGAAAGTAAAAAGTAGTAGCAGTAAAACCCTGGCTGATTGTGACCTACACCCATTTTCACACCTTGGCTTATGTGATTAGGTAGAGGATCATTAGGGGGTCCTTTGTCCCTCTCAGGGGGCTTACTCCCACAGAGCTTAAATCTGGGACTCTCCACCATTTGATCCTACAACTGAAGAAGCTTCTCGGATGAGCAGTGAAATGTCTTCAGGCAACTTAAAGAAGTCCAGATGCTTTTCTTTCCAAGCACCATAGATTGTGGCAGATACTTCAGGAAATTACAAAATGACCTCTGACCTTTAGTGACCTCTGACCTCCTGTTGCAGGTGTGTGTGTGCTGCTGCTGTCTGCACTGACTGTTTCTGCAGGTGAGTAGATGCAGTGCACCATGGTCCAGGACAAACACTGAGTGTAAACACTGATAGAAACTGTCCGTCTGTCCTCCAGTCTCTCTGACCGTCAGTCCAAACCTGCAGCAGTTCTTCACAGGAGCCTCAGTGTCTCTGACATGTGAAGGTCAGCTGGGCTCAGATGGATGGACGGTGAAGAGGGACACAGGAAGTGGGACTGAGTCATGTGGAGCGGGTGGGCGGGGCTTCGGGAGGACAAATGGTTCATCCTGTTTGTTTGATAAGCAAACCAAGCCAGTCAGTGGAGTTTACTGGTGTGAAGGTGAAGCTGGAGAGAAAAGTGAAGAAGTCAACATCACTGTATCAGGTAATGAAGTCATTCATTTCATCATCAGACTAACAGCTCACTGTTATACCACCTCTACATCACTCTGTGTGTCCTTTCTTCAGGTAAAGAAGTGATCCTGGAGATCCCTGCACTTCCTGTGAGGACAGGAAGTGATGTCACTCTACGCTGTAAAAAGAAAACTGGTGGCACAGCCGCAGCTTATTTCTACTGTAATGGACGTCCTTTAAGACCTAAATCAGAGAAAAACATCACCATTAATGTGCAGCAGTCTGATGAAGGTCTCTACTGGTGTGCTACTGATGAGTTTGGATCATCTCCTCAGAGCTTTCTGAGGGTCAGAGGTCAGAACACTGACATCACTTCCTGTTTAAAGCAAACCTGCTGAGCTTATACATTTAATGACCCAGTTTTATCATCTCTCCTGCAGATGTCTATGACACCACCACCATTTCAGCAAGTGCCACCAAACCACCACTGCCAACAACAACAACAACAATTACCAATCTCAATTCCCCTACATCTTCCTCCTCCATCATCACACCTGCTCTAGGTTCTCTGGGTCTTCTGGATCTTATTCTGGTTGCAGCTTTGGTGTTTTGGAACAAAAAAATAGGTATAAAGTGTGTCTAACCGCCCAGAGCTCATTAGATGAAACATTTTACATGGAAAAATAATTTTTAAATAATTCTGTAATTATATACTATAATTTAGTTATAAACTGTCTCCATTCACATTGTTTAGCAGAGAACTTATCTTACATGAAAAATATAGAGACACTTTTATTGATAAATTATAAGCCCTCATCCTTGGGGTGGACCAATGTTTGGCGCGTGTGTTTTGGGGTTTAAAAGCCACAGAGACGTGGTGTTTAGAAAAAATGCGTCTCAACTGTTCTGATACTCCTGTCACACACAGGATCACTACAGGTTTTCACTTGGATAGCGGTTGTCCTTCTCTCCTGGATCGGCTGGAGCTTTCTTTTGGCGCCTTCTCAGCTTTGACAAAGGTTCAGCTGGGATAACCACATTTACTCAGGGCCTTCTTGATGTGATGTTCTTCTGCCTCCCTGTGTCAGTGGGGATGGTGTTCACTCTGTGTTGTAGTGTCCTGATAACACCCAGTTTGTGCTCCATGCTTTAAGATGTCTTCAGTTTCGGGGGAATCTTTTACTATTTGTCTCATGTTTAAATCCTCATCTTTCTCATTCCTGCAGAAAGGACGCTGTCATCAAGCCTGAGTCAAGTCACCTATCAGGAAATGATCTTCAGACAATCAGCCAACAAGATTACAGTTACACACTCAAATGTTGTTTTCTCCAGTCTGAGGATACTGCAGGTACACATTCAGCTGTTATCCCACAAGCTGTTGCTTCTCAAAATATGATTATAACCCTTTGTCCACTGTGGGTCCTTGTGATAATTTTTTTGCTACTCTATTCTTCTTGTCTTTTCATCTCCTGGTTTCTCTTTTAACCATCTACTCATTCTCATTTTCAGGTACATCAGGGCTGAGTTATTGATGAAGTTTCCCAGATCAAATTTAAAGGAGGATGGGAAGAAAAGGATTTTCTCTCTCCCAGAATGAGCAGCTGTCCAGTCTCGTCAGCTCCCTGCTAAGATTTAGAGCTTGTCCTGTTTTTCGATATGAAGGCCCTGGTCATCTGTTTTTCTTGCCATTACTTAATAGTTCAATAAGGAAATCAGTGTTAAACTAGTTAAAAAGTGTACATTCTGGGTCCAAATGTCCAGCTGCCTTCAACTTTGATGTTTGTGTTGGCCAAACCTTCAAGCCTTCAGTTTATTTCTTTGTTTAAATAAAAATCTCTAGCTGACAAACTGAACCCTGGCTGTTGCTTCCTCTCTGCAGACAAGCTGTGTTGTTGTCAGAGTAGCGCTATATAAGTGCTACATAAGAACCAGTCCTTCTACCATTTACTGAAAGCAGGCTTTTGCCAGGGCTGCAAAGGGATTTGTAAAGAATTAATTTTTGGTGTATTATGTTTCAGGCAGTTGTTGCATGGAAGTGGCTATTACTGAAAGTTCAGCACAGACTTGTGGTGATAGCCAGTGATTGGCATTATGTAATGAGAATAATAGCATAATGATTAAAAATTCCAGATTCCTAATGAAGGTCTTGCAGATAAACAGTAACACATTCTATAATTTATTATTAATAAATAATAAACAGGTGGAGCCGTTAGCTCAGCATGTTTGATTTGGCAGTTTTGCACACTTCCTGAGGCAACTCCAATGGCATCTGTGTTTCCAGGTGGAACTGAACAACAACCTCTCCATTGCAGCCAATAATAATAAAAATAATAAATAGCCCCCAAATAATAATAAGCTTTATTTGGGGGTATCTGAGAATGTAACATAATTTGGAATGTGGGTCTCAACAAGCTCAAGGAACGCTTTAAAAGTAGCCATTAATATTGTAAAATCACAGGTAGCCAGTGTAGTGCTGTTTCTTTAAATATGTTAAAAGTCTGGCAGCCGAGTTTTGAACGAGCTGGACTCTTGACTAAGACCAGAGTAAAGTCTGGACTCAAGGAGATAAAAGCATTGAAAACTGTGAGATCAACAGATTCATCTTTTTCTGGTGAAATGTATGGAGGTTTCTTTGGTTTGTGTACAAGAAAGTGAAATAATTTTCTTGAATTCTTAAACATTTTTACATAATATTAGCAGGTGGCTCCTTTACTAAACAGCTCCAACTGTTTGATTTGTTTGAATTTTACAGGACAGCTTTTCCCCTGTTAATCACTTCATTATGGAGCCACTGTAGTTAACATGTAATGCTTCTCTAAAACCCTGTGAGACAATCTTCTTTAACATTAGTACGCCTTAACCCCACATGTTCCCTGTTTTTTTTGCCTGTCACACAAAAAGCGAGCGCTTAATGCTCTAACAGCGCCCACTTTTTCTGCTGCCTTTATGGATTCTGGAATAATGATCTTTCGGACATTCTTCATTCTACTTGCATTGATATCTTGGACTCTATTACTCCGTTCAGGACTGTGCGCGCTAAACAAGTACCAGAGCCATGGTTCAATGATCATACGAGCTCCCTTAGACGCGACTATAGATGCGCAGAAAGGAAAAAGGACAGACTGCACGTTTCCCTACAGATTTTAAGGACTCGTCTATCTGCTTACCAAGAAGCTGTAAAAACTGCAAATACACAGTTTGTCTCAAACTTAGTGTCAGTAAACAGTCACAGGCCTCAGGTACTTTTTAATGTCCTTAATCGCTTTCTTAGTTCACGTGATAATGCCGGAGTCATTTCTTCACCAAGTATTTGTGATGATTTTTTAGCGTTTTTTATTGACAAGATTCTATCGATTAGGGCTCTTGTCTTGTCGTCTGCTCAGATCCGAGTCTTTCTCCTGTGTGCTCAGCTGTCTTAGAGCAGTTTAATCTTGTCTCCCTTAATGACTTGACTGTGGTAGTTTGTAACCTAAGATCATCACACTGCCCCTCTGATTGTCTCCCCCCAAGCTTGCTTAAAAGCACTTTTAATACTGTTGGGCCTTTTATCCTGAGATTAATTAATACGTCCCTTGCTACAGGCTGCGTCCTATCATGCTTTAAACAAGCTGTAGTTCAGCCTCTTCTTAAAAAAAATAATAACCTGGACCCAACTGTTCTGTCCAATTACAGGCCAGTCTCAAAACTTCCTTTTCTGTCTAAAGTTTTGGAGAAAGTGGTCTACTTACAGTTGCAGGCCCACCTTGATTTTAATATGATCTCTGAAAAATTTCAATCTGGTTTTAAATCACTTCATAGCACTGAGACGGCACTTTTAAGGATTTTTAACGATATTCTTTTAACTCTGGACTCTGGCAGCCCGGCTGCCCATTTATTGTTGGACCTGTCAGTAGCTTTTGACACGGTCGACCATGACATCCTGTTATCACGGCTAGAATTTCATGCCGGCCTAAAAGGATCTGCCCTACAGTAGTTTCGGTCCTACTTGTCAGGAAGATCTTTTTATGTCTTGATGCATTCTCAATCATTGATTGATTGATTGGTGAATATCAATCAGAGTGCCTGGACATTGTTTGTGGAGTTCCACAGGGGTCAGTATTGGGACCAAAGCTATTTATCCTGTACATCAATGATATATGTAAAACATCTGATATATTACAGTTTATTTTATTTGTAGATGATACAAATATTTTTTGTGCTGGAGAGAATTCACAGCAGCTTTTGGGAATTGTCACACAAGAAATGATTAAACTGAAAACATGGTTTGACAGAAACAAGTTATAAATAAATTTGAAAAAAACTACATTTATTTTATTTGGAAATTGTAAAAAAGATGCTGGAGCAAAATTGTTAATAAATAATGTTGAAGTAGAGCAACTTTCTCATACAAAATTTCTGGGTGTGATAATAGATAACAAAATCTGCTGGAAACCTCACATAAAGCATATACAAGCTAAACTGTCAAGAAGCATCTCTGTACTGAGTAAAGCTAAACATTTTTTGCCTTCCAAATCACTCCGGGTACTTTACTGTTCACTTATATTGCCATATTTGGAATACTGTGTGGAAACCTGGGGAAATACATACAAAACTTCACTTCAACCATTATGTAAAATTCAGAAAAAAAGCAATCAGGATGATTACTAAAGCAGGATTTAGAGACCACACTAACATTATGTTCTTGAAATTAAAAATTCTGAAGTTTATGGATCTTATAAAATATAAAACTGCAAAAATTATGTACAAAGCCAGATACAATATGTTACCAGGAAATGTACAGAGGATGTTTTTTGACAGAGAAGGGGACTATGAATTGAGGGGAAAATTAAATCTGAAGACTCTCAAAGCACGGACAAAGGTTAAAACCTTTTGTGTTACTATTTGTGGGGTAAAACTGTGGAACAGTTTTACTGTGGACCTACAGCAATGTTCAAGCATTAGTCAGTTCATAAAGATGTTTCGAAAACTGCTTTTGGAAGAATATGAAACTGATAAAGTTGATCACCCATTGCATATATAACTATGCTAAATTGTATCTAAATTATATCTATCACTGTAGCTATGTTTATACATGTCCTCCTTGTTTATTGTGTGGGGTAAGTGATGATGGGAATTAGGGGTAACAATGAATGGTGGGATTCAATAGAATGTTGAGCATGGGGTAGGGACTAATAAGTATGTTATACTTCTTCCTTCTCCATTTCAGACTTAATAATTGTCATTTCATGTCATTTAGACTCTGTTTTATTTTATTTGTTTTCTTTTTTTATCTGAGCACATACATGTGTGTATTTAAATATATATTCGTATTTGTAAATGCAAGTATGTGTACTTGTGTATATATTGTTTTTTTCTGTATATGTCTGAAATAAAGATACAATAATAATAATAATAATACAATAATAATAATCATCATCATCCAGGAAAGTAAATCTCTAAAAAGTTGATTCTGTTCATCTGGACGTAGCGTTTTGTGGGAGAAACGTTTCGTCACTCATCCAAGTGACTTCTTCAGTCTCAGCTGACTGCAGGTTTCCCCAAACCTTATAAACAGTACATTTGCATAATGACTGAAACCAGCCCACTGAAGGAACAATGGGCTGTGAGGTCAGTACCTTAATCATGCAAATTCCCATGACCATTGATCAACAATCACTGACCAAAACCCACTGATCAAAGCCCGCTGATCAATGGCCATGAGTACCATTCACAGAGAGTTGGGGAATGGCTGCAATCATAGCATTGTAA
Source organism: Oreochromis aureus (assembly GCF_013358895.1). Lineage (NCBI taxonomy): Eukaryota > Metazoa > Chordata > Actinopteri > Cichliformes > Cichlidae > Oreochromis > Oreochromis aureus. The sequence goes on along the minus strand of NC_052944.1, from coordinate 96,721,917 downwards.
GATGGTGACAGATGTACCCTTAGGCCCCCTCCTCGATTCAGAGATGGTCTTTCCCTCTTCACGTAAATGGCCTCCTTGACTCCGCGCTCAAACCAGCGTTCTTCCCTGTCCAGGATGTGTACATCCTCATCATTGAAAGAGTGTCCACTGGTCTGTAGGTGTAAATAGACTGCAGAGTCCTGGCCTGACGAGGTAGCTCTTCTGTGTTGTGCCATCCGCTTCACCAGAGGTTGTTTGGTTTCCCCGATGTATAAATCCTGGCAATCCTCCTGGCACTTAACAGCGTACACTATGTTACTCTGTTTGTGTCGGGGGACCCGATCCTTGGGGTGGACCAGTTTTTGGCGCAGCGTGTTTTGGGGTTTAAAAGCCACAGAGACCCGGTGTTTGTTGCTTTTTTAGTGTTATATAAATAAATTTGACCTTGACCTTGTCAGTATTATGGTAGTAATGTCTCCTCTGTTTAGGAGAGGGCAGCAGGGTCACATCATCACTGACATCACCTGTATTTGCACTACAGTCATTCCCTTCACTGACCTTCTCTTTTCCATCAGGTTGTGTAAAACTGAAACAGGCATTAAATGTTTACTACAAATGATGCTTTACACAGAAATGCATTGTTAGCTGTTTTTACACACCAGCCTGTGTGAACCTTTAGTCTGAGCATGGGGTCAAAGGTCAGGACAGGAATGCAGCACTGTAACACATATACATATGTAAAACAACAGACATTTGACTGATTTGTGTTGTGACAGCTAGTTTTTTCGTTTATACAAATAAATGCTCATCACACACAGAAGAAATGTACAGACCATACATTTATTAGCTAATATCAGTGGATACAAGAAAAATGATATAAACACAAACACTAGCAGCCTTAGCGTTTCTGTTCTGAATGTCTAATCTTCCACAGATATTCATCAAACCCTATCCTCTATCAGCTTTTAGCATAAGAAAAAGTGTTAGGCCTCATTGAAAAACAGTCTGTTTGCAGATGAAGTACTGTAAAAACTATACTTAAAAACATTTCATACACAAATCTGTGATTTATCTAGATTTTCTCGACTAAGTTTACAATTTACTAAAACTGCCAAAACAACATGAATACAAAGAAATGATAAAGGATCCACTTCAAGGAAAGTGGAAAAGACTCTGTTAGCCGCTGTTTGCAGCTAACAGAGGCTAATATCAACGCTAACCAACAGTTTAGCATATCGTCAACAACTCACCTCAGCATCCCCCTGAACTGAATTGCCTCAGTGAAATACTTGCTCACTCACACCAAACTTCATTAAATGTGAATTTGTTACCTTGCTGGGTAGGCAAGTATGACAGGGTTATGTCTTCCCAGTTGCAGCTAAAGTGCATCCAATATTAGATTTCCCAGCTTTTCAAACACACCATGAGCTGTGCCATTTTCTGGGCACAGCAGGTTATTACCATGTAAAGATTTTCTGATGTGGTATCTCCATTAACAGGTCACGGCATTTCGCTATCGAGGCAGCCAGTGCCTTCCCTGCAGTCCCAAAAGGTTGATTCGGTTCATCTGGACGTACAGCTGTGTGCACTTGTATTCAAAAGGTTTTTCCGTGTAATGATCTGATAGTGGGTGTGGGGAGCCATAGCCGGGGAGCCATAGCGGGCATGGAGAAGATTCAGGCCCCAAATATTTAGAGGGCCCCCCCCAGAGATTAACAGCCCATGGAGGACCACTGGATGGGCAGATGGGATGTCACCCAGCAGCCACAGTGCAGAAGTCAGAGTGGGCCGGCAGCCAGCTGCACCAGAGCGGACCGAGGCCCAAGGTTTGAGGGCCCTCCACCCCACAAAGGGGCCTGACAGAGTCAAGGATGCCAGGCCCCACCAAGCAGCCGCCGGGAGTGAGCCAGTATGTACCTGAATGCCCAGCCCGGGACCACCAGCACACCTACGGCTGAGGGCATCAGCCTCCGGCAGGGAGTGTAGTGGGGGTAGATAGGCCGGCCGGGGGGCTGAGATCTTCCCAGAGAGGTGGAGTCCGAGGCACACACAGACACAAACATACACCACCCTCATATACATATATACAAATATTCAGCACTCACCCAATGTGGAGACAAGCAAAAATGAACACTGTACACACAATCACACTCCCCAAACACACTCTAAACCCCAAGTCCATTTCTTTTAGGGGAGAAATTTTGATTTTTGGGTGGGGATAAATTTCATGATACATGATCACATGTCATATATTTTTATATGTTTGGCTCCTCCCACGGGATGGTGTTCATCTTTCTCTACTTTCTCTGAGATGTGAGTATGGATATGTGTGTGTTGACTGTTGAGGCAGGTGGATGCTGCTGATTGCTGGTTTGAAAGAGTTCCTAAGTGTTGATTGGATGATTGGATGTACAGCAGCTTCTTAAACCCCAGCTCACAGCCACCTCAGCCCTCTCCTTCCCTCCTGTGTACCAAATAAGGAGCCAGCTTTGATCCAAATCAGCTAACTGCGCATCACCAACTCTTCCTCGTCCTCGCTGTCCAGAAGCAGCAGCGTGATGATCAACAGGGAAGTGGTGAAGCTGAAGGTGTCACTCTGCTGTCAGTCGTCGTCCCGACAACATGAAGACTTCATCTGTGTCTCTGCTCCTCGGTGAGTCAAATGCTGAAATCCTTCACTCACTCATAGCGTTCATGATTTCATTTATCACAGACTTATAACACAGACAGAGTGTGTGCTGGATGCTCTCACTGACTGGCTCTGAAATGAAATCTCTTCAGGTCTGTCCAAAGTTTGAAGTTACGTTTATGCGAGAAGAAGAGTTCACTCTTCTTCTTTAGTGTTTTTTGTTGTTTTATTTGATATTTGTTTGTCAAGTTGGACAGAAATCAAGTAAAAAATTTTTGGTTTTTACGGCAGCTCGCACTTTTAACTCAGAGGCACCAAATGAATAGAAATTTGTTTCTGACAGGTGAAAGAAGGACAATGAAAGTGTGTTTGTATGGTGACTTGAAGTTGTCTCATCAACAGTTTGTACGTTTTGCTGCTCAGAACCTATTTTCATCTCAAAGTTCAGATCCATCGTGTGGTCTGGACTTACTCAGAGAGTTGGACCTTCATACCCAGTTTGTTGTCTGTAACATGTTGACTTGTAGAGAACTCAGGCGACCTCTTTTTATCAAAGATCAACTTTCATTCAGGAAACCACAGCTGCTAGCTGCAGGTACCACATGCTCTTCTGGTCTGCTCTGTTATGTAGTCTTCACTTCCACTATTGAGAGCAAATTTTCCTTTATGTGGACTCTAATAAAAGGACTGGAGACTGTTTTTTGTCATTTACTTTACCTTTTGTGTATTTTGTTATTTTTCTCATAATGAGCTTCAAACAGAAGCAAACTGGGACTCAAACCTGTGAATAAAAAAATCAATGAAACAGCTTCTCCAGGTCTTTATTCAGCAACTGGTGCTGAATAAAGACCTAACCCTTATCCCATGGCTTTGGTTTATGAGTTCTTACTGTTTAATCCTGATAATGCTTTTCTTGCCTGCAGTACCTTTACTCCTTTATTCCCCATTGCCCATCCACCCCAAACTGCTGGGTCTTCATGACGCCTGAGTGGGCAGCAGTTTCTCTTCTGCTTCCAATAATCAACAATTTCCCCAAATCTCCTTAGTTTGGGAAATATTTAGGTGCAGGGTGTTGGATTGTCAAAACAGATATGACGCCCACCTCATTCAGACCAAGTATACAAACATAGCTTCGTCAGCATGTGTTAAAACTGAGTTGGCGCTTTGTGTGATGTTTATAAGTCTAAATGTAGTTTTAAAACCTAAACAGAACCTTAAAAGTGAATTAAAGGTCTCCCCCCTTTAGTGTGATGTTTCTGGAACAAGACCAGATTGAAACAGCTTCCTGCCCTCTGACCTTCAGTGACCTCTGTCCTCATGTTGCAGGTGTGTGTGTGCTGCTGCTGTCTGCACTGACTGTTTCTGCAGGTGAGTAGATGCAGTGCACCATGGTCCAGGACAAACACTGAGTGTAAACACTGATAGAAACTGTCCGTCTGTCCTCCAGTCTCTCTGACCGTCAGTCCAAACCTGCAGCAGTTCTTCACAGGAGCCTCAGTGTCTCTGACATGTGAAGGTCAGCTGGGCTCTGATGGATGGACGGTGAAGAGGGACACAGGAAGTGGGAATGAGTCATGTGGAGCAGGTGGGCGGGGCTTTGGGAGGATAAATGGTTCATCCTTTTTGCTTGATGAGTTCAAACCAGTCAGTGGAGTTTACTGGTGTGAAGGTGAAGCTGGAGAGAAGAATGAAGAAGTCAACATCACTGTATCAGGTAATGAAGTCATTCATCTAATCATCAGACTAACAGCACACTGTTATACCACCTCTACATCACTCTGTGTGTCTTTTCTTCAGATAATCGTGTGATCCTGGAGATCCCAGCACTTCCTGTGAGGACAGGAAGTGATGTCACTCTACACTGTAAAAAGAAAACTGGTGGCACAGCCGCAGCTTATTTCTACTTTAATGGACGTCCAGTTAGGCCTAAAACAGAGAAAAACATCACCATTAACGTGCAGCAGTCTGATGAAGGTCTCTACTGGTGTGCTACCGATGAGTTTGGATTATCTCCTCAGAGCTTTCTGAGGGTCAGAGGTCAGAAAACTGTTTCCTGTTAAAGCTAACCTGTTGAGCTTATAACAAACTGAATGACCCAGCTTCATATCTTTCATGCAGATCCTGCTACACCAACACCACCGCCAACAAAAACAACAGCAAACATCCATATCTCCTGTTCTCCTCCTCCTCCTCTTCCTAATCCCTCCTTCATCATCCCAGTCATAGTTACTGTAGGTTCTCTGGTCCTTGTGGTTCTGGTTCTGGTTGCAGTTCAGCTTCTTTGGAAGAAACACACAGGTATGATATCTGTCTGACCCACCTGGGCTCTTTTGGTTGAAGCAGCAAATTAAAATATTTTGAAATTTCACTTGAGAAAATCTGAGTGACTCTTCTCTGTCATTTAATTTCCTGTCTGCATTTATTTTGTAGAGCACTGGGTCCCAACATCTTTAGACTGATGAGTTCCCATGGCACAGTTAAAAAGTTTTAAAAGTTCTGGAAGTGGGTCCATAAAAATGAAAAATATTACTGATATAAACTGGGCTTATCTCTCGTTCAAAGTCACCATTCTTGGGCATGTCCAGGCAGCTTCCACCAGGGTTTCTATTTCAGGATCACTCCCTAGAAATTAGATTCAGACTAAAGCCCCACAGACACAAATACCAGTTTGGGTTCTTTTTCCTGATTGGCTATCACTTGTTAAGGTCGTATGATACGGGAACAGTGTTCTGTGGTCTCATCACTCTGATGCTGCCATCATGGCTCTGCTTAATCCACAATTAACGAGTCTTTGCTTCTGAATCCTGCACCTGTAACATCAGACTGTCCTTGAAGGTCTTCTAAACATCCTACAGCAGTGAAGTGATCACCTGCTCCTTCAGTGAGATTTGCCTAATGTTGATTCACATCACATCATTTCTGCAGGGAAACACCAGCCAGCAACTACAAATGATGTCACATATGCCGAGGTCACCAGTAGAGAGTCAGCCAATAAGATGTCAGTCGTCCAACCAGAAGTGATTTACTCCAGCCTGAGCATAAACACTACAGGTACACATTCTAGCAGGTGACATAAATGAGCGATAAAAGCAAGAGAAATCGAGACATGGGTGAAAAAAGTTGAAGAAGATGAGACTTTTTTCCCCTCTTCATACTGCCATGTATATTTGACCTCTGTCTCTAAATTAACCTCCTAGGACCTGCCGTCTACATATGTGGACATCACATTTTGGGTTATTTAGACCAGAATATTCAATTTTGCTCTACAAGAGCCTGATATCCACTTACGAGGACATTATACTGCTACTGTTCTATTGAAATTTTAAACGAATATCCTCATATGTGGCTCTCATTTTCCTTAGAAACAAAAATTAGGTAAAAAAAAAAATCTGGTAATTCTTTGTTTTCACATCCATCAAGACCCAATCAGCCCAAATATCAAAGAGAAATTAAAAATGCAATGAGTTTGGGTCTTAGGAGGTTAATCTGAAAGTTTCTTGTTCTGCACCATTTTAAATGTAAACCCATTTTCTAAAAAGAATTTAAAAATGTGTAAATAAACAAAGAAAGATTTGTAAATCTCATATTTTATTAACAATACAATACCAAAAACAGGTTAACAGGAGAGAAAACCAAGTGGTACCAAAGACCTACAGCTGGAGGAGGAACACTTCCAGAAATGACTCTCTATGAACACAGTTCACCATGCCATCTATTCCAGGAGCGCAGCTTCATAGTAGAAGAGTCAGGTGCTGAACTGGCCTGCCTGCAGTCCTGATCTTTCATCAATGAAAACATCTGGAGCATCATGAAACCAGAAGCAGGACAAAGAAGAGTCAGGACAGCTGAGCAGCTAAAACCCTCCATCAGACACGGATGGAGCAACATCCCACTCCCAAAAAGTCCAAAAGCTGCTGTGCTCAGTTCACAGACGTTTACAGAATGATGTTAAAAGGCGATGCTGTACAGGAGCATTACAAAATTAAACTTCTGATATGTGTTTGGTTTTCTGTCTTTGAGAGAACATGGGTTTATGAGATTTGAAAATCATTGGATTCTGTTTTTATTTAAGTTTTAAACAGCATCACTACTTTGAGGTTGTAACATGTGGTCATGGAAAAAATATTTTTACCTCAAATATATCAAAAGTTTTGAAAGTGGGACATGAATGCGGGATCTACAGCAGGTCTGCAGCTCTCTTGTTAGTTTCCTGTTTTAGAATTAACGTTGTCACTGGTTTCCACTAAACCTTTACTGTGGTCTCTGTGGTCGAGTCACTGTTTGAAAAATGGGACAGTCACAGTGTCAGACAGCCGTGGCACTGATCCTGCAGCTTAAACAGACCACTGCATTGGAAGAATGTGATTGGTACATGTTGTGAGTCAGTTCAGGTCAGTATGGATGTCTGCCCTTTTCCAAAATAATTTTGGGAAATTTGCTTTGTTCTTTATCCATGTGTGTTTGGTGAAAAATAAAGTTGACAAGCACAAGTCGCTCAGAGAGAGATCATTGAGAGAAAGAAAGGTTAGGCCACCTTTTGGATTCCACACGACACACGAGGAGCTGATGAAGATGCAGAGTCACCAAAGTGAAGGGAGAAAGTTCTCCTGTGTGAGACGCAGCAGTCACATGTAAAAGCACATAAATAGTGAAGTCACCTGAGTCAGTAGCTGTTTTTTCCCAGAGTCAAGCGTTCATTGACCCACATCAAAACAGGTGCTGCTCGTGTGGTTAACAGCTGAGAGAAGCTGAAGTCTCTGTGTGACAGAGCTTCCTTGTTGACACCAGTGGGAAATGATCAAAGGTAAAACAACTGGTGTCATAAACCATGAAGTGTTTTATGTGTTTAAGGTCAGTTTAAATGCTATTTGAATGTTGTGGACTGTTTCCCAGCATTAAGAAAGAAAAGATAAACAGTGTCTGACTGCAGAGTCCAGAGTGTGCATGTCAGAACATGAAAGTATGCTGAACTGGATCAAATTAATACTGAGAATGAAATAACATGATCTCATGAACTACAGTAAACTAAGAATGATGATGATGAGTAGAAGGAAGATGACCCACAAACTCCCTCCTCAAATGCCTGTGTCCTCAAGGTCAGCTCTTCGCCTTGACTTCACTCAGCAGTTCCACCTCAACAACGCCGTGTGGTTCAGTCAAATTTTCCCATCTCAGTTATAAAGTTTCCCTGCTTTCTTTCTTCCTTTCTGGTTGTTTCTGTCCTCCTGTGACCATCCTAGAGCCTGTCTCTCTGCCTATTCCTGCTCACAGAGAGGCTTGTACCCTGCCTTCCCCTGCACCCTTTCCAGTTCCCTGAATGGTGGTCGCTGTCCAGTCAGTCCCAGTTACCTAGAGCAGCTAGGGCTCCGCTTGTCCCTGCAACCATATCAGTTCCTCAGGTAGCGACAGCTAGTGTCCAGCTGTCACCTGCTCCCATGCCTGCTCCCAGCGTGAGGCCATCCAAGGCCCAGTCCACCTTTGCACAGTGGCTGGTGTCCAACTACTTCCCGTGCCTGTCCCTACTCCTAGGGTGACGGTGGCAAAGACACAACCTATCCTTGCACTCGTACCCATTCCTTGGATTGGGACAGCTGTTCAGCCAATCCCTTCACCAGTACCTGCTCTAAGCCCTCAATGAATCTTAATACACCATAGAAGCACAAGCAACAAGGGTGGGGGTAACCCGGTGTAGACAGCACAGCTGGTCCTGTAGCATGCACTGGGCCCAGATCTGCCCCCTGACCTCTGCCTTGGAGATAAGCATGCAAAGGTGTTTGGAATCCAGGATGGGGGTGCAAAGGATGGGAAGGAAGATTCTAAACACAGTCTGTTATTGTGGAGAAAGGTCTTGTTGTCCAGCTCCAGCCTTGAGGCCACAGCTGGCGCCAATATGGTAGGCGCATGAGATGATAGTGATTTTCCTTTAGTGCAAAAACTGCATGCTAATTTTACAGTTGCTCTAAATGTCCGTCACCGGTCTCTCAATCTCCTGTTGGCGAGCTGTGAGCTTCTCCAAGATGTTATTGCTATTATTATTATCTTATCTTATTACTATTACTAAGCTCTTTTTATCGGCTAATTGACCATAAACAGCTGATGCAGTTTTGCTAGATTAACCCAATGATTTAAAATCATGATTGACATTAAATATTTTGAATGTAAATGATCAAAGAACGTAGATTTTACTATTTGAACCCCGTTATTATCTTTAGGGTGACCTTAGGCCTTTGGAAAACTCCAGAACTTCCTGCTTAAAAAATTTGCAAGTGATTTCTGTCATGGCAGTTTTTCATTTGTAAAACAAATCAATTCCTTTGTAAAAGCCAACTTCTTCCAGCTCAGGGCCCTTGCAAAAAATAAGAAAATTTTGTAATCTGCTGACTTTGAGAAAGTTATTCATGCATTTATTTAATCCAGGCTTGATTACTGTAATAGTCTTTATTTTGGTATCAGCCAGGCTCTGCTCTCTCATCTTTAGCTTGTTCAGAATGCTGCAGCCCGGTGGGGATGATAAGCGACGCGACGAGGTGATGGTGTCACTCTGCTGTCAGTCATCGTCCCGACAACATGAAGACTTCATCTGTGACTCTGAGTCAAACACTGAAGTCCTTCACTCATCTATCACAGACAGACACACTAACAGAGTGTGAGCTCTCACTGACTGACTGTAGAATCAAATCTGTTCAGGTCTGTCCACAGTTTCATGTGTTGTTCAGGCGAGAGGAAGAGTTCACTCATCTTCTTTTGTGTTTTGCTTTTATTTGATATTTGTTTGTCATGTTGTGAAGAGGAAACCAAGTAGAAGTGTTTTCAGTTTCTGTAACATGATGGTTTGTATAGATATCAGCCAACAATCATCAGATATCAGCTTTCACTCAGGAAACCACAGCTGCTAGCTGCATGTACCAAATGTTTGTCTGACCGGCCTTTGTTGTATAGGCTCCACTTCCTCTTCTGTATACAAATTTTCCATCATGTCAACTGAGTCTAATTTAATTTCTCTCAGAGTTTGTATGCTTTCTTACTTTCTGATGATGAGCTTCAAATATGAGCAAAGTGAAACTCAAACAGGACATAAACCTGCAAAGAAAATCCACGAAACAGCTTTTTCAGACTGCAAGACCTGCCTGCATTACCTTTATGCACCCAAAGCTGCTGAGAGCCTGAGTGGGGAGCAACAACTCAAACAAACAACAAATCAGTGGAGTTTACTGGTGTGTCATTCTGTTACAATCAAGGTGAGTGGCTGCAAATTTCCACCAGGTTCTTGAACCTCTTTCATATCCGCCCCAAAGCAGGCCCATAATCTCTTCATCAGGTCCACTGACCTGGAGCTGATTTTTGGCAATCAGGCTGGAGATATTTAAGCCTCACACTGACGTTCCTTCTTCACCAGTTAGTCAGCTACTCCATGTTGGAGCTGGCTTTTATGTCCCATGTTCTCCTGTGCCTTAGTTTTCCTGGACTCTCCACGTCTCTTACTCCACCTTAATCTCATCCCTTGGACCTCGAACAACTCACCTTCACTCTGGAAATCTCTCCGTGCCTCACCGGCCTGCCATCCCGCTCCATCCAAACCTGTGGAACGTAGATCAGCCAGCTCACACCATCCAACTCACCTGGACTCACACTGCCTCTCCCTCAAAGCTTTTTTCACTCCAACTGCCAGTGAGCTATAAATACAGCAAAACTCACCCTCTCCAGTGTTTCCCCTTCTTCTAACTCCGTTCTCCTCTCTCCTCTGTGTGACAGCTAGACCTAAGCTGTCACGCTCCAGTTCTGGCCCTCATGACACATTGATTTAATCATCAGAATAACAGCACGCTGTTACACCACCTCTACATCGATCTGTCTTTTTTTCCTTTTTTTAATTTTTACATAAAGAAAGGATCCTGGACATCCTGACACTTCCTGAAAAGACAGGAAGTGATGTCACTCTACGCTGCAAAGACAAAACTGGTGGCACAGTCACTGCTTATTTCTACTTTAATGGACAACTAACCAAAACAGAGCATCATGATTAATGTGCAGCAGTCTGATGAAGGTCTCTACTGATGAATTTGGATCATCTCCTCAGTTTTCTGGAGGTCAAAGGTCAGAACATTGACATCACTTCCTGTATAAAGACAATCTGCTGAGCTGATAATAAACTGACTGAACCAGCTTTATCATGTCTCCTGCAGGTCCTCCAACCACAGTCTCCGTTACAACAACAAACACTCACACCACCTACTCTCCTCCTCCAGCTCTTTCTTCTTCCTCCTCCTTCATCATCACAGTCATTGCTGCTGTGGTTTTTCTGGTCGTTCTGGTTCTGATTCAACTTCTATGAAAGAAACACAGAAGTATGAAGTCTATCAGACACTACATCAGCTCTTCTGGTTGAAGCAGCTGATTACACCTGAGACAATCTAAGTCGGCCAACTAGAACTTGTTTAACAAGTACACGTTTACCTGTTCTCTGACGGGTGATGTGAATGTGAGATAAAAACAGAACCAGAGGAAGAGAGCTAAATATTTATATCTGCAAAGGTCATTTAGAGTAACTGTGCCTGTCTCTACATTGAAACTGTGATACTAACCTTTGTCCTGAAGGTCATTGACTGAATATTGATCATGTGAGTCATCACACGAGCAGAGGTGTGAATACAGGCGTAGGTCATTACCATCACCACAGATGAAGCCTCCATGAGACATTGATCTCAAGACGACTGAAAAAAGTGATCTTCTTCACTGAAGTTTATGTACATTATGCAAAGCTCTCTGAAATCCCACCAATACATTTCATTCAATGTTAGGGTCAGGGCTTTGGACCATCCCAGCACTTCTGTTTCAAAAATGGACAAATGAACAAAAGCACTTTGTTCTCAGACATTCAGACTGTCTGTAAACATTCTCAGTAAAAAAAAAAAATACAAATAATCAGTTCAATAGACAGAAACTCTGAAGTGAAAATCAAACTCAGTCCTTCACTCACTCATACACAACGACACTGACGTCTTCACACAGGCGAGAACGAAGGTAGGCTGGGCGTACCTGTATGTAGACTAACTGCAAAGAATCAGGAACAAATGAATTCATCTTTGGAAAGCGAACAGATGCTGACTGTGGTCTGCATTTATGCACCGAACAACAGTTGAGAGCAGCCAGTCTGTTGGGGGTCACTGGGTGGGGTACTCAAGGGTTCTTCATCCAGAGAATCTTTGGAGACTTTAGAGCTCATGTGGACAATGACAGTGAGACCTGGATGGCGTGACTGGGCACATCAGGTGAAGGCCCAGGTCTTTGGGGCCTACAGACACCACAAAAGAAGAAGATCAAATATAAAATGAATGATGGAAACTGAGGTCAGAGCATTAACCTCCTAGGACCTGGCGTCCACATATGTGGACATCACATTTTGGGTTGTCTAGACCAAAATACTACATTTTGTTCTACAAGGGCCTGATATCCAATTACTAGGACATTATACTGCCACTGTTCTATCGAAATTTAAAGTGAATGTCCTCATATGTGGATGTCATTTTTCTCAGAAACAAAAATCAGGTTAAAAAAAAAAACTTAATTCTTTGTTTTTACATTCATCAGGTCCCAAGATAGCAAAGAGAAATTAAAAATGCATGGTGTGGAAGAATTCGGGTCTTAGGAGGTTAAAGGCACAAATGAGTTTAAACAGGTAAAGTCAGGTAAATGGATCCTGATCATTGATTTAAAGTGACTAAAGTCAGTAAAGAATAAATGTTTAGGCTTTATCGTGTCAGTCAGACAAACATTAACAGTAACCTGTCTCATCTATCAGACACAGAGATGAGTGATGACATCAGCAGCAGAAGTAAACCTGAGAGCAAACAAAGGGAAACGTTTCTTCTGTGAGGTGTGTGATCTCAGCACTGACCAGCAGAGGGCGTCGGAGTCACATGATTGAAAATAAAGGCATTAATTTGTCCAAAATTAACTTTCTTTATTTCTGTTTCCTTTATGTGTCTCCTTTCATCTTGCCTCCTTGTCTCCTCCCTCCTTCCACCATGTCTTCCCCACTCTCTCATTCTTACTTCTCCAGTCTCATTGTTCCTTCCTCCTCTATGTATGTCTCCTTCATCGCTTCTTTACTTTTTTTACCCTTCTCTTCTTTCACTTTATCTCCTGCCTCCTCCTATGATTTCTCTATCTTCTTGTCTCAAAGTTTCCTTCACCCTTCACTCCTCCCTCGTTGCCTACTCTCTCCTTGTCTCATTTATTTCACTCTTCTTTATTTTCTTCTTTTCAGTCTCCTCCTTGTCTCTCATTGGTTCCTGCCTCCATGTCTCCTCCTACCTTGTATGTGAGGATTCGTGAAGGTGAAACATGTTCAACACAAACTGATGTTCCACACACACACCTATGGGCTCAAATTGTGGTCATAAATATTTTGTACTTGTAAATCTGACCGCCTAGTTGTGAACTGAGTTTTGTAACCTTGTAAACCAAAAACCAAAATCTAAAACATTTATGTGCATCTATAGATGAGAATTGGTGTGTGTGCAAAAAAGATTTGTTTTGTTTGTTGTTTTTTTAAAAAGAAAGAAAAGAAAAAGAATAATAACAATAATTATTATTGTTACCAGCCTGATAATAATTAGGCTGAAGAACCAACAATTTTAGCCCATAAGAACCATAAGAATGAACTACCTCCAGGACCTGAACCCCTCCAACAGCCAAACCCATCTGTTCTCTCATTGGATTGTTAAATTTGTGATTGACATGATATTAACCAATCAGCTGAAAGGAAGAAAAATTGGGTCAAAATTTGTACTTTTAAGTTGTGTGATCCCCTTACAGTTGGAGCACACCCTTCACTCCCCAATATTTAAATATGGGAACCACTACCCGAGTCTGAGAGTCAAGGGCCCCAGATATGCAATGTTGCAAAGGCCTGTCAACCAAGTGAGCCCTACAACATCGAGAGCCTTCAGGAACTCAGAGTGAATCCCATCCACACTACAGGCTCTGCCACCTACAGTGATTCCAGACTCACTTCCCTTACAGAAGGCCATCTGTGGGATTAAGGACATCTTTGAAGTAAAGTGCCTTGAAAAAGTCTTCATACCCCTTGAACTTTTGCACATTTTTTCACCTTAAAACCACAAACTTAAATGTTGTTATGTATGTTTTCAGTAATAGGCCAACACAAAGTAGCACATACTTGTGAAGTGGTACAAAAATAATACATGGTTTTCTAAAATCTATGGAGATAAAACTCTGAAAGTTATTCATTTGTATTTAGCCCCTCTGTGTCAATATTTTGTAGAGCCACCTTTCACTGCAGTTACAGCTTTTGGGGTATGTTTCTACCAGCTTTGCACATTTTCAAGTCTTGCCACAGATGTTCAGTAAATGGGTAAAATGGGTACTGAGGCTGTGAATATAAATAAAGAAAATGACATTTGTAGGTGGGGTTCTTCGTCTCCTGATTAATTCTCTGCATGCTCCTGAATGCTCATCCAGCGAACCTGTTGCTGAGCAAAAGGAACATAAAGGCTCGTGTCACAAAAAACATTCTGATGATCCCAAGACAGTCCAAGGCATCTGTGGACTGACAAAGAAAAAGTTTAACTTTTTGGAGAGTTTGGTCTTAATACATCTACATCAAAGTAAGAGCATTTGATAGGCCATGAATTGTGCTGTCAACCAGAAAATCCACCAGAGAATGTCTCGCAACATGAAGCAAGACAGCAGGAAGTCCACCTCTGAGTGGCTCAAAAAGAAGAAAATGAATGTTTGGGGTTAAATTGAAATGCTGTGCAATGACCTCAAAAAGGCAGTAATGATGGAAAACCATCATTTTCTATTTTTTCTATGTAACTTGAAAGACAGAGTTCATGTTGAAGGACATGGGTGTTACTATTTAAAATGTAAACATGCCAGATTTTAGCTAAACTGCTAACTTACATCTGTCATCCTGAACAGGTTCTATTTACTCCTTTAGTTCACATTTACAGTAAAACATACAGTAAACACTCTGTTGTCCTCTGAGGTATAGGTTAATCTCAAATAGTCCAATAAATTACGCTCCTGTGCTCCTAATCACGTGATCTAAATGTTGAAGTAATGACGGTCACACTGGACCTCTTAATGATGTGACTGGAGTGTTGTTAACATGGGTCTGCTGTGCGAAACTACAATGTCCTCAAGATGGACCTTTAACAAAAGATGATCTGATGTCTTCTCTGTTTAATAAGGTAATTAAAGAAGCACTGACACACTTTTCTGTATGTTTTTACAGAATTCCACCATTTCTGGTTATAGATGCAGACACTTCATGAAATGAAAAACCTTCATGATCACAACCTCAGTCTTTCATTGAATGACCTCTGAATACTGTTGTGAATAAAAAATGAAATCTGAAATTTGCGAATCAGTGCTTTCTGTTGTTATTTACATTTTACGAAGGCCCCCAGATCTTTTGTAACTGGGTTTGTAAAGGCAGTTGTTCAAGCTCAGCACAGCCTTGCAGTGACAGTCGGTCACGGGACTTTCATAGAACCCACAGCAGTGATGTAGCATAGTGATCTGAAACTGCAGCTTCCTAGTGAGAGGCTTACAGGTAAAGTCACAGGGGTCATAATTTAATAAAAACATTTACTCAATCTAGCCTCCCCTAGTTATTGTCTGTATCCTGTAAATGTTCTTTTATGTAGTTTTAATTATTTTATTTTATTTTATTGTTGAATAATCTCCTAGTCGAGTTGTGTTTGTATTTTCTTTTACATATTTTCACTGCACTGCAGCTAATAAGTGCTCTCCACCTGTTGGTGTATTTATTCGCTTTTAATGTTTCCCTCCTATAAATGATTGTATTACTGTAAAGCACTTTGGGGTACTGCTGGTTTTAAATGTGCTATACAAATAAAGTTGTATTGTATTCTCTTTGTTATTTCCTGTTCTCAAAAGGAGCATTGAGCTGTTCATAGACTGCAAACTGCACATATAATTTACAATTTAAAAAAACTGTCCACTTAGGACTGTATGCTTGTCTTTTTACATTCATATGTATATTATATTTAGACCCATATCTCTATATTCATCTATTTATCTGAATAGTTTTGTTATCATATCTCTGTTTCTACATTCATTTTATATGTTGTTTCTTGTATATTTGCTGCTATAACTCAGTTTCCCTCTGACATTAATAAAGTTTCTCTGATTCTGATTCTGATGAAGACGAGTGTATTAGAAACAGCTCGTCCTTGTGAAGAAGCAGCAGCGTGACGAGCTGATGATGTTAACAGGGAAGTGGTGAAGCTGAAGGTATCACTCTGCTGTCAGTCTCCAACATGACAACATGCGGACTTCATCTGTCGCTCTGCTCCTCGGTGAGTCAAACCCTCCCTTCTTCTTCCATTCTTTATCACAGCTCCAACACACACTAAAGGTCAAAGGTAAAGAGCATATTTTCAGCAGCTGGAAGCTCTCAATTATAATTTCTCTCACATGAAATCTGTTCAGATGTGTTTGTTTTGTTTTCCTTAGTGAGAAGAAGTGATCACTACTTCTTTTGTTTATCTAAGGCTGGTTGTATCTGATATTTGTTTGTGTGGTTGGACAGAAATCAAGTAGTGATGCTTATTTCCTGTAAGCACCTCATATTTAACTCAAGTGTATGAAGATACAGGAAGTGACAGAAAACTGTTTCAGTTGCATAAACTCTTTAAAATTCAAAGCCTGCAGAGTTTAGACATTTAACTCTGTGTTTCTCTGTCCTGTAATCTGGATTGACTCACAGAGCTGAAGCTTCATGTCGTGTCTATAACATAAAGAGGGAAGTGACCTGTTTTCATCAAACATTAACCTTTACTCAGGAAACCATGGCTCCTAGCTGCATGTACCACATGTTCTTCTTATCTGCCTGTTGTAATCTTCACTTCCTCTGTTCAGACCAGATTTTTCCATCATATTGACTGAGTCTGACTAAATGACTGAAGATAGTTGGTTTTTTCAGAAGTTTGTCTTGTAATCGGAAGGTTGCCGGTTCGAGCCCCGGCTCTGACAGTCTCGGTCGTTGTGTCCTTGGGCAAGACACTTCACCTCCCGCCTACTGGTGTTGGCCAGATGGCGCGATATGGCAGCCTCGCTTCTGTCAGTCTGCCCCAGAGCAGCTGTGGCTACAACTGTAGCTTTCCTCCACCAGTGTGTGAATGAATAGTGGAATTGTAAAGTCCTTTGAGGGTCTTGAAAAGTGCTATATAAATGCAATCCATTACTTTCTGTATGGTTTGATTTTCTGATGGGGATTTAGAAGAGTGGGACTCAAAGGACTTAAACCTGTAAACATAAATTTACTAAACAGATTCATCAGATTGCTCATTCAGCAGCTGATTTTGCCAATGTTGCCTAACATTAATCCAGTGACCTCAGTGGATTGATGGTTTAATAACTCTGATTGCTTTGATTGCTTTTCTAAGTAATTTCCCTACGGGGATCAATAAAGTATACATTATTATTATTATTATTATTACCATTGTTATTTATTTATTTATTTATTTATTTTTTAAATGTCTCTTTTTTTTACTGTTTTACTTAGCCAGGGGAGAGCTAATTGGGCCTAACCTACCTTCGGCTGCACTGGCTACAGAAACCTGGCTAATGTTGGGTTTGATTTTTATTTGAATCTGTAATTTTTTACTTACTGAATCATTACTAAACCTGCAGACATATCAATATAAAAGAATGTGTGGGGGCAGCTGGAGACACAATAACTGGTGCCTGATATCACAGCCATCTCTTAGCTTATGGCCTGCAAAACAAGCAGGTTCTCCCCACCAGTTTTAACTTGTCAGATAGATGCTCATTCTGATATAAAACTCTGTGCACTGCTAGGAGAGGTTATTCTCTCCTGGGAAGTTAGCGGTGGCAACACAGATTTCAGAAAGGAAGCGATCCATGTACATGCCAATTTTTTAATCATCCAATGCCTTAAAAAACAAAAGTCATAAATAAAGTGTTTTGGCTTGTGATTCCTATATAAACACACTAACACTAGCTACAGGTTTTTAAAGGGTGCAAATCCAAGTCTCTAATTCAGTGATTCTGGTCTCCAGAGCTGAAAATAGGTTACATTTATTACAAGTATCATTACTGCTGAAGGAGGCCGAGGAGTAACTAAACAGTGCACAGGAAAGTGCAGGAGGGACAGGTGAAGAGGCCATGCTGCAAGTGAGTCAGCTACAAACGTAAGCTAAGCTAAGCTAGCGAATCCCTAACGACACAGTGGCTGAATAATGTGACTATAATTAGCGAATGAATCAAAAGAGAGAGTGCGTTGGATAAAGCACATGAAGATTAGACCATGAAATGAAAAGTTATCGATAAGATATTAATGAACTTGCTACACAGATAAGCTACACAAAACAAAACTGTGTGTTAAAACAGGAACAGGAAGTGATACTCTACTGCAGAGTAAGCCCAACGCCAAGTGACAGCGATATCATATTTAATTCCCAAGAACATCTGGTTTTGGGAAACATTGATGCGATTGTTGTTGGAATGAATTTAGACATAGTACCTCCACCTAATTTAGGTCAAATTTACCAACACAGCATCAGCATGTTTTAAGGAGGTGGAGCTGTGAATGGTTTAGAATCCCGCTTTGAGGAGGTGTTTAGTTGTTCCCTACTATGCCTGTCTGACAAATTCAATAGTTATAATAATCAAACCTTTATGCAGAAACACAATTTTACATTTTTGGTTAATAACACAGAACTCGAATTTGGACAGCCTTCATCGCCTCTCTGTGACGTATCCGGCCTACAAATGCGGCTTCTGAATTTGGAAACAATTAAAGACTATGAGACTGTAACATTAAAGTAACAGTGTCTTTAAATGACCTTTGACCTTAAGTGACCTCTAAGCTTCATTGACCTCTGTCCTCATGTTGCAGGTGTGTGTGTGCTGCTGCTGTCTGCACTGACTGTTTCTGCAGGTGAGTAGATGCAGTGCACCATGGTCCAGGACAAACACTGAGTGTAAACACTGATAGAAACTGTCCGTCTGTCCTCCAGTCTCTCTGACCGTCAGTCCAAACCTGCAGCAGTTCTTCACAGGAGCCTCAGTGTCTCTGACATGTGAAGGTCAGCTGGGCTCTGATGGATGGACGGTGAAGAGGGACACAGGAAGTGGGACTGAGTCATGTGGAGCAGGTGGGCGGGGCTTTGGGAGGTTAACTGGTTCATCCTGTTTGTTTGATGAATTCAACCCAGTCAGTGGAGTTTACTGGTGTGAAGGTGAAGCTGGAGAGAAAAGTGAAGAAGTCAACATCACTGTATCAGGTAATGAAGTCTTTCATTTATTCATTTCAGACTAACAGCACACTGTTATACCACCTCTACATCACTCTGTGTGTCTTTTCTTTAGATAAAGAAGTGATCCTGGAGATCCCTGCACTTCCTGTGAGGACTGGAAGTGATGTCACACTACGCTGTAAGAAGAAAACTGGTGGCACAACTGCAGCTTATTTCTACTTCAGTGGACGTCCTGTTAGACCTAAAACAGAGAAAAGCATCACCATTAATGTGCAGCAGTCTGATGAAGGTCTCTACTGGTGTTCTACTGATGAGTTTGGATCATCTCCTCAGAGCTTTCTGAGGGTCAGAGGTCAGAATACTGACATCACTTCCTGTCTGCTGAGTTGATGATAAATTTACTAAATCAGCTTCATTATCTCTCCTGCAGGTCCTCTTCCTCCCACAACAACAACAACAAAAAACAAAACAGAAACAACAACAACAACAACGGATACTGATGTCTCCTGTCCACCTTCTCCTTCTGTTCACCTTCCTCCTCTCAAGCCCTTTGTCATCCCAGTCATAGCTGCTGTTTTTTCTCTGGTTCTTGTGTCTCTGGTTCTGGTTCTGGTTCGGCTTCTTTGGAAGAAACATACAGGTATAGAGTCTGACTGATCCAACTGAGCACTTGTAAGTGAAGCAGTATACATGTATGTATGTGTTGTATGGGATCAGTGATTCTCGGTCTTATCACTCTCATGCTGCCTTCATGGCTCTACCTAGTCCCCAATGAGGCTCCTTCAAATGATGTCACCTATTCTGAGGTCACCAGTAGAGAGTCATCCAATAAGATGCCAGTCATCCAACCAGAAATGGTTTACTCCACCCTGAGGACAAACACTACAGGTACGGAAATGAGGGATAAAAGCAGGAAAACTAGAGATACACTTAGGTTAATACATCTTTTGTAATGTTGTATAAATAAAGCCAGAATGCAATCATTTGTATATCTTATAAAACCATATTTTGTTAAAAATAGAACACAGTACAGGGATTGAATCCACAAATGGAGAAAAAAGCAGGGGCTCCCAAATAGGGATGGGTACCGGTTCTGACATAAACGGTAGTAACCAGACTGAAAAGCAGCGCACATTTTGGTGCTTTATTTTCCTGAGATGTCATACACTTTGGATTCTAGCCAATCATTTTACGTTTCCGAGGATAGTAGGCGGGGCCAGGTATGTACGTTCTTTTAGAGCAGAGCTACAGATTAAAAATGCCCAAGGTGAAGCGGTCAAAAGTCTGGCTGTACTTCACAGCAAAAGATGCAAACTCAGCAGCCTGCAACAAGTGCTTTAAGCTGATATTGTGATATTGTCAAAGGAGGTAACACCTCAAATCTGATGAAACACCTGGCGACGCATAGCGTTTTTTAAAAGTGGAGAAATGCGCCGTGTTTGATAGCTTGCTGCGAGACCTCACACCGTGCACATCTACTGCGGGTGTGGTGCCTGTTATCGGACCCGGAGTTAGCAACATCATCCCCCAAGAACCCGAAGAGTAGAGTCCTGGCCCCTAGCCCTGCCAGTGTAGCAGAAATGATGACGGATGATGATGGCAGCAGCAGCCGTTCTTCTCTGCGCGAGTAGATTAATGTTGTCTGTGTGTAATTCACGTTGAGTACGCTAACCACGTTATTAAATTAGTGCATGTAAGGTGAACTAGCAAACACCGTCGTAGTTACATGCGGCTGTCTTCTTGTTTGATGGCAGATACTCCCTTCACCCTGGCCAAAAAGGCTAAAATGACCAAAGAAAAAGTGGAAAACAGTTAAACATGAGAGGTTTTTGGACAAAGTTTGTGTTTTTTCCATTGTTTAAGCACCGGTTCGAGCACCGTTTAAGCACCTGCACCGTTTCAAAAGTACCGATTTGGCACTGGTATCGGATAAAACCTAAACGTTACCCATCCCTAGTCCCAAACACAAACAGCTGGAGGAACACTTCCTGAAATTACTGTCTGTGAACATTGTTCACTGTGCCTTCCACAAATGCAGGTTGAAGCTCCATAATGCAAAGAAGAAGCCACATATGAGCATGCTCCAGAATCACCGGCCTCTTCTTTGTGGTTATCTTATCTCAGCTTATTTCTTATCTTATCTTATCTTATGATAAAATATGGGTTTATGAGATTTGCAAATCATTGCATCCTGTTGTGACTTTAGTCTGTGTTTGCACAGGGTCCCTGTGTTTTTTAGAACTGGGGTAAACTGTGGTCATGGAAACATTGACTTATATTTTCCTCAAATGCATCAAAACAAAGAGGAACTGTGACTCAACAGCTTCAAGCTTTATGAAACAAAAGCTCTCTTTGGTTTCCTGTCTCACAGTAAAACATGTTACTGGTTTCACATTTGAATCTTTATTGTGGTCTGTGTGGTTGAGGCACTGTTTGTAAAAATGGGACAGTGTCACAGACAACCATGGCAGCAATCCTGCAGCTTAAATGGGCCACTGTAATGGAAGGATGTGATTGGTGTATGATGTGGAAGACTCAAAGTTGTTATATCAAAACGACTGTGGCATAAACACAAAGACTAATTATTATTTTCTTACTGTTATTGTTCCTTTTATTACTTGTTTAGAAATACCAAGAAAAACTGTATTAATGCATTTTTATATCAAATTTTAAATGTTTCACATAAAGCTGAGATTCCCAATCCAATTTTATTTATATGCTTTTTTTTTTAACAACAGGGTTTGACAACATCCTGCACAAATCACCAAACCTCAGAACAGCAAGAACATAAAATAATATCGCTAATGTCGCTCTGACTCAAAGCCTGGGAGTGAAAATTAGTTTCAAGATGTGATTTAAAGATGAGCAGTGTGGCCGTTATCCTGATGGGTAGGACATCAGTTGGGCTGAGAAATTTAAGGTCGTCCAAGCCACTGATGTTTCACTGGCATGTAAATTTGGGGTTATACACATGAAAACAAGGGTTAGGCCATAAAGACTCAGTTAAAGAGAAGATAAAGAGAAAAAAGAATTGGTTCAAGAATTACACCTCGTTGAACTCAGTAGGAGAAAGGAGCTGAGGAAGATGCAGACTCACTTTGATTGATGAGGATGTTTTAGTTCCCCGTTTGAGAGCAGCAGTCAGATGTAAAAGCACGTACATGGTGAAGCACCTTGAGTCCATAGTTCCCAGAGTCGAGTGTTTATTTTCACCCACATCAGAACAGGTGCTGCTTGTGTGGTAAACTGATGAGTGAAGCTGAAATCTGTGTGTGGAAGAACTTTTTTGTTGTGACCAGTGGTGGTCACAACAGGTGATCACAGGTAAAACACATGATGTCATAAGCCATGAACTGTTGTATGTGTTTAAGTTCAGTTTAACAGCTGTTTGAATAATGTAGACTCTGTAAAGATGAACAGTGTCCAGAGTCCAGAGAGTGCATGTCAGCAGATACTGAACCTGAAGGTTTGCTGAATCATATTGGATCACATTGTTCTTCAGTGTTATCAATAAAAAAATAATAGTTTGAATTGAGTTCAGCAGACAAGGTTTGATGGAAACTCCAAGTTCACAGTGAGATGAAAATGAATCACAGATGTTCGGTCACACACTGGTTTGTTTCTGTCTTTGATTCTTTCAGCGCAGTGACCAACGTGCATGACTGCACGTACAGGTGAGGACACAGGTAGGCCGGGTGTGCTGTGATATTCATGTCCCATTGTTATTACACACTGAACACATATACACAACATTACTGTGGATGATGACTAATCCATTCAATAGAAAACCGAGAAACATTTTGGGGTTAAAGTATTTTATTATCTGACCTTCGGTTTAACAATTTGGCCCAAAGTTTCAAGTCTTGTTTGTTTTTGTTTTTGTTTTTTTGTTTTTGTTTTTGTTTTTTGTTTGTTTTTGTTTTTTTAACCAACCGCAAGGTTTGAAATATTACATGTGGACTTTTAATAAGGTCTTTTTTTTAAGTTGGTAGGGCAGTAAATGCCTCACCATCCGAGTGACCTGCCACATGACTGCACACTCAACTGTCCCATTTTTACAGAAGGTGAAGGAACCACAGACACCACAGAAAATATTAAAAAGTGAAAGAAATGATGAGTCTCTCTGTGTAAACAGGAAGCTGAGGACAAACCTGCAGACGTCCTGTGGACACATTTCACTCTGTCAGTCTCACCGTGGGAACATTTACAGACAGTCATCAGCTTCCTCCTTTCTTCATTCGCTTCCATTTAATCCAATCGATGGAGTCATGGCGGCAGCAAGTGAGGAAGGCGTCCTGTTTCCAGTTCCTCCAGAGAAACCAGGAGGAGGAACTGAAGAAATCAAACTGCTGCTGGTTTGAGTCTCTGCAGCTTAGTTCCCACGTGTGGGACTAATAAAGGTTATCTTATCTTGAACTCTGACAAGGGTCTTCTACGATGGAGCTGTTCCCTTCATTTCAATCTGATCAATACTTTGAACTTCTGCTGTAATTTCAGCAGTTTTATACAGTTAATTTAATACAGATTTAATGAACAGACAGATCTGCAGATGATCAATCAGGAACTTTCCTGTTTGATATACTGATTATTAGAGCAGGAAGAGAGGGGGCAGACTCAATTACCTCTTTGGGTACAGCAAGCGATTTTCAGGAGGGGCCCAGCAGTAATAAATACATCAACTACTTTTTCAGCATTTTACTCTGAGATTGGAGGTTTTCTTTTTGGAGACAGCCGATTCTGAATGCTTTGTTATGTTTGAGTCTACAGTGTCTGCGGTGCTTCCCAAGAGGAGCGCTACAGACCCTGTAGGCTCCTCTTGTTAGTGTTTTTGTTTTATTTATTTAATATTCATGTTGTTATCTGTGCGGATATTGTGCTGGAGTGGACAGGGGTAAAGGATTGCTGAAAAAAAGGCACACTCGAACAAATCAAAGCAAACTTAAATCATACACAACGCCTGAAAGACAAAACAGAGGGAGGTACGCAAACAAATATACATTCTTACCATGTGTGTGCTTCTGAGAGACAGAGTAAGAGAAATGTGAGTGTCTGTATATGAGTGTTTATCATGAAACGTACTTGAAACGTGAAATTCTGTAATGACTGTAAAAATGTAATAATTATGATGCGATTAAAAAGGAGAAACAAATGGCTGCACAGCACATCCAGGTCCTGCCGACTGTGACTCTGCAGCTCATGTCCCCAAAGGACAGAGACGACTGGTATTACTTAAATGGAGCGAGGCAGCTTGGGTGATTAATATGAAACTGATATGACAAAATACGGCAGAGGATGACACATATGACAGATGACAGTCGTAACATAGAGCTTCAGTTTTATTACTGTTTAGTTTGAGAATGTTTGAGCAACAATGAGGCAGTCGTAACAGCAGTCGAGATGGGTGGAATTGTGTTTGTAAGAAATATACAGCTGAGTGTCATCTCCATAAAAGTGAACGTTAATACTATATTTCCAATATATGTGGCCGATTTGAAGCATGTAAATTATGAATAAAAAAGGCTCCGATAGATAAAAATATTTGCTTTGAGTTTCTCTTTGAGTTCATTGGAGCAGCGGCTCGGCCTCACTGTGATGAAGCAGCGTGACGAAGCTGCTGGTGCTAACAGGGAAGTGGTGAAGCTGAAGTTGTCACTCTGCTGTCAGTCGTCATCTCGACAACATGAAGACTTCATGTGTGTCTCTGCTCCTCGGTGAGTCAAACACTCATATTCATCCATTCATTTACTGTACAGCAGCTTCCACACTCTGTAAAGGAGAACACATCGTCAGCTCTCACTGACTGAACTGAAACTTCCACTGAAATCAAATCTGTGTAGATCTGCTTGTTTGCTTTGTTTAGGAAGAGTTCGCTCTGCTTCTTTTGTTTATTTGGTTCCACCTTACAGCTGGTCAGCTGGACAGGAAACAAAACAAGATGATATTTATGTATGAGCAGCACGCTTTAACTCAAATACACTACGCTACGCTACTACTCAAATACAAATACGCTCAAATACACAAAGAGTCAGTGAATAATAGAAAACAGTTTCAAACTTGTTGGTTTATAGTAATGAAAGTTTGTTTTTACCATGATTCAAATTTGTCTCATTAACATCCAAAACCTCCTGAATGTTCAGATCTGAATCTAATGCAGTGAAGTCAAGCATGTCGACTGAGTCAGTGCAGCTTCAGGCCCAGTTAGTGTCTGTAACAAGACGGCTGAACATGAAGGCAGACGACCTTATTCATGAAACAGGAAACCACAGCTTGTGCGTTAAGCTTCTTCTGATTGGGTCTTTTGTGTAGACGATATTTCCTTTATTACGAACAAATTTTCCATTATATGGACAGAGTCAATAATCGTCCTGTGTCTCTCAGGAGTCTGGAGCTTCATTGATTTGTTTTCAGATCTAAATGTTTCCATCAGTCACTGTTTGGGTCCTTTCATCCTGAAAGGATCCTGAAACCTTGAATAGCTCGATGATGCAGAGACTTCAGGAAATTAGAAAGTTTCCTGAAAGAAAGAAAACCATGTGACTATAACATCAGAGTTTCTTTAAATGACCTCTGACTTTCAGTGACCTCTGTCCTCATGTTGCAGGTGTGTGTGTGCTGCTGCTGTCTGCACTGACTGTTTCTGCAGGTGAGTAGATGCAGTGCACCATGGTCCAGGACAAACACTGAGTGTAAACACTGATAGAAACTGTCCGTCTGTCCTCCAGTCTCTCTGACCGTCAGTCCAAACCTGCAGCAGTTCTTCACAGGAGCCTCAGTGTCTCTGACATGTGAAGGTCAGCTGGGCTCTGATGGATGGACGGTGAAGAGGGACACAGGAAGTGGGACTGAGTCATGTGGAGCAGGTGGGCGGGGCTTTGGGAGGTTAACTGGTTCATCCTGTTTGTTTGATGAGTTCAACCCAATCAGTGGAGTTTACTGGTGTGAAGGTGAAGCTGGAGAGAAGAGTGAAGAAGTCAACATCACTGTATCAGGTAATGAAGTCATTCATTTAATCATCAGACTAACTGCACACTGTTATACCACCTCTACATCACTCTGTGTGTCTTTTCTTCAGATAAAGAAGTGATCCTGGAGATCCCTGCACTTCCTGTGAGGACAGGAAGTGATGTCACACTATGCTGTAAGAAGAAAACTGGTGGCCCAGTCGCAGCTTATTTCCACTTTAATGGACGTCCTGTTAGACCTAAAACAGAGAAAAACATCACCATTAACATGCAGCAGTCTGATGAAGGTCTCTACTGGTGTGCTAATGATGAGTTTGGATCATCTCCTCAGAGCTTTCTGAGGGTCAGAGGTCAGATCAATGACATCACTTCCAGTTGAAGCCAATCTGCTGAGCTGATAATAAACTGACTGACCCAGCTTCATCATCTCTCCTGCAGGTTCTGTGACACCAATCTCTGTTACAACAACAGAAAGAGCAACAACAACAACAACAACCACCACTACCATCACCACTCATATCTCCCATCCTTCTCCTCCTTCCTCCTCCTCCTCCATCGTTCCAGTCATTGCAGCTGTGGTTTTTCTGGGTCTACTGGATCTGGTTCTGGTTGTAGTTCTGATGAAATGGTGGAGACAAACAGGTATGAAGTGTGTCAACGTCTTCAGAGCTTGTGATGAAACATTGCAATAATACCAAAACACTTCTTTGTCTCATCCTGTAACATATGATATTGAAATGTCTGCTTTTATATTTGTGTCTCATTGTGTGACTCAAGGAAACATTATTTACATGAAAAATACAAAATATTCACCTTAGATATATGTAGGAGTTCACTGATTGGCTCTAGAGGCCCAAACTTCAACCTATCACATCATTGTACAAATGAAATCATTCTATTGTTCATGTTTTAACATTTAGCCAAAAATTTCCTTCACATGTAAATTTATTAAAATGTTAAAGAAATGTTTGTATTATAAATGTATGTCAGGTAAATGATATTTCTCACAGTAATATCTCTTGTGTGTTTCATGGTGAGCGTATTATACTCACATACCAGGGTGTACAGGAGAAAAGTGGTGAGCTGTCTGACATCACAATAAGAAACATGTAGGTTTGAATCTGTTGGTTGTCCCGGGAGTTTAAAATGATGTGTACGAGGTTAAAGTGAGCATAGTTTAACTTAATTAATCAAAATCATTGATCCTGAGTCTTTTGAATCAGTCTTATATTCTTTGTTCTTGTCTCTTGTCATTGCTGCAGGAAGAACTCTGCCATCACTTCAGAGGAAAGCCGTCTATGAGGGTCTCACCTTAAAAAAAAACAGCCAATAAGATTTCAATCATCCAGTCACATGTTGTTTTTTCCAGTCTGAGGACAAACACTGCAGGTAAACACTCAGTTTTTATCTAACAAGCTGGTAAAAGATAAAATAAGTGAAAATAAAAGTTAATGTTTACACATCATTTATTTTCACTGTGATCTCCGTTCCTCAAATTCCTGCCATTAATTAATGCTCCAGTCTTAAATATGGTAAACCTACTAATAATCTACTAATCATCTACACAGGCCTTCAAGTCTGAAGTAGTTAAACTGTTACTTAAAAAGCCATCTCTAGACCCAGTGGCTTTAGCTAGTTATAGTCCAAACTCTAACCTTCCTTTTTATATCTGTAGCCCGGATGGGAATTTGGGAGTAGATACTCATAATTCCCATGGACGCAAACGCCACAGTGACATAAGGTGTTCACAGTTAATTTTATGTGATGTAACTGTACCCTGAATGTAATTTGCCCTGTAATATGTCACAAGGTAAATACAGGTAATTAGAGCAATGAAACTATTATGTTAATCATAAAGTATTATTTTTTGGTATGTAACTCTGAAGGGAGTTAAAATATTGTTCAGAGTTCTAATTTTCGGGAGGCCCATGAAGGTAGCAGAGGACGGGACCTGTGTATTTGTTGTAATGGAGGAGGAGAAGAGAAGGCTAAAGGTTAGCCCGGACTGCTTGGCTGCGCCACGGAGGCAGCCGCTATGGACTGTCGGAGAGCTGGACAGTATGGCAAGCCATTCTTAATCAAACGGGTTAGAAAAGTGGCGATTTTTGGCACTAATGGCTTGCCATAGTACAGTGACTGGCTAACGCGCTGTGGAGACAGCATCGGGTCGCGGAGAGTGGATTTAGTTTGGGACTGGTGAACGACGACCTACCAAGCAACTGAACTGTAAGTCAGACTTTTGTGCTCTTACTGGGGAGAAGAGGATTTTTCTCCATCGTCCGGCGTGAGCAGCAAACAGGCCTGCAACCAGTGTGAATGTGAGTGTGTGTGGGGCCCATGTGTGAATATTGTATGTTTAGTGGATTTATATAACGTGTTTTGGAGTGTATATTAGTGAGTCACTTACCAAAAGGTGATAACATAAGTTGGGTTGTTTAATATAATTTCAAAGGGAATTATTTCATTTATACAGTGTATTTCATTTGGTTAAGGAATTGGAATATCATTTGAGTTTAAAAAAGGGATGTGTTGTACAGTATTTGTCCCTGCCCTCACGTTCAGTAAACGTTTCGTTTGTGTTAAAGAGTTGTCTGGGGTCGTTTCTTTACTACTGGTTAAGTTTAACTTGCAGGCCAGGGTTTACTGGTAGTTTCCCTGATTCCTGTCTATACCAGAACCATTTGTGGTATCTAGGCTGTAACGAACCTAACACCCCGCCTAGGGGGTCTGAACTGAGGTAAGTGGGTTTAGACTCAGTATAACGCTACATATCAAAAGTTCTTCACACATGTTGATGCATGCTCAACCATCCAGGTAAGTAAACTCTAAATGATTGATTCTTTTCACCTGGACGTGGGGTTTTCAGTGGGAGAAACGTCCAAGTGACTTTTTCAGTCTCAAAGTTGCGGCTGACGATGAACAGAATCAACCTTCACACGTTCTCTCGGTTTAAAAAGAGGTCAATGATAGCCTGGGACACCTGATGTTCTGCACCAATCACATCCCACGTATAGTTCTTATTCAAGCCTTCAGTGTTGTGCAACATATTGGTGACACACATAATGTGACAGATCCTGTCTTAACAATAAAAATCCCTAACTCACAGCGGGGTGGGGGTGCAGGTACATACTCTGCAGTGTTTACTGCCGCTCTCCTTTCTTTCCCTCTTTTCTCTCCTCTCATCTCCTCTCTCTCATTTTCAGGTGTGTCAGAAGAAAGTAACTGATGGGCTGTCCAACCTCTTTTTAAAGGAAACAACAAACAGCAAGCAGTCATTTAAAATGAGTGTAGAAACTGACAGATGAACTTTCAGTTAATTTCTTTGTTTAATTAAAATTTGTTTAAATAAAACTCTTGTTAATGAGTCTTCTGTTGTTTTTCTCATTGGCCTTATATCAGCAGGTTTAATACCAAGCATATGACTTTCTAAAAAACTGATTTATGAGTTTTCAGGTCTTACATTTGGTTGTAGCACAAACTAAAAGAAGTTTTTAAACTTCAGCATAAACTTTCGTGATAAGAGGTCATTAGAATTTCAAAGCACCAGTCTAGCATAAAGCTAAAGTTCCCAAATGAAAGCCTTGCAGATTCACAACAACATATATAATATTTTAATAATAGTATAACCTTTATTTAAAAAAAAAAACTTTAATCACTTCTATATCCACGAGGCAGCCAGTCAAATGTTCTCTATTTGAACCTCTGAGAGTCTGACAGTTCTTTGAACGAGCTGGAGGCAGAGATGGGCTTTGGCTGAAAAGTGAGGAGGATGTTTTCAAGATGTGCTTAAAAGATAAATAAATATAACTGCTGTATATATATATAATATATATCTATATTGGGTGTTCAGTTATAAAATGTTCTTCAATGATTTTGAGGGTTTTTTTGTTGCTATTGATTTGCGGCTGCTTAATGACAGTCGACTGGGGTAGTACATCCTAGCGGGAGGGGCTATGAGCTCACATGGCTTGTAGCTGTGCCAGAGAGCAAGCTTGGTGAGCTAGTGGGGAATATCTCCTTCTGCAGTAGCCTTAAAAAAAAAAGACTATTGTTCGTTCTCCTGCCAGACGCCTCGCTGCTGTGCTGTCTTGTTGTCGTGCTGTCTCGCTGGTGCCATTAAAGGTTTGGTGGCTGCCATTCATTCCTCCTGACCACGAGTATTTGGACCGAAGTACTCACACACACGCCCGCACTCAGTGCCATACACTCTCTTTATTTTGCTGGCCAGCTAACACCCTTGTTTTTTTTGCATTCACAAAGACTATCCAAAGACATTTTGGTCACTGTCAAATAGACACTCTCTGATTACAGACTGAGGAGGTTGTGTTACAATCCAAGGACTGAAAAAGACTCTTTACATGATATATTTACTTGTCTCCTGGCTAAGATTTCTGATCCCTCCATAAATGAACGATACAAAAGTAATAGCCTATAATTAATTTATCTGTAACATTTATATTATATAATTTATTGTGTTCTGTATATGTTACTACAGTGTGATTTCGGAAATACATAAATATACGGACAACAGGCTCTTCCGCAGCGTCAAAAAACAACGTTTAGGCAGATCTATAGTATTCAATAAGAGGACCCTGCACGTCAATTCTCGACGCGCCGGGTACCCCCCTGCACGTTGATAAGTGAAGCAGAGGGAGCCTGACCATGCGTCACACATTTGACAAGTTAGGAGTGAGAATGAGTATGATGAGTATTATCAGTTGGAAGTTTTCATTGACTGAGCTGATACTTCTTTTAAAATTAAGTCTGTTCAGTGATGGGTCTAGATTGGTCTGGACAATTCTACTACAACAGCAAACAGCATTGGACACAAAGCAGAACACTTTGATCTGCACGAGGGAGAGAACTATGACAAACGCCGTTCCTTTGCTTGACCCCAGTCGCTCTCGTCTGCTCCCTCGTAACACAGCTCTTTATTGTGGTTACATGACTATGCATAAGTTTATTAGCATATGATGTTTTACATAGGTATACATATGGGGGAGGGGGTTTACTTTTCTGAAAAGGCAGTGTGTAATAAGACACACTCATCAGTCCAGGGTTTTTTTCCCCAAAAGTCTTGAGGATCATTAAAATGTTTTCTGCCAAAACTGAGACAAGCGTTTATATTCATTTTGCTGACTAGTGGTTTTCATCTTGGAACTCTGCCATGCAGGCTGGTGTGCCCCAGTCCCTTCCTTAAAGTGTAGTCGTGAGAAAGGGACTTTAATTTTAACTGCAGGACATTTTGAAAACATCAAAACATCTTTAAAACTTCTTTAACTAGCTTTACCCATTATAACAAATATTTGCTCTTAATGTTTTGCATAGTTAAATAAAAATGACTTATTTGATAAACTGTTATTTTTTCTATCTCTGTTTGAACTAAAAGCTGATCCTAAACTAAGCAGAGAAGTCAAACTGATTGATCAGCCATCAGAGGAGTCGGATCAATGGAGCTGCTTCTGTTCCTGATGTCCCCTGTTTGATCCTGGACCTGAACTCTCCCTGCAGAGGAGACACAAGACAGTCATACACACACACACACACACACACACACACACACACACACACACACAACAAGAGAAAACTTATATTTTTATACTGACCTTTGACCTTTAGTAGCACGGTGGTCTTTCTTGAAATACTTTTTTCTTTGCTGCAGACATTACAGATGTATCTCCCACTGTGTCTCTCTGTGGGGTATTTCAGGGTCAGACTGAGGTCTCCAGTTTTCAGCAGGTCTTCATTCATCTTCGTTCGGTCTCTGTAAACCTGGTGCTGTTTGTCAGGCTGGTCAGAGCCGTTCATATACAGGTGAACCAACACTGATGGTACAGGGTCAATGCGTCTCCACACCACTTTAGCATCTTCAGGCAGGTTTCCTGTGGTTTTGAAGGGCAGCCAGATAGACTCCGCCCCCTCCTCCACCTCCAGCACACAGTCTAAGAGGACAACAAACACAACATGAGCTGTACAGACAGCAGTGAATCTAGAAAACACCTTATTAAGCTTCTTTATAGATACTGCAGTCTGATATTTATATTTAATTTTTGTTATTATTATTTTTTTAAACAAATACACTGTAACAAATATTTCATAGGTATTTGTACTGACTTATCACTTTGAGCAGAACTGTTTTCTTTCTCTTGATCCTTTTGCTCTCAACTCTGCAGATGTACTTTCCCGTGTCTCTGTCTGTGGGGTGTTTCAGGGTCAGACTGAGGTCACCAGTTTTAAGTGAGTCGTCTCTCATTTCATTTCGCTCTCTGAAAAGCTGGTCTCGTGCATCAGGCTGGTCAGAGCCGATAAGATATTTGTGAACCGTCTTCGGTGGTTCAGGTTCGTAGCGCCACCACTCCACATCAGCATCTTCAGGCAGGTTTTGTGTGGTTTTGAAGGGCAGCTGGGCAGACTCCGCCCCCTCCTCCACCTCCACCTGACAGACTGAGAGGACAACAAACACAACATGACACAGCAGCAGTTTTATTAAATGATTCCAAAGAGAACCTTAATATTCAATTTTAGGCTCAAACTATGATATTTGTCTTTGCTTGTGTTGATTTCCTAAAGTTACATGAAACATACAACAATAATTTAATTAAGAATTAATGTATTTTATTGGTTGTTCTTCTTTTCTTTTGAATTTTTGCCTTAAGTCCACTTTAGTCTCATTTATTTTGATTAGGTTTGCACACAAAGAAAGAATTAAATAATTTTTAATGGTAGTTTAATTTTAACAAAGTGAGACAAATTATCAAGATAAAATCCAGAAAATGAACAATACACAAAAGTTGTAAATTAATCTGTATATCATAGAGTGAAATACATATTTGGACCCTTAAACTTACCCAAAACTACAATCTGTGTGTTCATGTAACACACAGATCGCAATCAATCAAATCAATGAAGTACAGATACCTGATCTCAACTCATTTTGTGTATAAAGTAGGCATGTCTACACTATTTACTTACAGTATTACTTTTAGTGTATTGCAGATAATAACTTTAAAAAGCCATAAATACTATACCTTTCTATGTTGGTAACTCTTTACATTGCAAAATGTAATATGCGTCCCAAGGGCGTAGATTTGGTTTTGGCATTGGTGGGGACGGATGATTCAACCACCGAACCCTGCCCTGTTTCTTTTTCTTTGTATTTGTCTTTGTTTCTTGATAACAGAAGGAGAAATATACTTGCCTACATATGCTGTTCTACCTGCTTTTAAACCATTTAAGATTACAATTCATACTGTACAGTTAACGTTGTCACTGGTTTCCACTAAACCTTTACTGTGGTCTCTGTGGTCGAGTCACTGTTTGAAAAATGGGACAGTCACAGTGTCAGACAGCCGTGGCACTGATCCTGCAGCTTAAACAGACCACTGCATTGGAAGAATGTGATTGGTACATGGTGTGAGTCAATTCAGGTTATGAATGGCACGATGCAGCAGGAGCTGTCCACCTGTCATGAAGTCTGAAAATAATTTTGGGAAATTTGCTTTGTTCTTTATCCGTGTGTGTTTGGTGAAAAATAAAGTTGACAAGCACAAATCGCTCAGAGAGAGATCATAGAGAGAAAGAAAGGTTAGGCCACCTTTTGGATTCCACACGACACACGAGGAGCTGATGAAGATGCAGAGTCACCAAAGTGAAGGGAGAAAGTTCTCCTGTGTGAAATGCAGCAGTCACATGTAAAAGCACATAAATGGTAAAGTCACCTGAGTCAGTAGCTGTTTTTTCCCAGAGTCAAGCGTTCATTTACCCACATCAAAACAGGTGCTGCTCGTGTGGTTAACTGCTGAGAGAAGCTGAAGTCTCTGTATGACAGAGCTTCCTTGTTGACACCAGTGGGAAATGATTCAAAGATAAAACAACCGGTGTCATAAACCATGAAGTGTTTTATGTGTTTAAGTTCAGTTTAACTGCTATTTGAATGTTGTGGACTGTTTCCCGCCATTAAGAAAGAAAAGATAAACAGTGTCTGACTGCAGAGTCCAGAGAGTGCATGTCAACAGACACTGAACATGAGAGTATGCTGAACTGGATCAAATTGATACTGAGAATGAAATAACATGATCTCATCAATTACAGTGAACTAAGAATGATGATGATGAGTAAAAACAAGAGGAAGACCCACAAACTCATCGCTCAATCGCCTGTCTTGTCAAGGTCAGCTCTTCATCAAACTTCACTCAGCAGTTCCACCCCAACAACGCCGTGTGGTTCACTCAAATTTTCCCATCTGGGCTCATCAGAGACTCAGTTATCCAATTTCCCTGCATTCTTTCTTTCTTTCTGGTTGTTTCTCTTCTCCTATTATGATCCCAGAACCCGTCTCTCTGCCCCTTCCTCCTCCCAGAGTGCCCTGCCTTCCCCTGCACCCTTTCCAGTTCCCAGATTGGTGGTGGCTGTTGTCCAGCCAGTCCTAGTCCCGGTACCTCCCGCTCCTACTCCCAGGGTGAGGCCAGCCGAGGCCCAGTCCACTTTTGCACCCAGCAGCGCTGGCGTCCAGCTAGTTCGTGCCTGTCGCTCCTCGTAGGGTGAGGGCGGCCAGGACACAACCCATCCTTGTACTCGTACTAGTTCCTTGGATTGGGATGGCTGCTGTTCAGCCAATCCCGGCACCCGTATCTGTTCCAAGCACTTAACATGAGTTCTGGTTCCAGCACACAGAGCAGACTATGTGCCCTGTGCCATCCCAGCTGACGCCTCCGTAGTCTGCTGCAAGCAGACTTTGTCTCCACCATCTCGTCCTGCTTCGTCTCTGCTAGATGTTTCTGCACTATTTGGTCCTGCTCCACCTGACCCAGAGGTCTGCAAAAAGCCATGACATGGCTGACCACCTACTAAAAAATGCTGCTGCTAGCCCTCTGCCAAGCTGTCTCCATTGCCGCTGGCTGGAAGTGGGGTGAAGACAGCTGATGCCAACAGGCTGAAAAAACTGATTAGAAAGGCTGGTTCTGTCCTGGGTGTCAGACTTGAGAACCTGGAGGAGGTGTCTGAGAGGAGAATGCTAAAAAAGCTTCTTTCTATCATGGACAACCCCTCCCACCCCATGCACGCCCCCATGATGGACCATCGGAGCAAACGCAGCAAAAGACTCATTGCCCTGAAATGCAGAACTGACTGCCACAGTAAATCCTTTGTACCGGTGGCAATAAGACTGTATAACTCTTCCTCACTCTGTAGGTGATTCTCCTGAGACTATTACCAATGTTATTCTGTTCCCTCCCAGACCGTGCAATATTACCCAAGAGTACTTATTGAATATTTGTTTCATCCCCCCATCATATGCTGCTACTCCCTTTATTCTATTGCACAATACTTTGTCACTTTCTAGAACCGCCTGCACTGATAGTTAAGTTATTTATTCACCAGGATATAGTTATGTATATTACTTTGTTAGAGTTATCCGATACTATGTCTTGCACTATCCTACTGTATATTACTGTACACTACTATTCTTATTGTATATATTGTATATCTTATATCTATTTCATCTGTTCCTCTGTCTCTCCTGCTGCTTTGAGCATGTCCATGACAAAAGAATTTCCCTCAGGATAAATAAAGTTGTTCTTATTCTTCTTATTCTTATTCTTATTCTACCTGCTAAGCTGTCTAAAATGTCCCATCACTGGCCATGCGCCCAGCCTCTAGATCATGACTGATCATTGATTAATAATCAATGATCCTTGATCAGTGGTCTTTCATCAGTAGTTGATGAGCAATGGTCATGACAATTTGCATATTAATGAGTAAGGAACTGACCTCATAGCCGATTGTTATTCAGTGGAACGGTGCAAAGGTACTTTTATAAGGTCGGGGAAACCTGTAGTCAGCCGAGACTGTAGAAGTCACTTGGATGAGGGACAAAACGTTTTTCCCAATGAAAATGCTACGTCTAGATGAACAGAATCAACTTTTGGGGATTTTCTTAGTAGTTTCTTAGCAGCTATTTGACCATAAACCATTGATTCTGTTTTGCTGGGTTAACCTGATGATTTAAAATAATTCTTGACATTGAATATTTTGAATGTAAATGATCAAAGAGCATAGATTTTACTATTTGGACCTTCTGAGCATCATTCTGCTTTTTAGGGTGACCTCAGCCCTTTGGGAAACTCCATAACTCTCTGTGTAAAATAAGTGTTTTCTTTCATGGCAGTTTTTCATTTGTGAAACAAATCAATTCTGTTGTAAAAGCCAGCTTCTTCCAGCTCAGGGCCCTTGCAAATATTAAGAACATTTTGTCATCTGCTGGCTTTGTTATTCATGCATTTACTTCATCCAGGCTTCATTACTGTAATAGTCTTTCGTTTTGTTATCAGGCAGGCTCTGCTCTCTCATCTTTAGCTTGTTCAGAATACTGCAGCCCAACCCTTGATGTTTACACTGGCTTCCAGTACATCCTAGAATAGATTTTAAGACCTTATTGCTTGTTTTTACATCTCTAAATTGATTAGTTCCCTTATATCTCTCTGATATTTTAACTAAAAATACTCCAAAATTTAGGTCAGCTAATAAGGTGCTTCAAATTGTTCCTAGAAGTAGACTAAAACACAAAGGAGACTGGGCCTTTAAACTGTGACTGAGTGTTTTAGCTTTTGGGTCTACTCTTCTATTCGTGTGTGTGTGTGTGTGTGTGTGTGTGTGTGTGTGTTTATCATATTTTAAGTGAGCTCAGCCTTAAATATGTGCAGTAGGTACATCTTTCTGGACAAAAAGTACTTTTACTTTTGATGCTTATTATATTGATATCTATCCATCCATCCATCCATCCATCCATCCATCCATCTTCATCCGAATGCCGAACCTCTCCCCAGCCACCTCCTCCAGCTTGTCTGGGGGAACACCAAGGCGTTCCCAGGCCAGCCAAGAGATAAAATCTCTCCAGGTCTGCCCTGGGGCCTCACTCAGGAGGCATCCTTATCAACTGGCTCCTTTCGATGTGGAGGAACACTGGCTATACTCTTAGGCCCTCCTGGTTGGCTGAACCCCTCACCCTATCTCTAAGGAAGTGGCCAGCCACCCTTCTGAGGAAGCCCATTTCTGCCACTTTTATCCGCTATCTTGTTCTTTCGGTCACTACCCACAGCTCATGACCATAGGTGAGGGTAGAGACGTAGATTGATGGGTAAATTGAGAGCTTCGCTTTTACACTCATTTCTCTCTTCACCATGACTGATACAGCGTCTGCATCACTGCTGCCGCAGCACCGATCCATCTATCAAACTTAAACTCTTCCACTTGGGGCAGGAGCTCGTCCCTGACCCCGGGTGGGCACTCCACCCTTTTCCGACTGAGGACCATGGCCTCAGATTTGGAGCTGCTGATTCTCATTCCCAACGCTTCACACTCGGCTGCAAACTGTTCCAGTGCAATCTGGGGTCCACCACCCAATGAAGCAAACAGAACCACATCATCTGTGAGGTGTCACAGTCTCATAGGTGAGACTATGAGACCACCTAAGCCAAACCTTCTGCCACTTGGCTATGGCTGGAAATTCTGTACATAAAAATTAGGAACAGAATCAGTGACAAAGTGTGGACCAAACTCTTGCAACGGTTGTCTAAGAATTGAATGACCCATAGCAATGGGCCAGACACCCCATACTGAAGCACCTCCCACAGTACCCCCAAGGGATACGGTCGAATTCCCTCACTAAGTCCATAAAACAGATGTAGACTGGTTAGGCAAACTGGTTAGGCGGCCAAACCCTCCAGCCCGCCGCCTCTCACCAAGAGCAATTCCAGACTGAGACAGAGTCCAGCCTCTCTCTAGGACAATGGTTCCAAAGCCCAAGCCATGCGTTGAGGTGAGCCCGACTACATGATAAGGTGTTTATTTCGTGTTCTCTATTGCTTTCCCCTCCATGGTATTCATTTGATATTAATGCACCTTTCTGTGTAGTGAGGTGTTTTCATAGTTTCACTGTTGCTTTTATTGAAGCAACAAAAGGTTCACTGTCATGCAGTGTTTGGACTGAGACATTGTATTATTTTGTATTGATTTACTCTTCCTTTTTCATATAAAAAGGCAATGAGCTGTCACGTTAGGAAAAGACTCTGTATTATTTACTAAATGAAAAAAACAAACTCTACTGTTATTAACTAATGTTTCTTTTGAGTTTCCATAAGCGCATCTAATGCAGTTCATCACAGCACTGCATCAGCCTTGCAGCAAAGATGCAGCAGCATGATGAGCTCGTGATGTTAACAGGGAAGTAGTGAAGCTGAAGGTGTCACTCTGCCATCAGTCGTCATCCCAACAACATGAAGACTTCGTTTGTGTCTTTGCTCCTAGGTGAGTCGAACTCATTCATTCATATCCATTAATTTATAGCATCTTTCACACACTAAAGAAAGAACAGATAGTTTTATCAGTTGGAAGTTTACATTGACTGAGCTGATACTTCCTTTAAAATGAAGTCTGTCCAGTTCGTCTCATTTAGGTGACCAGAATTTTTCTTTGGTCTTTTTGGTTTCATTCGATAGTTAACCATGAAGTAGGACAAACACTGAGACAAGATTTTATTTTCTTATAATGATTTTCACACTTTAAACTCACTCGCATTAAGAGGCACCAAATGATGAAAGTGATTTTCAAACATGCTGGATGAAACCGTATTTTTACTCTAATTAAAATGTCTCTCTTGAAAACTGAAAACCTATCAGTGGTTTATTCTGGACTAATGCAGCAATGTCCACAATGTAATCTGGACTGACTCTGTGAGTTGAAGCTTCATGCCCAGTTAGCGTCTGTAACATGATGACTGAACATGAAGAACATACAGATGGCCTCTTTTCATCAAACGTTTTCAGTCAGGAAACCACAGCTGCTTGTTGCGCGTAGCAGATTCTTCTGATTATATCTCTGCTGTTATGTACAGAACACATTATTTCCTCTAACACCAGATTTTCCATTATGTGGACTGAATCTAATAAACTACTGCAAGATGTCTTTGGACTTTAGAGTCAAGTTTTCCTCATCTTTGTTATTTTTCTGATTATGAGAAAGTGGTGGGACTGAAACATAACTTAAACTAGGGCTGGGCCATATCATACTGTTCACGGTAATACCGGTATAATGTTGGGCAACGATAAGAAAATGATATATCGCGATAGAATATTGGTAAAACGTGCATGCGCATTGCCTTTGTTTTCATACACACATGGCAGAAAAAGCATGACGGCGACGGAGAATGAGAAGGGCGAAAGTGGATCGTTGAATCAAACGGATGAACCAGAATTGGTTTGTAAAAATGCTGCAACTTCAGTGGTGTGGAACTGGTTTAGCTTTCGTCCGTCAGATACACAACAAAGCACTATTTTTGGCAGAGCATGCTAGCGGGCCGTCGTTATTACCGTGTGTAACCCAGGGTTAAAAACGGGATTAAAAGCATAAATATTAATACTCTTTTGATTAAAATACTAATTTCATAACGGTAATAAATATTGATAAAAAGAACTTAAATATAATAAATACTGATAAAAAGCATGTAAACATAAGTTTAATTAATATGTACGTATGTATATGTAATATATAAATGGTGTGGGGGCAGGACTTAGTCCTGTGGAGTGTGTTTGTTAGATCCACTGAGCGACCAATCATTGGCCGGTCTGACCCTTCCCCAGTCTGTGTGCGCTGCTCAGACACCTGTGTGTGCCTGCGTGTGCCAGTCAGAAACGCCAGAGACATAGACGGTGAAAGATTCGGTTACCCGTGCGGTGAAGAAGCTAGCTGGATAGTAAAAGTCCTGTTTTCGGTGGAAATAATAAGAGTGATACTGTATTCCAGAGGCCGTGAGCCAGCGTGATCACTGTGAAGCCCCGTGTAGCATTTGTTGCTTCACATGGTAAGTCCCAGGCAGTGCACGTGCGCTAGCATAGCATGCTACTTGCTTGCGCTAGCTCAATGCTAACTTCCGCTAGCCATTTTGCAATGAAAGTGCCTTTTTCGAGGCTACAGCCATTAGCACTGAGTCTGCTGCACTTTATACGAAATGTTCTTTAAAGGTTCATGTCATATTACTGTGGTATTGATGTATAATGTATGGTTTTGTGCGAAGTTGTTATGTTAGCACATGTTCACTTTTCTCATGGTGCTAATTATAGTTCTGCACACTGAGTGTTAGCAACGTGAAATTAAGTGCCTTCACCTGCACTTTACTTAGCTGAAACTTGATAAGTCTCAAGCCAATGTGTGTTTTAATGCACTGCTGAGCTATTTTGTATTATTTTAAATGTGTGTTTC
Source organism: Oreochromis aureus (assembly GCF_013358895.1). NCBI lineage: Eukaryota > Metazoa > Chordata > Actinopteri > Cichliformes > Cichlidae > Oreochromis > Oreochromis aureus. The sequence goes on along the minus strand of NC_052944.1, from coordinate 96,681,817 downwards.
CTATGCACTTTTTGCCCTTGAAATTAGAATAATTTGTTGTACAACATAGAATATTTTGAAAGAAATTTAGAACCACTACAAGCAACTCTTAGTAGTAATAAGTTATAGACATGATAGCTAAATGTTGAACTACTGTGTTCTGGCCTGGTCCCCAGGTCAGGTTTTTTTTCCTTTGCTTATTTGGATTGGATTGGTTTTGAGGACCTGAGAAGAATCGAGGATCCCTTTTCCAGTACTGGATGGCGAGCCCAGCCCAAAGAGCCGGATGAACTGGTAGATTGTAACCCGACTGGTTACAAACACACTGAGTGACTATTGAACATTGACTGACTGAAATTGACTTTAAAAAAGGACACAAAAGACAATATATCCTTGGGCCGACCATTTGTGGGGTTTATTTTATTTTATTTTGTTTTCAAAAGCGCGCTCTACTTTTGTTAAATGTGCACAACCTGCTAAATTTTAATAATTGCTAATAAATGCAATTGTGTTTTCTACACCTGCTGTGTACAAGTCCTCTGTTGTCATACACCCTTGGCTCCTACGAATCTAGAACCTGTCTGATCTGGCCCATATTTCCCTTCTGTCCTCGTACTGTGGTTAAAGGTAACTACACTGCCCGTACTACATGCAAAGAAGGCAAGAAGTAGCACTAACAGGTCTTACATGCCCACTACTAGTATTGCACCACCAGTGTTACATAAGTTACACGTGTTTTTTGGAAAATACGGCACACTTAAAATCAATCCTTTGATTTTTCTGAAAATCGACAGTGCCCCTTATAATCCCGTGTGCCTTATGTATGAATTCTGGTTGTGTTTACTGACCTCGAAACGATTTTATGTACACGGCGCTCAAAAATCTGTCAAATGTTTTAGTACGACTTTGCTAAGCTACGAAGCCGCACAGCTTGATGGATTGTCGGAGCATTACGGCTACCGTAGGCAGGCGCCTCGCGGAGTGATACGTACTGTGCTTCAACATAATATTACCGTGTTGTGTGTGTATAACCTCTTTTTAAGTTTTGTGGATATTATACGTGGTTATGCTGAGAATATGTCGGCCAATTTCCACTGGAAATGCCTTTTGGTTAAACTGTCAGCGAGGAATTTGCACTGTTACATTTTTATATGACTTTAATGCACATAAAAAACAGATGGGTTTTTTTTTTGCACTAATAAAGTTGAGTTGTAAAGCATTTTGTCTAGTAGTGGTACAACGGATCACGGTTGATCCGAAATCCAAACCGATCCCACTCGACGGTTCGGTATGTACGTGATCCGAAGATTCGAAAAAGAAAAAAAAAGTATGCGTATGGTGCGCGTGGTCAGTCTGTCAAGCGGTAGTTATGGTCAGCGCTAGCGGTCCAAGTAGCGGAGCAGAGGAGTTTGCGGCATTTAAGCAGCCCTTTGCTGCCCAGTCCGACCAGGCTAAAGCTATTACTAAAGCTACTGGGGTGTTTAGCTGCAGACGGGAGGCCGTCGTCTGTTGTGCAAAACAAGGGGTTTAAACTGTGATGAACGTGCTTGCGCCACGCTATGATATCTCGTTGCGCGTCCACTTCAGTGTGACAAGATCGTTCCAAGCATGTATGAGCAGGAGAAGTTTAAAGTTATGGCTGAACTGTCCCAGGCATCTTCTGTTGCTCTAACTACAAATGGGTGGAGCTCCAGGGCAACGGAAAGCCACGTGACCGTGACCGCTCGTTATATCACAGCGGAGTGGTAGCTACAAAGCCCTGCACTGCCCTATAGATTACATTAGATTAGATGAAACTTTATTTATCCCTCAGGTGGGTTCAAACTGAAATTCAGTTTCCAGTAGCACAGCACCGACAGAAGTTGCAGAATGTGAGCAGAAATATACCATATATACACATTTATAAATACAGAGAATACAAAAGGGATAAATAGAATAAATAGGAATAAAAATACAAGGGAACTGCACATTTCAAGTATTGTGAGTCTATTACACTGCTGGATATTAACAAAAGCTTTTGCACAGTGAAAAGGCACTACAGCTACTTGTTCCCCCCTCCTCTGTCCCCGTTTCCCCTCCAGCGAGGAGTTAAACAGTTTGATGGCGTGTGGGACAAAGGACTTTTTAAGTCTGCTGGTCCTTGACTTTGGGAGAAGCAACCTGTCACTGAACAGACTCCTCTGGTTGTTTATGGCCGTGTGCAGAGGATGCAGAGGCTGCCCAGCATGGTCCATAATGTCCATATTGCACCTTAATTTGTTTTTATATAAGTGCGTGGAATGAGTCTTCAGTTGAATGTTTTTTAATAGGCAAAAAATACTTAAATAAGTAAACGGCGAGTAGAATTTGTCTTTTTTTTTTCTATTTTTGCTGATCCGAAAATTGATCCGATCCGTGACTTTAAAACTGTGATCCGATCCGAACCGTGAGATTTTTGATCCGTTGCACCACTATTGTCTAGTGTCAATTTTATCATTATCGCAAATTTTCAAATGTATATTGTGATAAATATTTTTGATTATATCGCCCTGCTCTAACTTAAGCCTGCAAATAAAAGTTAAATGGAACTCTTTATGGAGGTGGGCTTTTCACGTGCATGCTGTAGTCATGCACAGTTCCATACAACCCCATTATGTGCAACGTTGTGACTGATGATTGACCCACTAAGGCAAGATTGTACAGTCGCTGCAGCACAGTCTGTCCCTCTCTTTCTGCAATTTGCACAATCACAGGTGTGATCATACCTGCTGAAATCTATTTTCAACTTTGCAGTTTTGTTAACATTATACAAGGTTGCTATCACACTCATCTCTGTCAAATCATTGGTGCAGGTGTCCTTACTGTTGTGACTTACAGGTGGTGAAAATCGCTAGCTGGGCCCACGTCCTCATTTTAGGTTTGACAGCTTTTTTATTATATAAAAGTGAATGGCTTAAACATGAATCTAGCTGCAATTTGAGGAGGGCCTCGGAGGGGACTGGCGGCAGCTTCTGGGCCAGGCAGATCTTCATGTACTAATGAGAAGTGAAAGAATTGAAAAAGGGGAGGGAGGGAAGGTAGACCCCAAAATAATACCTACAGAGAAAAACTCAACAATCATATGATTCTATTAAAAGGGAGAAAAAAATTTCCTTTAAATGGGAGAAACCTCCAGCAGAACCAGGCTCAGGGAGGGGTGGCCATCTACCACAACCATTTGGGGTGAGAAAAGGAAAACAGAACAAAATACATGTGCAGAGAAAGAGAACGCCAAGTGACATTGACATCTAAAGGAGTGGAATATAACTGGTAGACAGGCTAGTGAAGATGAGCAGGCCATGGCCTCAGGAAGGTGGTTGAGGATTCCATTGAGTGGAGTGGAGCTAGGAAAATGGTGAGAAAATGGAATGGGGGGAGAAGGGATCAAAGGAAATTTAGGACAACAAAAGACCTTAATAGATAAATGTGGGGAACCCTCAATCAGGTAGCAAAGTTGGTTGACTCTGAACTGAAGCTATGACAGTGATGCATGCAGAGATTTTCAGACTTGAGGTAATGGCTTGACGGCTCGTAAAAGTTTGTCTTGGAGTAGAAGATGGAGAGGGGGCATCTGGCTGGCTACTTTGGGTAAGGTAGCAATAACTACTGTGCCGATTTCTAAAATTAACAGAGGCGATGGTAAGCAGCTTTGGAAGGGTTGGGTGAATTGAAAGACTGACCTTCCATAATGATAATCCAAAAATCCGGCAGACAGCCTAGTAGAATTACTCAGAGAAGATGATAATCACATTTTGGGTCCTGTTAGAACCGTGGGTCGGCTTGGAGAGCTCAATGTGGAAAAACAAGCGTCCCAGTGGTAGAAAAATTTGCTACTGTGTTTGTGAAGGAGGGATAGAGGGAAGAGAACCTGGCATCTCTGTGCCTAAAAGCATGCTGCTGTCATGGTCCTGGGTCGGTGACCCAGCGTTTTTGAGTTTATTGTTGTTGTTTTCTAGTTTCTTCTGATTTTGTATTAGTTGTTAGGGTTTGGATCTTGTGTTTAGTGCTTTATTTTTCCTACCTGTGTTCTCTCCCCTGCACTGTTCGTGCCCCTGCTGCTTTTCGCAGTGATAGATGAAGAAAAAGTGGCAACTCGGTGGTAGGAAGCTTGCTACATTTTGCTAATGACGGACAGAGATGAACCTGCATTCCTGTTGCCAAACTTGCTTGTGCACTTTGCGGAAGAAGAGATAGAAAACTTTTAAGCTGGCATTCCTGTGCCTACCAGAGATAAACAGGAATGGAGGAGCAGCAGAGCATGGAACTAGAGACTGATTTTCAGCTGTACATTAAATGGTGTTAGGAGGAAAGTGCACAGAACTGAGCTTGCCCCTGCTACCTGGCGCTGATGGGTGGGTGGAACTATAAAGTACACAGTATCCTTTGCTGTTGGAGCTGCAATTTTGACTTTGGATTGACATTCAGAAGTGCAAGGTTAAGAAGCTGTTGAAACTGGGCCAGTCTAAATCCTTAATGAAAGGATACCTGGGAGACCTTATGGATGCGTGGGTATGAAGTGGCTTCTGGGTTCAGCACTGACTTCCATCTACTTCCTGGTGGGTGACCTTGCTGGCTGCCGGTTGGCAAGAAAATTACTAGAACATTTCCTGGGTCAGTCCACATCATTTGGTCTCTCTGAAGCACCGCGATGACGTTCAGTGTGTTTGAGTTTCTTGGATTCCCTAAAGGGAAAGCAATGAAGCCGAGCTGAGTAGTTCTTCATCTGATGTACTGACGGACGAGAGGGTGATCGTAAGCAAATGGGAGGCAGAGTAAAAGTATGTTACTCTTGTGTGATGAGCTGTGTTGAAGACCTTCTCGAAAGGTGTTCGCACAAGCACAAACGGAAATGAGAACAAACCATGTTCGCACAAAAATGAGAATGAAGACACTTGTAGAACTAGATAGATAAGACTTAGACTGGTTTGTTTGAAGTTGTGTTCCTGCTCCTGAAATTCAGATACTTTATGTCTAATTAATGGATGCTGATGGAAAACTCTGTTTTTTGTTTAAAAAATAACAGATATGAATAACTGCCCATTGCTTCAGAGGATTGCGAGCATATTTTTTCAGTTTGCACTGTTTAGTTATAAGACATATTTTGACTGAGAACACTGACTGTTCATCCTCTGCCAGCTGAGGCTGAGATGATGGAGTGGAGTCAGATAAAACGTAATACCTACTTTTAAGTTTTTTTCTTGACCTTTTCACTCTGACCATCTATAATTTTCCCCAGAACATTTCTTTAACCTTAGAATATCAATAAATCTTGGGATATGGCTGTCCATGATGGATTCACCAGACCAATCCTTGAAATCTAGGGAGACAGAGGACGCATTTGTGGGCTACATTTGAAGAAGCCTTCGAATTTGAACAGCCTTCATCGCCTCACTTTGACATAATCGGCCTACAAATGCGGACTCTGAATTTGGAAACAGCCAAAGACTATGTGACTGTAACATTAAACTAACAGTGTCTTTAAATGACCTCTGACCTTTAGTGACCTCTGACCTCCTGTTGCAGGTGTGTGTGTGCTGCTGCTGTCTGCACTGACTGTTTCTGCAGGTGAGTAGATGCAGTGCACCATGGTCCAGGACAAACACTGAGTGTAAACACTGATAGAAACTGTCCGTCTGTCCTCCAGTCTCTCTGACCGTCAGTCCAAACCTGCAGCAGTTCTTCACAGGAGCCTCAGTGTCTCTGACATGTGAAGGTCAGCTGGGCTCTGATGGATGGACGGTGAAGAGGGACACAGGAAGTGGGACTGAGTCATGTGGAGCAGGTGGGAGGGGCTTCGGGAGGTTCAGTGGTTCATCCTGTTTGTTTGATGAGTTCAAGCCAGTCAGTGGAGTTTACTGGTGTGAAGGTGAAGCTGGAGAGAAGAGTGAAGAAGTCAACATCACTGTATCAGGTAATGAAGTCTTTCATTTCATCATCAGACTAACAGCACACTGTTATACCACCTCTACATCACTCTGTGTCTTTTCTTCAGGTAAAGATGTGATCCTGGAGATCCCTGCACTTCCTGTGAGAACAGGAAGTGATGTCACACTATGCTGTAAGAAGAAAACTGGTGGCACAGCCGCAGCTTATTTCTTCTTTAATGGACGTCCTTTAAGACCTAAATCAGAGAAAAACATCACCATTAACGTGCAGCAGTCTGATGAAGGTCTCTACTGGTGTGCGAATGATGAGTTTGGATCATCTCCTCAGAGCTTTCTGAGGGTCAGAGGTCAGAACACTGACATCACTTCTTGTTTAAAGCCAATCTGCTGAGCTGATGATAAACTGACTGACCCAGCTTTATCATGTCTCCTGCGGGTTTTCCAATCACAGATTCTATTACAACAGCAGCAACCATCACCACTCACATCTCCCATTCTACTCCTCTTCCGCCTTCCTCCTCCTCCTCCTCCATCGTTCCAGTCATTGCAGCTGTGGTTTTTCTGGGTCTACTGGATCTGATTCTGGTTGTAGTTCTGATGAAATGGTGGAGACAAACAGGTATGAAGTGTGTCAACGTCTTCAGAGCTTGTGATGAAACATTGCAATAACACCAAAACACCTTTTTGTCTCATCCTGTAACATATGATATTGAAATGTCTGCTTTAATACTTGTGTCTTATTGTGTGATTCAAGGAAACATTATTTACATGAAACATACAAAATATCCACCTTAGATATATGTAGAAGGTCACTGACTGGCTCTAGAGGCCCAAACTTCAGCCTATCACATGTTAGCAGACATGAAATGCTTCTATCGTTTTATCTTCAGGGGCATTTAGCCAAAGATTTCCTTCACACTGTGGAGGTAAACAGACAACATGGAGCTCTTAGTTCTCACTGCTGCTTTATTCCTCTTCTCTAGTGGTGTGTGAATCATGAACGAATCGTTCAATACTCGAGAATCACTTTACTAACTCATGAATCATGATTCACAAGCCCAACTGACTCACTGACTCATCCCTGTTGCTGTTAGCAAACTAATTCCATTAGTAGAAATATATCTAGCTTATACTTAAAATTGTGGGGAAAAAAACAACAGCCAGTCCATCCATTCGCTTCCGCTTATCCTTTCCAGGGTCGCGGGGGGCGCTGGAGCCTATCCCAGCTATCATAGGGCGAGAGGCGGGGTACACCCTGGACAGGTCGCCAGTCTGTCGCAGGGCCAACACACAGGGACAGACAACCATTCACGCTCACATTCACTCACACATTCACACCTAGTGACAATTTGGATTATCCAATTAACCTATGAGGGGACAACAGCCAGTTTCTTAACAAAAACATTTCTGCTCTGAACTGGAAGAAAAAACCCTGAGTAGAAGCTCACATCAAGACAATAGCTCCTCGGTTCACAGCAGCATCGCTCAGCTAGCATGCTAACAGCACATTTGAGTTACTCACCCCCTCCCTTGCTGTGCTGAATCATAGCATAAGTGAATCACTCACTCACTCACTCCCTCCTGGCTCACAGCTGCTTCTTCTTCTTCTTGGTTGGTAACCAATTTTAGGGCGCATTACCGCCCCCTGGCTCACAGCTCAGTGGACATTTAGATGAGAAAATATAATATATATTTGACACATTTGAGGAAAATACTAATAAAATAAAAATAAATAAAATAAAATAAATGTTCCCTTTAGAAATCTTTTTTTGCTCTTTTTTGCTAGTTGTAGTTCTTTTTCTTTTTCAATCACTCATCTTAGCAGTAGGATTTACATGAAAAGCGAAACAAATTAAGTTTGAGTGAAAATGTACATTTTTTGCACTCTCTGGTCAACTGACTCAGTGACTCAAATGACTCAAAAAACCCGATTCACTTTGGTGAGTGACTCATTAAAACTCGATTCAGTCAAAAGAATCGAATTACCCATCAGTACTCTTCTCACATCGACTCAACACACTTCTTCAACACTGGGTGTGAGTGGAGCCTTCTAGTGGTCTGCCACAACACCTAAATTTGTTAAAATGTTTAAGAAATTTTCTTATTATCAATGTATGTTAAATATATGATATTTCTCAGGGTTATATCTCTTGTGTGTTTCATGGTGAGCGTATTATCCTCACATACCAGTGTGTACAGGAGAACAGTGGTAAGCAGTGTGACATCACAATAAGAAGCATGTGGGTTTGAATCTGCTGGTTGTCTGGTGTGTTTAAAATGATGTTTACGAGGTTAAAGTGAGCGTAGTTTCACTAAGTCTTCTGAATCACCTCTGTGAAGTTCACCACTTCACAATCCTGTTCAGCTCCAGCTGGACTCTACAGAAGTATAGAGCTGCCACCCAGGCAAAAAAAAGAAAAAAAATAGAGCTGTATCACATTATATTGTGAAAACTTCTTTATTTTTCTAGCAATTTCTAACAACATACTATGATGTTATTACAATATGCATAACTATCATGTCATAACAAAATCTCCCCATGCCCCAATCCAAGCATAAAATAGAACTTAACTAATTCCAATAAATGAGCCATTGTCTCAAACTCTGATCTGCACTGTCATCCACTTCACTATGTTTTAAGGTAAACATATATATCATGTTCGAAAAATAAAAGATATTTTATAACGTGAAAATGTTATTGTTATTGTTCAAGCAACATAATTATCACGTTCGTACAAAATAATATTTATATTGTAAAAACCTGAAAGTTTTTTTGTTATAACGTGATAGTTATGCATATTCAGTGGCAGGTTTTGATATGGGCGACACTGGTCATTGCCCAGGGCGGCATCGTGACATTGGCAAAAAAAAAAAAAAAAAAAAGTTGCTGCATTTTGGGGATTGTGTGAGCACCGATCAGTTTTCTATTGCCCATTTGTGGGGAGTAAAGGCGCCATCCGACTGCAAGGTGCGTCTGCTGCTTGCAGCACAGAGAGGAGAGGGGTGGGGCGGGGTGGCGGGGGATTCTCTGACTGGAGCGGCATCTAATAACCAGTTTGCGCAATAAAACAAAGTACAAACAAACCGGGGCAGCACGGTGGCACGGTGGTTAGCACTGTTGCCGCACAGCAAGAAGGTCCTGAGTTCAATTCCAACATCAGGCCGGGGTCTTTCTGTGTGGAGTTTGCATGTTCTCCCCGTGTTTGCGTGGGTTCTCTCCGGGTACTCCGGCTTCCTCCCACCGTCCAAAGACATGCAGCTTGTGGGGATAGGTTAATTGGATAAACCAAATTGCCACTAGGTGTGAATGTGCGAGCGAATGTGAGTGTGAATGGTTGTCTGTCCTTGTGTGTTGGCCCTGCGACAGACTGGCGACCTGTCCAGGGTGTACCCCGCCTCTCGCCCTATGACAGCTGGGATAGGCTCCAGCGCCCCCCGCGACCCTGAAAAGGAGAAGCGGAAGCGAATGGATGGATGGATGGACAAACAAACCAACAAACTAGAGCTGTCAACGTTAACGGCGTCATCACGATTAATGCAACTAAAAAAATTGAATGCAATTAATCCATCTGGAGCGCAGAATGGCTCAAAATCCCTGAAATGGCTCTGTCAACGCATTTCGGGCACTTTGTCCAAAGTTTGTCCTTTCTGCGCTCCAGAGCGGTTGATTGCATTAAAAATTGTAATCGCTTTATTCGTGATGACACCTTTAACATTGACAGCCCTACAACAAACACAAAAACTGAACACATTATGATACAGACTTATAATTTTGTGTTTTCTAAATTCTATCACACACACATACGTGAAAAGTGTGCGCGAGTGCCCTCTGTTTTCCTTGCGTGCTGCTGCTGTTCGCTTAGTTTAACCTCACAGTCGTCTTCAGCTCCAGCTGGTATCTGACCTTATTTGTCTTACATTCAAATCCTCATCTCTTCTCATTGCTGCAGGAAGAACTCTGCCATCAATTCTGAGTAAAGTCATCTATCAGGCTCTCATCTTCAGAGAGCCAGCAAATAAGAATTCAGTAATCCAGTCACATGTTTTCTCCAGTCTGTGGACAAACACTGCAGGTAAACACTCAGCTTGTATCTGTCAAGTTGGTAAAAGATAAGACGGGTGAAAATAAACATTTATATTTATATGTTATTTATTTTCACTGAAACCTCTGTTCCTCAAAATCCTGCCATTAATTAATGCTTCAGTCTTAAATATGATCAACCTATCTCTAATAATCATGTATGTACCACAGGCCTTCAGGTTTGAAGTAGTTAGACCTTTACTTAAAAAGCCATCTCTACACCCAGCAGCTTTAGGTAATCATAGGCCAATCTCCAACCTTCCTTTCATATCAAAAGTTCTTCGCACATGTTCCCCTGTTCAAAAAGAGATCATTGATATGGTTCTAACCTGCGCCACCCAATGTTCTGCATCAGTCACTTCCCACAGGTATTTCTTATGCAAACCTTCAATGTTTTGCAACTGCATTATTTAAGCTTTTGCATAAATAGTGTGAGAGGTACATGTGATAATATGTATGTTTGTGACTCTATTATTTTCTTGTTTTGAAGTAAAAAATCACTAACTTACAGTATGGTGGGGGTGTTATTACATGTCCTGCAGTGTTTGAGGTCTCTCCTTTCTTTCCTTCTTTTCTTCTCCTCTCTCTCATTTGCAGGTGTGACAGGAGAAAGTACCTGATGGACTGTCCTACCTCTCTTTAAAAGAAATTTATCTCTCTTTGCTTGAGATTAAAAAAAATGAATACAAAAAAATAAAACTGCTGCAATAAGAACTAAAACCATCAGCAGAAATACGTTTCCTTCATTTTTGTTTTTATTATTTTTTTAATGGCCTGTGCTTGTTTGTAAATAAACAAAATGTTTTTCACTGCTTCACTGGATTTTGAAATTCTTGACTAAAGAAAATCCCCAATAATGAAACCAATAACCAGAAGAAAAGAAGAATAAATCGATTTAATCCAATTTCACTGCAGGTGTAAACATTGCATGTGACAAAGGTTTGATTGAAAAAAAATCCTGATGAGATGTAAAGAAAAAGAAAAAAGAACATTATTGTGTGAAACTCTGGCAAATATCCAATCAGTTAATCACATGGCAGCAAACCAATGCATGAAGACTTCGGGCGTTTATCAATATGCGTACTTGTGCGTACTTGCGTTCTCGTGTACTCGTGATACGTCATCAGTCGGAGACCAAGTACTGTTCCAATTGGGCACGCATCACGCCGAGAACGCGAAAAGTCCCGGATGTGTTCTCGATCCGCCCATTTTATCGAGCATGCATCGGTGTAGACTTGGGACAGCTATATATCCCAGAATGCATTTCGTCCAAAACTCAACAGCGGACTCCCGGCACATCGTTCCCCCCCCCTCCCCTCCCCGCCCGCTCGCGGTCTTCTCACTACTCAGGTTAAAGAAACTCCAGCAGCTGTCTATAGTATTGAGTGTCCACTAGAATAGAAATAAAAGCGTTCTAACATCTCACCTGCTTGTTTTTATTAAGGTATGTACACGTATGTACATGTACACTATTTGTATTAATAGAGGTTTCACTACTGAGGTTAAAATGATATATAAGTCACTTAGATCACTTCTAAATGTTAGTGTTTGGTTTATTTCAGTGTTTTATTTGTTCCTGAGTAAACCGGTTTGGCTGTGATTAAAGTTAAGCTTCATAACATGTTACTCACAGTTAAATTAGGAGGGGACGGCAGTAAAAACTCCGGACCTGTGACATCATCACATACGCTGGTACAAATCACGAGTCCGTGCTCACGTGCATTTGAGAATTGAGAGACGGCCCACGAGTCCGTGCTTGCGTTCTCGGCGGTACGTGCTCCCGTGCGTTCTCGGCGAGTACGTACTCACCGAGAACGCGAGTACGTACTCGCGTACTTGGGCATTGATAAACGGCCTTCATCTGTGTCTCTGAGTCAAACACTGAAGTCCTTCACTCATCTATCACAGACAGACACACTAACAGAGTTTGACCTCTCACTGACTGACTGTAGAATCAAATCTGTTCAGGTCTGTCCACAGTTTCATGTGTTGTTCAGGCGAGAGGAAGAGTTCGCTCATCTTCTTTTGTGTTTTGCTTTTATTTGATATTTGTTTGTCATGTTGTGAAGAGGAAATCGAGTAGAAATGTTTTCAGTTTCTGTAACATGATGGTTTGTATAGATATCAGCCAACAATCATCAGATATCAGCTTTCACTCAGGAAACCACAGCTGCTAGCTGCATTTACTAAATGTTTGTCTGACCGGCCTTTGTTGTATAGGCTCCACTTCCTCTTCTGTATACAAATTTTCCATCATGTCAGCTGAGTCTAATTTAATTCCTCTCAGAGTTTGTATGCTTTCTTACTTTCTGATGATGAGCTTCAAATATGAGCAAAGTGAGACTCAAACAGGACGTAAACCTGCAAAGAAAATCAATGAAACAGTTTTATTATTATTTATGTTTCTTCATTTTGCAAGACCTGCCTGCATTACCTTTATTCACCCAAAGCTGCTGAGAGCCTGAGTGGGGAGCAACAACTCAAACAAACAACAAATCAGTGGAGTTTACTGGTGTGTCATTCTGTTACAATCAAGGTGAGTGGCTGCAAATTTCCACCAGGTCCTTGAACCTCTTTGATATCCGCCCCCAAGCAGGCCCATAATCTCTTCATCAGGTCCACTCACCTGGAGCTGATTTTTGGCAATCAGGCTGGAGATATTTAAGCCTCACACTGACGTTCCTTCTCCACCAGTTAGTCAGCTACTCCATGCTGGAGCTGGCTTTTATGTCCCTTGTTCTCGTGTGCCTTAGTTTTCCTGGACTCTCCACGTCTCTTGGACCTCGAACAACTCACCTTCACTCTGGAAGTCTCTCCGTGCCTCACCGGCCTGCCATCACGCTCCATCCAAACCTATGTGTAGTGAAGCAGATTTGGGGTAGGATTTTACGTGATGTCCGCAAATGCAGCACTAACATCCAGACCTTCCCAGCTGATAAATATCCAGCTGCGCTTGGAGGCATTTGGCCCATTTGTTCGGGAGGATTTGAATATTTTATTTTATTTTATTTTTGTCATTTCGGTCCACACTCCACACCAGTTGGTGGCAGTAATGCAACATTTTGCTGTTTGCCAACTGCCAATAAACCCTATACAGAAGAAGAAAAGGCAATCGTTATTCTTTCTCCATCCAAGGTGGCTGAGAGCATTAGGCAGCTAAGCACTGCAGATCTCCTCAGGAAAGCTGCTCATTTTAGTATTGGCCTTTAGGGAGTGGTAAGTGGGACTCTTGTGTTTGTCTTAATGTGGCATATAGTAGGGTGGACCTTGATGACTGTTTGCCTCTTTTGTTACAGGATTGTGCCATACTGCTGCTGTCTTGTTTTGTTGTGTCTTGTTGTGGCCTGTTGTCATCGTACAAACATTTATGGACTGGCCTCGACTGACTCCTGGTTTTATGGTCTTTTACTTGGAATTGTTTTATACGTTTTAATCATGCGTTTATAAAGAACTGTAACTTAGGGTGTATTTAAAGGAGTTTGCAAAGAAAAGCATCTGGACTTCTTTGAGTTGCTTGAAGACGTTTCACCTCTCATCCGAGAAGCTTCTTCAGTTCTAAGGTCAAATGGCCGAGAGTCCCAGATTTAAACCCAGTGGGAGTATCCCCCCAAAGAGGGACAAAGGACCCCCTGGTGATCCTCTAATCACATGCGCCAAGGTGTGAAAGCGGGTGTGGGTCCCAATCAGCCAGGGTTTCGGGTGAGCTCATTGTGAAACCTGGCCCCACCCTATCATGTGATTTCCTGAGGTCAGATGGCCCAGGATGTGAGTGGGCGTTAAGGCGTCTGGGGAGGGAACTCAAAACTGGATTATAGATGGCAGACAGTTGGTGTCGTAAACCACCGCCTCTGTTCAAAGATGGTCGCTCACAGTGGACATAGATGGCCTCTTTCACTCCTCTTTCAAACCATCTGTCCTCTCTGTCCAATATGTGAACATTGGCATCCTCGAAAGAGTGACCTTTGACCTTTAGATGCAGATGGACTGCTCAGTCTTGTCCTGTGGAGGTGGCTCTTCTATGTTGTGCCATGCGCTTGTGGAGTGGCTGTTTGGTCTCACCAATGTAGAGGTCCGGGCATTCCTCACTGCACTGTACAGCATACACCACGTTTTTCAGTCTGTGTTTTGGAGTTTTGTCTTCGGGTGAACCAGTTTCTGTCTGAGTGTGTTGCTGGGTCCTTGGCGCATGTGATTAGAGGATCACCAGGGGGTCCTTTGTCCCTCTTTGGGGGGATACTCCCACTGGGTTTAAATCTGGGACTCTCGGCCATTTGACCTTAGAACTGAAGAAGCTTCTCGGATGAGAGGTGAAACATCTTCAAGCAACTCAAAGAAGTCCAGACGCTTTTCTTTACAAACTCCTTTGACTACGATGACCTGGATGACTGAGAACCTTCACAGACACTTAGGGTGTATTTGTTTTATTTATCTTTTTTATTTAAATTTTACATAAGAAATGATCCTGGACATCCTGGAACTTCCTGTGAGGACAGGAAGTGATGTCACGCTAAGCTGCAAAAACAAAATTCGCACAGCCACCGCTTATTTCTACTTAAATGGACAACTAACCAAAACAGAGCATCATGATTAATGTGCAGCTGTCTGATGAAGGTCTCTACTGAGACCATCTCTTCAGAGCTTTCTGGGGTCAAAGGTCAGAACACTGACATCACTTCCTGTATAAAGACAATCTGCTGAGCTGATAATAAACTGACTGAACCGGCTTTATCATGTCTCCTGCAGGTCCTCCAACCACAACCTCCATTACAACAACAAACACTTACACCACCTATTCTCATCCTCCAGCTCTTTCTTCTTCCCCCTCCTTCATCATCACAGTCATTGCTGCTGTGGTTTTTCTGGTCGTTCTGGTTCTGGTTCAACTTCTATGAAAGAAACACAGAAGTATGAAGTCTATCAGGCTCTACATCAGTTCTTCTGGGTAAAGCAGCTAATTTAGCTGATTACACCAGAGACAATCTGAGTCAGTCAACTAGAAGTTGTTTAACAAGTACACGTTTACCTGTTCTCTGACAGGTGATGTAAATGTGAGATAAAAACAGAACCAGAGGAAGAGAGCTAAATATTTATATCTGCAAAGGGGTCATTAAGAATAACTGTCTGTTTCTACATTGAAACTGTGACACTAACATCTGTCCTGAAGGTCATTGACTGAATATTGATCATGTGAGTCATCACATGAGCAGAGGTGTGAATACAGGCGTAGGTCATTACTATCACCACCAGTGTTGGTCAAGTTACTTGAAAAAAGTAATCAGTTACTAATTACTGATTACTTCCCCCCAAAAGTAATCCCGTTACTTTACTGATTACTTATTTTCAAAAGTAATCAATTACTTAGTTACTTAGTTACTTAGTTACTTTTTAAAAACACGATTTACATCCTGAATAGGTGATAAAGTGATAGATCTTTCAGCCCAATTCTACTTTTTCTGCATAATCCATCATGCAAAATGTAATCAAATGGAAAAGTCTCTTTTTAAAACTTGTTTTATTAGTTTTAATCTTTTAACTTTATGCATCAAGCAAAAATTAAATTATATGCAACATTCTCTGACTGGAAGAAATTTGTTTAACATTTAAACCTATTTTCTGCACATTCCAGCACATAAAATAAAATATTTTTTTGTGTTTACACTCACTCTTTCAAATAGATGCAAGTAAAACACAGCAGAAAATAAATAAAATCAAAGACTAGCGGTCCTGTTGCTCTATTTTCACCTGTAAAGCAGGACTGGGGTAGGCGGAGGTTTACCCTGGTGCAGGTGTGCTGCAGCGGTCAGTGGAAGAATCCGCGAGTTTCTCTGTGAATTTCACATTACGTCGTAGTACACTCGCTGCTTGCTTGGACGTTTAGGGGGTTTTTTCGCTGTAAAAAGAAGTTTTCTTCCCACGCACAACGGACACTAATGTTTTTGTCACTTTTTATGGAATCAAACTCAAAATAAGGTCAGTACTTCCACGCTTTAAACGCTGCATGCTACACTCTGTCCCGCACTCGATATATTATGATCTGCACACAGCTGTTGTCACGAACGTCGCACTCGCTTACGTCACTGTCATGAGACGTTCTCGCAAAAAATCACGGTTTTAGTAACGCAGTAACGCAGCGTTCCTACGTGAAAGTAACGGTAATCTAATTACCGTTTTTGCAATAGTAATCCCTTACATTACTCGTTACTTGAAAAAAGTAATCAGATTACAGTAACGCGTTACAAGTAACGCGTTACTGCCCATCTCTGATCACCACAGGTGAAGCCTCCATGAGACATTGATCTCAAGACTACTGAAAAAAGAGATATTCTTCACAGTGCTGCTTCAGCTCACTGAAGTTTATGTACATTATGCAAAGCTCTCTGAAATCTTACCAATACATTTCATTCAGGGTTAGGGTCAGGGCTTTGGACCATCAAAGCACTTCAATTTCAAAAATGGACAAATGAACAAAAGCATTTTGTTCTCAGACATTCAGACTGTCTCTAAACATTCTCAGTAAAAAAATACAAATAATCAGTCCAACAGACAGAAACTCTGAAGTGAAAATCAAACTCAGTCCTTCACTCACTCATACACAACGACACTGACGTCTTCACACAGGCGAGAACGAAGGTAGGCTGGGCGTACCTGTATGTGGACTAACTGCAAAGAATCAGGAACAAATGAATTCATCTTTGGAAAGCGAACAGATGCTGACTGTGGTCTGCATTTATGCACCGAACAACAGTTGAGAGCAGCCAGTCTGTTGGGGGTCACTGGGTGGGGTACTCAAGGCTTCTTCATCCAGTGAATCTTTGGAGACTTTAGAGCTCATGTGGACAATGACAGTGAGACCTGGATGGCGTGACTGGGCACATCAGGCGAAGGCCCAGGTCTTTGGGGCCTACAGACACCACAAAAGAAGAAGATCAAATGGAAAATGAATGATGGAAACTGAGGTCAGAGCTGCAGACTTGCTGGTGAGGAGAGGTATTGATCTTCACGCAAGGGAAGTGCTGTTCAGTCCTCTCCTCATCTTCCTCGTGCTCCTTTGTATATTCCATGTAGCATTAAAGGCACAAATGAGTTTAAACAGGTAAAGTCAGGTAAATGGATCCTAATCACTGATTCAAAGTGACTAAAGTCAGTAAAGAATAAATGTTTAGGCTTTATTGTGTCAGTCAGACCAACATTAACAGTAACCTGTCTCATCTATCAGACACAGAGATGAGTGATGACATCAGCAGCAGAAATAAACCTGAGTGCAAACAAAATGTTTCTTCTGTGAGCTGTGTGATGTCAGCACTGACCAGCAGAGGGCGTCAGAGTCACATGATTGAAAATAAAGGCATAAATTGTCCAAAATTAATTTTCTTTATTTCTGTTCCCTTTATGTGTCTCCTTTCATCTTGCCTCCTTGTCTCCTTCTGCTCAGTAAAGCACCCCTACAACAGCCAAACCCATCTGTTCTCTCATTGGATTGTTAAATTTGTGATTGACATGACATTAACCAATCAGCTGAAAGGAAGAAAAATTGGGTCAAAATTTGTACTTTTAAGTTGTGTGATCCCCTTACAGTTGAAGCACACGCCTCACTCCCCAATATTTAAATATGGGAACCACTACCCCAGTCTGAGAGTCAAGGGCCCCAGATATGCAACGTTGCAAAGGCCTGTCAAGCAAGTGAGCCCTACAACATCGAGAGCCTTCAGGAACTAATACATGGTTTTCTAAAATCTATGGAGGTGTGTTTCTACCAGCTTCGCACATCTACAAACTGAAAATTTTGCCAGTTCTTTGTTGCAAAATAGCTCAAGCTGAGCCAGACTGGATGGTGAGCGTCTGTGAACAGAAGTTTTCAAGTCCGGCCACAGATGCTCAGTAAATGGGTAAAATGGGTTTTGAGGCTGTGAATATAAATAAAGAAAATGACATTTTTAGGTGGGTTTCTTCGTCTCCTGATTAATTCTCTGCATGCTCCTGAATGCTCATCCAGCGAACCTGTTGCTGAGCAAAAGGAACATAAAGGCTCGTGTCACAAAAAACATTCTGATGATCCCAAAAACAGTCCAAGGCATCTGTGGACTGATGAGACAAAAGTTGAACTTTTTGGAGAGTTTGCTCTCAATACATCTGCATCAAAGTAAGAGCATTTGATAGGCCATGAATTTTGCTGTCAACCAGAAAATCCAGCAGAGAATGTCACGCCATCAGCTCTTATCCTGAGGCTCAAGAACACTTGCTTATGAAGCAAGACAGCAGGAAGTCCACCTCTGAGTGGCTCAAAAAGAAGAAAATGAGTGTTTGGGGTTAAATTGAAAAGCTGTGCATTGACCTCAAGAAGGCAGTAATGATGGAAAACCATCATTTCCTATTTTTTCTATGTAACTTGAAAGACAGAGTTCATGTTGAAGGACATGGGTGTTACTATTTAAAATGTAAACATGTCAGATTTTAGCTAAACTGCTAACTTACATCTGTCATCCTGAACAGGTTCTATTTACTCCTTTAGTTCACATTTACAGTAAAACATACAGTAAACACTCTGTTGTCCTCTGAGGTATAGGTTAATCTCAAATAGTCCAATAAAATACGCTCCTCTGCTCCTAATCACATAATCTAAATTTATAGTTTTGTTATCATATCTCTGTTTCTACATTCATTTTTTATGTTGTTTGTTGTATATTTGCTGCTATAATAACTCGATTTCCCTCTGAGATTAAAAAACTTTCTCTGATTCTGATGAAGACGAGTGTATTAGAAACAGCTCGTCCTTGTGGAGAAGCAGCAAAGTGACGAGCTGATGATGTTAACAGGGAAGTGGTGAAGCTGAAGGTATCACTCCGCTGTCAGTCTCCAACATGACAACATGCGGACTCCATCTGTCGCTCTGCTCCTCGGTGAGTCAAACCCTCCCTTCTTCTTCCATTCTTTATCACAGCTCCAACACACACTAAAGGTCAAAGGTAAAGAGCATATTTTCAGCAGCTGGAAGCTCTCACTGATAGTTTCTCTCACATTGTTTTCTTTTGGTGAGAAAGGTGATCACTCTACTTCTTTTGTTCATCTGAGGCTGATTGTATCTGATATTTGTTTGTGTGGTTGGACAGAAATCAAGTAGTGACGCTAATTTCCTGTAAACACCTGATATTTAACTCAATTGTATGAAGATACAGGAAGTGACAGAAAACTGTTTCAGTTGGATAAACTCATTAAAATTCAAACCCTGCAGAGTTTAGAAGTTTACCTCTGTGTTTCTCTGTCCTGTAATCTGGACTGACTCACAGAGCTGAAGCTTCATGTCGTGTCTGTAACATAAAGAGAAAAGTGACCTGTTTTCATCAAACGCGAACCTTTACTCAGGAAACCACGGCTCCTAGCTGCATGTACCACATGTTCTCCTTATCTGCCTGTTGTAATCTGCACTTCCTCTGTTCAGACCAGATTGACTGAGTCTGACTAAATGACTGAAGATAGTTGGTTTTTTCAGAATTAATGTCTGATTTTCCTAATTTTCTGTATGCTTTGTTAATTTTCTGATGGCGATTTAGAAGAGCAGGACTCAAACGACTGTAATGTTTAGATCCTGTAAACATACATTTACTAAACAGATTTTTCAGGTTGCTCATTCAGCAGCTGATATCGCCAAAGTCGCCGAATTTTAATCCAGTGACCTCGGTGGTTTGATGGTTTGTTAACTCTGATTGCTTTTTTAAATGTCTCTCTTTTACTTTTTTACTTAGCCAGAGGAGAGCTAACTGGGCCTAGCCTACCTTCGGCAGCACTGGCTATAGGAACCTGCTAATGTTGGGTTTGATGTTTATTTGTGATTAGTAGAATCTGTAGTTTTCTACTTACTGAACAATTACTTAGAAACCTGCAGACGTATCAATACAAAAGAATTAGGGCCTGCAAAACAAGCAGGTTCTCCCCACCAGTTTTAACTGGTCCTGATATGAAACTCTGTGAACTGCTAGGACAGGTTAGGCTCTCCTGGGAAGTTTGCTGCAGCTATGTGGATTTCTGAATGGAAGAGATCCATGTACATGCCAATTTTTTAATTATCCAATACATTAAAAAACAATAGTGATAAATAAAGTGTTTTGGCTTGTGATTCCTAAATAAACACACTAACACTAGCTACACGTTTTTAAAGGGTGCAAATCCAATTCTCTAATTCAGTGATTCTGGTCTCCAGAGCTGAAGACAGTGTTGATGTTCTTTTGAGAATTGTGAAGTTGGTTTAGTCTAAAATGCCTGAGTTGAGAGCAGGTGGGTGTAATTTCAGAATTTCTATCTAAAAAGAAATTAAAAGGAAAAATAGTCAATTTGAATTCAGCTCGAGCATTTTACACCGAATCTGCTTGGTCAGGTTTGAATGATGTTTCCTGAACCTCACAAGAACAGATTACAATTTCCTGCCCTCTGACCTTTAGTGACCTCTGACCTGTTGCAGGTGTGTGTGTGCTGCTGCTGTCTGCACTGACTGTTTCTGCAGGTGAGTAGATGCAGTGCACCATGGTCCAGGACAAACACTGAGTGTAAACACTGATAGAAACTGTCCGTCTGTCCTCCAGTCTCTCTGACCGTCAGTCCAAACCTGCAGCAGTTCTTCACAGGAGCCTCAGTGTCTCTGACATGTGAAGGTCAGCTGGGCTCTGATGGATGGACGGTGAAGAGGGACACAGGAAGTGGGACTGAGTCATGTGGAGCAGGTGGGCGGGGCTTCGGGAGGTTACATGGTCCATCCTGTTTGTTTGATGAGTTCAACCCAATCAGTGGAGTTTACTGGTGTGAAGGTGAAGCTGGAGAGAAGAGTGAAGAAGTCAACATCACTGTATCAGGTAATGACGTCATTCATTTAATCATCAGACTAACAGCTCACTGTTATACCACCTCTACATCACTCTGTGTGTCTTTTCCTCAGGTAAAGAAGTGATCCTGGAGATCCCTGCACTTCCTGTAAGGACAGGAAGTGATGTCACTCTACGCTGTAAAAAGAAAATTAATGGGACAGCCCCAGCTTATTTCTACTTTAATGGACGTCCTGTTAGACCTAAATTACAGAAAAACATCACCATTAACGTGCAGCAGTCTGATGAAGGTCTCTACTGGTGTGCTACTGATGAGTTTGGATCATCTCCTCAGAGCTTTCTGAGGGTCAGAGGTCAGAACACTGACATCACTTCCTGTCTGCTGAGCTGATGATAAATTTACTGAATCCACTTCATCATCTCTCCTGCAGGTCCTCTTCCTCCCACAACAACAACAACAACAACAACAACAAACAAAACAACAACAACAACAACAACAACAGACACTGATGTCTCCTATACACCTTCTCCTTCTCTTCATCCTCCTCCTCTCCAGCCCTTCATCATCCCAGTCATAGCTGCTGTGGTTTCTCTGGTTCTTGTGGTTCTGGTTCTGGTTTGGCTCCTTTGGAAGAAACACACAGGTATAGAGTCTGTCTGACCCAACTGAGCACTTGTAAGTGAAGCAGTATACATGTATGTATGTGTTGTATGGGATCAGTGATTCTTATCTTATCACTCTCATGCTGCCTTCATGGCTCTACCTAGTCCCCAATGAGGCTCCTTCAGATGATGTCACCTATTCTGAGGTCACCAGTAGAGAGTCATCCAATAAGATGCCAGTCATCCAACCAGAAATGGTTTACTCCACCCTGAGGACAAACACTACAGGTACCGAAATGAGGGATAAAGGCAGGAAAACTAGAGATACACTTAGGTTAATACATCTTTTGTGATGTTGTATAAATAAAGCCAGAATGCAATGATTTGTGTATCTTATAAAACCATATTTTATTAAAAATAGAACACAGTAAAGGGATTGAATCCACAAATGGAGAAGAAGCAGGTGGTCCCAAACACAAACAGGTGGAGCAACACTTCCTGAAATTACTGTCTGTGAGCATTGTTCACCGTGCCACAAATGCAGGTTAAAGCTTCATGATGCAAAGAAGAAGCCACATGTGAGCGTGCTCCAGAATCAGCCTCTTCTTTGTGGTTTTCTTATCTCAGCTTATTTCCTATCTCATGATAAAATATGGGTTTGTGAGATTTTCAAATCATTGCATCCTGTTGTGACTTTAGTCTGTGTTTGCACAGGGTCCCTGTGTTTTTTAGAATTGGGCTAAACTGTGGTCGTGGAAACATTGACTTCTATTTTCCTCAAAGGCATCAAAACAAAGAGGAACTGTGACTCAACAGCTTCAAGCTTTATGACACAAAAGCTCTCTTTGGTTTCCTGTCTCACAGTAAAACATGTTACTGGTTTCACATCTGAACCTTACTGTGGTCTCAGTGGTCGAGTCGCTGTTTGTAAAAATGGGTCAGTGTCAGAGAAAACCATGGCAGCAATCCTGCAGCTCAGAGCGCTGTAATGGAAGGATGTGATCGGTGTATGATGTGGAAGATTGTTGTGTATGACACGATGCAGCACAAACTGTCTGATTGAACTCCAGTGTGAAAATGATTTGGGGAGATTTTGTCACAGCAGCACACTATGAATTTGAGGAGTGGACCCAAAATCCTGACACGAATGAACATAGAAGATAAACAAGAGGGGAGCCGTCTAACAAGGCTGATTAAAACATCTGGAAATAAAAGGCTGAGGTGAAGCTAAACAGTAACCTAAGCGTGCAACATGAAAGCACAAGCTGATGTTTCACTGGCATGTAAGTTTGGGGTTATACACATAAAAACAGGGATTTGGCAATGAAGACTCTGTGAAAGAGAAGATGAAGAGAGAAGAATTTGTTCAAGAATTACACCTCGTTGAACTCAGTAGGAGAAAGGAGCTGAGGAAGATGCAGACTCACTTTGATTGATGAGGATGTTTCGGTTAATTGTGTTGGGGCAGCAGTCAGAAGTAAAAGCACATACATGGTGATAGGGATGGGTATCGAAAACCGGTTCTTGTTGAGAACCGGTTCCAACTGTTTCAATTAATTGGAATTGTTTGCCATTTTTGCAAACGATTCCCTTATCGATTCCAGTCGCCTCGAATGACGTCACCACATTGCGGAGCGTCATTTACCTGGCAGGAAACACGGCGGCTCAAACGCTCAAAAGTTTGGTTATATTTTACCAGAACGGATGACAACAGGGCAACTTGCAATACTTGCAAAGTAGAAATTTCATTTAAAGGAGGAAACACTACGAATATGCAAAAGCATTTGCTCACAAAACACGCGATGACCTTAAATGAATGTCGTGTTTTTAATTCTGCTCCGGACTCGTGAATCTCAACCCAGCAGCAGCGGTAACGTTTGCACGTCCTCTCCCATTAATGCAGCAGGTAAATAATCAGCTAACAGTGCATATTATGTTAGCGCGATCTGCCTCATTACAAAACCTGCCATTACTGTGCATTTAGGTGACCATGATGAGACAGACAGACAGAGTCTGGCTGGCTCAGATGCTGGCAGTTCTCGCTGCAGTCTACCGGTAGCGTCTCCTTTCAGGCCAGAATGTCCCCGAGCAGTGACTAAGTTTGTGGTAAAAGCCTTGCACCCATTTGCCACAGCAGATGCCCCCGATTTTCGGTAAGTGAATGTGTTTAATTGTAGGCAGGGACATTACTGGATATTCTTGTGTGATTGCTACAGAATAATTTATGTTATACTTTGTTATTGAATTTTTATTTTATTATTTTACATTTACAATTTTTTCCCGGGGACCCTGTGACACCCCATTGAAGAGCCGTAGGCTGTGGATCTCCTAAGATCTCACTGTTGGGTTTATAAGGCCATGTTACTCCTAAATTTCTATCTTGTTCAAAGAGAAGATATAAAACAAAGTTCTAAGCTAATCGACCTTAGTGTTCTCCTTTTTAAAAAGAATCGATAAAGAATTGAATCGTTGAACAGAATTGAAAATGGAATTGGTATCGTGAAAATCTTATCAATACCCATCCCTACATGGTGAAGTCACCTGAGTTTGTAGTTCCCAGAGTCGAGTGTTTATTTCCACTCACATCAGAACAGGTGCTGCTCGTGTGGTTAACTGATGAGAGAAGCTGAAGTCTTTGTGTGACAGAGCTTCCTTGTTGTGACCAGTGAGAAATGATCAAAGGTAAAACACATGATGAACCATGAAACCATGAAGTGTTTTATCTGTTTAAGTTCAGTTTAACAGCTGTTTGAATGATGTGGAGTGTAAAGAGAAACAGAGTCCAGAGAGTGCATGTCAGCAGATACTGAACCTGAAGGTTTGCTGAATCATGTTGGATCACATTGTTCTTCAGTGTTATCAATAAAAAATAATAGTTTGAATTGAGTTCAGCAGACAAGGTTTGATGGGAACTCCAAGTTCACAGTGAGATGAAAATGAATCACAGATGTTCGGTCACACACTGGTTTGTTCCAACGTGCATGACCGGGTGAGGACACAGGTAGGCAGGGTGTGCTGTGATATTCATGTCCCGTTGTTATTATACACTGAACACATATACACAACATTACTGTGGATGATGACTAATCCATTCAATAGAAAACCGAGAAACATTTTGGGGTTAAAGTATTTTATTATCTGACCTTCGGTTTAACAATTTGGCCCAAAGTTTCAGGCCTTGTTTTCTTTTTTCAACCAACCGCAAGGTTTGAAATATTACATGTGGACTTTTAATAAGGTCTTTTTTTTTAAGTTGGTAGGGCAGTAAATGCCTCACCATCCGAGTGACCTGCCACATGACTGCACACTCAACTGTCCCATTTTTACAGAAGGTGAAGGAACCACAGAAGAAATTAAAAAGTGAAAGAAATGATGAGTCTCTCTGTGTAAACAGGAAGCTGAGGACAGACCTGCAGAGCTCCTGTGGACACGTTTCACTGTGTCAGTCTCACCGTGGGAACATTTACAGACAGTCATCAGCTTCCTCCTTTCTTCATTCACTTCCATTTAATCCAATCAATGGAGTCATGGCGGCAACAAGTGAGGAAGGCGTCCTGTTTCCTGTTCCTCCAGAGAAACCAGGAGCAGGAACTGAAGAAATCAAACTGCTGCTGGTTTGAGTCTCTGCAGCTTGAACTCTGACAAAGGTCGTCTATGATGGAGCTGCTTCCTTCATTTCAACCTGATCAATACTTTGAACTCCCGCTGTAATTTCAGCAGTTTTATACAGTTAATTTAATACAGATTTAATGAACAGACAGATCTGCAGATCATCAATCAGGAACTTTCCTGTTTGCTATACTGATTATTAGAGCAGGAAGAGAGGGGACAGACTCAATTACCTCTTTGGGTACAGCAAGCGATTTTCAGGAGGGGCCCAGCATTAATAAATGCATCAACTAGTTTTTCAGCATTTTACTCTGAGATGGGAGGTTTTCTTTTTGGAGCCAGCAGAATCTGAATGCTTTGTTATGTTTGAGTCTGCAGTGTCTGCGGTGCTTCCCAAGAGGAGCACCACAGACCCTGTAGACTCCTCCTGTTAGTGTTTTTGTTTTATTTATTTAATATTCATGTTGTTATCTGTGTGGATATAGTGCTGGAGTGGACAGAGGTACGCAAACAAATATACATTTTTACCCTGTGTGTGCTTCTGAGAGACAGAGTAAGAGAAATGTGAGTGTCTGTGTATGAGTGTTTATCATGTAACGTAGTGGAAAAGTGAAATTCTGTAATGACTGTAAAAATGTAATAATTATGATGCGATTAAAAAGGAGAAACAAATGGCTGCACAGCACATCCAGCAAAGCCACATGAATGGTCCTGCCAGCTGTGGCTCTGCAGCTCATGTCCCCAAAGCACAGAGACGACTGAGTGATTAATATGAAACTGATATGACAAAATACAGCAGAGGATGACACATATGACAGATGACAGTCGTAACATAGAGCTTCAGTTTTATTACTGTTTAGTTTGAGAACGTTTGAGCAACAATGAGGCAGTCGTAACAGCAGTCGAGATGGGTGAATTGTGTTGTAAGAAATATACAGCTGAGTGTCGTCTCCATAAAAGTGAAAGTTAATACTATATTTCCAATATATGTGGCCGATTTGAAGCATGTAAATTATGAATAAAAAGGCCCCGATAGATAAAAATATTTGCTTTGAGTTTCTCTTTGAGTTCATTGGAGCAGCGGCTCGGCCTCACTGTGATGAAGCAGCGTGACGAAGCTGCTGGTGCTAACAGGGAAGTGGTGAAGCTGAAGGTGTCACTCTGCTGTCAGTCGTCATCTCGACAACATGAAGACTTCATGTGTGTCTCTGCTCCTCGGTGAGTCAAACACTCATATTCATCCATTCATTTACTGCACAGCAGCTTCCACACTCTGTAAAGGAGAACACATCGTCAGCTCTCACTGACTGAGCTGAAACTTCCACTGAAATCAAATCTGTGTAGATCTGCTTGTTTGCTTTGTTTAGGAAGAGTTCGCTCTGCTTTTGTTTATTTGGTTCCACCTTACAGCTGGTCAGCTGGACAGGAAACAAAACAAGATGATATTTATGTATGAGCATCACGCTTTAACTCAAATACACAAAGAGTCAGTGAATAATAGAAAACAGTTTCAAACTTGCTGGTTCATAGGAATGAAAGTTTGTTTTTACCATGATTTAAATTTGTCTCATTAACATCCAAAACCTGCTGAATGTTCAGATCTGAATCTAATGCAGTGAAGTCGAGCATGTCGACTGAGTCAGTGCAGCTTCAGGCCCAGTTAGTGTCTGTAACAAGACGGCTGAACATGAAGGCAGACGACCTTATTCATGAAACAGGAAACCACAGCTTGTGCGTTAAGCTTCTTCTGATTGGGTCTGTTGTGTAGACGATATTTCCTTTATTACGAACAAATTTTCCATTATATGGACAGAGTCAATAATCGTCCTGTGTCTCTCTGGACTCTGGAGCTTCATTGATTTGTTTTCAGATCCAATGCATAAACATCAAACCATCATTTACATGAGGTGACACATGTCAGGCATGCTGATAATTTTCATGAGCGGTGCTTGATGACCTGTGATGGTATCGTCCTTCATAAAGATGGTCCAGTGTGTGTTAAAATAAAAGAAACGATGAAGCTCCATTCATCCTCAACTTGAATAGCTTGATGATGCAGAGACTTCAGGAAATTAGAAAGTTTCCTGAAAGAAAGAAAACTATGTGACTATAACATCAGAGTTTCTTTAAATGACCTCTGACCTTTAGTGACCTCTGACCTCCTGTTGCAGGTGTGTGTGTGCTGCTGCTGTCTGCACTGACTGTTTCTGCAGGTGAGTAGATGCAGTGCACCATGGTCCAGGACAAACACTGAGTGTAAACACTGATAGAAACTGTCCGTCTGTCCTCCAGTCTCTCTGACCGTCAGTCCAAACCTGCAGCAGTTCTTCACAGGAGCCTCAGTGTCTCTGACATGTGAAGGTCAGCTGGGCTCTGATGGATGGACAGTGAAGAGGGACACAGGAAGTGGGACTGAGTCATGTGGAGCAGGTGGGCGGGGCTTTGGGAGGATAAATGGTTCATCCTGTTTTTTGGATGAGTTCAAGCCAATCAGTGGAGTTTACTGGTGTGAAGGTGAAGCTGGAGAGAAGAGTGAAGAAGTCAACATCACTGTATCAGGTAATGAAGTCATTCATCTAATCATCAGACTAACAGCACACTGTTATACCACCTCTCTAGCACCTTCGTATCTCTCTGACCTCTTACACCGGTATATTCCATCCCGTGCTCTCCGATCTCAGGACTCTGGTCTTTTAAAAGTTCCTAAAGCCAGGAAAAAGAAACTTGGAGAGCGTGCTTTTTCTTTTCGTGCCCCGGTTTTATGGAATAACCTCCCCCAAGATATCAGGCAGGCATGCTCTGTCGAGGTTTTTAAAGCTAAGCTGAAGACACACCTGTTTACCTTATCTTACATGTCTTAACTCTATGGCTTTTAGGTTTTAAATGTTTTCTTCTTTTTATTTTGTTCTTGATTTCTCTTTTTTTTGTTTTTAAATTTGTACTCCTATGTCTTACTTTTAAACCCTTTTGATTTTAAACAATTGTACAGCACTTTGCTTGAAGGTGCTTTATAAATAAAGTTATTATTATTATTATTATTATATTATGATTATGATTATTATTATTATTACATCACTCTGTGTGTTCTTTCTTCAGATAAACATGTGATCCTGGAGATCCCTGCAGTTCCTGTGAGCACAGGAAGTGATGTCACTCTACGCTGTAAAAAGAAAACTGGTGGCACAGCTGCAGCTTATTTCTACTGTAATGGGCGTCCTGTTAGACCTAAATCAGAGAAAAACATCACCATTAACGTGCAGCAGTCTGATGAAGGTCTCTACTGGTGTTCTACTGATGACTTTGGATCATCTCCTCAGAGCTTTCTGAGGGTCAGAGGTCAGAACACTGACATCACTTCCTGTTTAAAGCCAATCTGCTGAGCTTATAGTAAATTGACTGAACCAGCTTCCTCATCTCTCCTGCAGGTTCTGTGACACCAATCTCTGTTACAACAACAGAAAGAGCAACAACACCAAAAACAACCACCACCACTCATATCTCCCATCCTCCTCCTTCTCCTCCTTCCTCCTCCTCCTCCATCTTTCCAGCCATGGCAGCTGTAGTTTTTCTGTGTCTTCTGGATCTGGTTCTGGTTGTGGTTCTGATGAAATGGTGGAGACAAACAGGTATGAAGTGTGTCAACGTCTTCTGAGCTTGTGATGAAACATTGGTGAAACACCTTTTTGTCTCATCCTGTAACATATGATATTGAAATGTTTGCTTACATATTTGTGTCTCATTGTGTGATTCAAGGAAACATAATTTAGATGAAAAATACAAAATATTCACCTTAGATATATGTAGGAGGTCACTGATTGGCTCTAGAGGACCAAACTTCAGCCTATCATCATTGCACAAATGAAATCATTCTATTGTTCATGTTTTCAGGGGCATTTAGCCACAAATTTCCTTCACATGTAATTTTTTTTAAAAAATGTTTAAGAAATGTTTGTATTATAAATGTATGTCAGGTAAATGATATTTCTCAGAGTTATATCTCATATATTATACTCACATACCGTATGCAGGAGAACAGTGGTGAGCAGTGTGACATCACAATAAGACACATGTGGGTTTGAATCTGCTGGTTGTCCCCCGTGTTTAAAATGATGTGTACGAGGTTAAAGTGAGCGTAGTTACACTTAATTAATCAAAATCACTGATCCTGAGTCTTTTGAATCAGTCTTATATTCTTTGTTCTTGTCTCTTTTCATTGTTGCAGGAAGAACTCTGCCATCACTTCAGGGGAAAGTCGTCTACGAGGGTCTCACCTTAAAAAAAACAGCCAATAAGATTTCAATCATCCAGTCACATGTTGTTTTTTCCAGTCTGAGGACAAACACTGCAGGTAAACACTCAGTTTTTATCTAACAGGCTGGTAAAACATAAAATCAGTGAAAATAAAAGTTAATGTTTACACATTATTTATTTTCAATGTGATCTCCATTCCTCAAATTCCTGCAAATAATTAATGCTTCAGTCTTAAATATGGTAAACCTACTAATAATCTACTAATCATCTACACAGGCCTTCAAGTCTGAAGTAGTTAAACTATTACTTAAAAAGCCGTCTCTAACCCAGCGGCTTTAGCTAGTTATAGTCCAAACTCTAACCTTCCTTTCATGTCAAAAGTTCTTCACACATGTTGATGCATGCTCAAGCATCCAGGTAGGTAAACTCTAAATGGTTGATTCTGTTCACCTGGATGTGGCGATTTCAGTGGGAGAAACGTCCAAGTGACTTCTTCAGTCTCAAAGTTGCGGCTGATGATGAACAGAATCAACCTTCACACATTCTCTCGGTTTAAAAAGAGGTCAATGATAGCCTGGGACACCTGATGTTCTGCACCAATCACATCCCACATATAGTTCTTATTGAAGCCTTCAGTGTTGTGCAACATATTGGTGACACACATAATGTGACAGATCCTGTCTTAACAATAAAAATCACTAACTCACAGCAGGGTGGGGGTGTTGGTACATACTCTGCAGTGTTTACTGCCGCTCTCCTTTCTTTCCCTCTTTTCTCCCCTCTCATCTCCTCTCTCTCATTTTCAGGTGTGTCAGAAGAAAGTAACTGATGGGCTGTCCAACCTCTTTTTAAAGGAAACAACAAACAACAAGCAGTCATTTAAAATGAGTGTAGAAACTAACAGATGAACTTTCAGTTAATTTCTTTGTTTAATTAAAATTTGTTTAAATAAAACTCTTGTTAATGAGTCTTCTGTTGTTTTTCTCATTGGACTTATATCAGCAGGTTTAATACAAGCATATGACTTTCTAAAGAACTGATTTATGATTTTTCAGGTCTTGCATTTGGTTGTAGCATAAACTAAAAGAAGTTTTTAAACTTCAGCATAAACTTTCATGATAGGAGGTCATTAGAATTTCAAAGCACCAGTCTAGCATAAAGCTAAAGTTCCCAAATGAAAGCCTTGCAGATACACAACAACATATATAATATTTTAATAACAATATAACCTTTATTTAAAAAAAAAACTTTAATCACTTCTATATCCACGAGGCAGCCAGTCAAATGTTCTCTATTTGAACCTCTGACAGTCTGACAGTTCTTTGAACGAGCTGGAGGCAGAGATGGCTTTTGGCTGAGAAGTGAGGAGGATGTTTTCAACATGTGCTCAAAAGATAAATAAATATAACTGCTGTAAACTGAAGTACTGATTCAACATCTGTGCTGAAATAAAAGTTGAAAAAAACCCACTTCAAAAACGTCCCTTTATGCTCGCTCCTCTTCAGCAGAGCTAGCTAGATGCTAAAGTACTGCAACTGCAACTTATGGGCACCTGCAGTGGTTCCAGATTGGGACAAAAAAACATAAATAAATAAAAAATATGTTCCACTTTAACCCACGACTTTAGCATGTGTCATCTCTATTTCTTTAAAAATGTAGGCAGTAAAACTAAAAAGCAGTCAGGAAAAAACTAATCAAGTAAAATACAGATACATGAAAATTGTACTAAACAGTGAATAAACACAAATCTCTGATTTATCAAGATCTCCGGACCTGAGACTGTGATGAAAGTAATAACTCAGCAGAACAGATGGGAAGCAAAATGGACATTAGAAATGGATGCCAGAGAAACCTGAGGACCAGGTTTGTTTTTGTTTTAAATACACTGAAGGTTCTTACTGTTACTCTGGGTTTTGACTTCTTGGCTACCATGCCGACCCCCAATCCCATCCCTAAAACCACACTGCCCCATCTCTGCACAGGATGGAGAAGAACCTGCCTCTTGTCTTTAAACAAACTTAGAATTCGCTCAGACTGTGAGTAAAAACAAATGATGACCACTGCACTGTTTGAAAAGATTTAAACAAAACAATTTCAAAAACAAAGTGATCTAAACAATTTCACAAGTAATGAGGTTAATAACAAAAAGAAATCCTAATTAGAGGTGAAGAAAAAGAAAATAGAACATTTTAAGTGAAACCTTTGCATGAGACAAATCAGAAGAACAAAGATCCTGACGTTACAAACACGACAGTGATCATAGCCCAGTTTATGTTTAACATATTACCAACACTTTTATTAAAGCAGGTAAATCTGTGTGTTTACTTTGAAACATTAAAGAGGTCAATAAAAACAATCACACTGACACAAGTTACACAGCTCAGTCATCCTGAAACTGAAGAACATTTCTTATCTGAAAATCTTTCAGACCCACTCTGATCAACACTGTTACTGTCCTGCCACCAGCCACTTTATTAGGTACACCTGCTCAACTGACCCTAACTGCAAATATCCAATCAGTCAATCACATGGCAGCAAATCAGCTCATTAAGGCACATAGACAGAATCAAGCCAGTCGACTCCGGTTCAAACTGAGCATCAGAATGATGACAATAGGTGACATTAGAGACTTTGAATGTGACAGTCTGGTCTGAGTATTTCAGAACCTGCTGATCTGCTGGGATGCTCCCACCAACCATCTGTGGTGTTCACAGAGGACGGTCTAAAAAGGAGAAAATATCCAGTGAACAGCAGCTCTCTGAGCTCAGAGGAGAATGGACAGACTGCTTCAATAGCTCTCTTTATAACCAAGGTCTGCTGAAGAGCATATGTTAATTCACAGCATGATGAACCTTGAAGCAGATAGGCTACAGCAGCAGAACACTGGAGTGGTGTGGAGCAGTCTGGAGCAGAAATGAGCTTCCTCCAAAGGGTGGCTGGCTTCTCGCTTGGAGGTAGGGGGAGAAGTTCAGCCATCCAGGAGGTGCTCAGAGTAGAGCCGCTGCTCCTCCATAAAAAGGAGCCAGTTGAGATGGTACGGGCATGTCCCACTGGGAGCAGTCCCCAGAGCAGAACCAGGACATGCTGGAGAAATTATATCTCTCGAGTGGCCTGGGAAGTTTCACTGGACAAGCTGGGGAGAGGCAGGCTTGTTTGCTTAGGCTGCTGCCCTGGCTACCCGGCCCCAGAGAAGCAGAATAAGATGGATGGATGGATGGATGGATGGATGGATGGATGGATGGATGGAGTATCATGTAAGGTAATCACCGATGGTGTTTTTGAAATTGATTATTTAAAGTGATGATGTTTCAATGTTTCTAGCATAGTTTGTCTTATTTCCTGTTCTCTACAAACTTGATTTAGTCATTTCATGGAAAAGAGCAAAAATCAAAATGGGCTTTCTGCACATTACTCACAATCTCTGAAACTTTACACTTATGAACTGAACTGTTACCTTAGAGTTGCTGTGAATACATCTCATGCAGTTTATTTACTGTCCTCACGCTCCAGAAGCAGCAGCGAGACAAGCTGATGGTGTTAACAGGGAAGTGGTGAAGCTGAGGATGTCACTCTGCTGTCAGTCGTCGTCCTGGCAACATGAAGATTACATCTGTGTCTCTGCTCCTCGGTGAGTCAAACACTGAAGTCCTTCACTCATCTATCACAGATTTATAACACAGTAACAGAGTGTGAGCTGCTCAGCTGCTGGATGCTCTCACTGACTGAGCTGATGATTCCTCTAAAATGAAATCTCTTCATGTTTCATTTAGGCGAGAGGCAGAGTTCACTCATCTTCTCTTAGTTTGTTTTATTTGATGTTTTTTTGTCAAGTTGTGAAGAGGAAATTAGTAGAAATGTTTTCAGTTTATATGTCAGCTCACACTTTTAACTGAAATGTACAAATACCTGTGGAATGAATAGAAAGTGAATACTCACAGGTGTAAAGCAGGACGATGAAAGTGATTTTCTATCGTGATTAATTTGCCTCACTAATAGTTTGTATGTTTTTCTGCTCACACATCATTCGTATCTCCCATCATGTAATCTGGACGGACTCAGAGAGCTGGAGCTTCAAGCCCAGTTTAACATGATGACTTGCATAGATATAAGATGACCTCTTTTCATCAGATATCAGCTTTCACTCAGGAAACCACAGCTGCTAGCTGCATGTACTAAATCTTTGTCTGACCAGCCTTTGTTGCGCAGTCTTCACTTCCTCTGTTGTAAACAAATTATCGGTTATCTGCACTTAAACTTATTTAATTTCTCTCAGAGTTCGTATGCTTTGTTATTTTGATGATTCAAACATGAGCAGACCGAGACTCACACAGGACGTAAACCTGCAAATAACAGCAATAAAAACAGCTTCTGCAGGCTGTTCATCCCACAACTGAGGTGGAATGAACACCTATAAGCCATGAGCAGAGTTGGAACTCAGAGTTCCTTGGTGTCCTCATGTCAGCTGACATCGCCTGGACAGACAACATCTCAGCTGACATTGAGAACGCCCAACAGCAGCTGCAATACTAAATTCTATGTGCAATAACCCAATTGTATATACATAACACAATTTATTGCTCTGAATCTCATTGTACAAATGACAATGAAAGCATTCTATTCTATTCTATGTGTTATGCTGTAGAAATAAAGTAGGTAGTAGCCGTGTTCACAGGATATTCCTCATTTCTAAGCTGTTTCAGTTGTTGTGGAGAATTAATGTTTACAAAGATTTTGCCTGATGTTGTTACCGTGCAAGCATATGAACCTGTTCTTGCTAATAACCCCTGTGTAAACATAGCAGCATGTGATTGAGCAATTGTGTCCACTAGAGGGTGGTGTCGACTCACAAATGGGACAACTATCCTAAACTGACTATGATCCTGTTATGACGCTGTGATATCTTCCATGGTATCTGTTTCTGTCCATGCATGATCTGGTATGGTGTTCACTGAAGTACTGAATGTGAGAGATGCTGAACCAATGAAACAGATGTTTATGTTATTTCTTATTTGTAATAATTAAAGAACCACATCCTTACTCGCCAGCAAGAGTGTGTGTTCGATGTGGGCTCGTTGTAAATAAAGTTCTTCAACACTGTGACATCATTCCACGTCTCTGATCAGACCTTACTACCAGGGGACAGAATCACATTTCAGAGTGGACTAGTGTGTCCACCACAACAAGGTTGATTCTGGTCACCTGGGTGTAGCGTTCTCAGTGGGAGAAACGTTTCGTCACTCATCCAAGTGACTTCTTCAGTCTCAGCTGACTGCAGGTTTCCCCAACCTTATAAACAGTACATTTGCATAATGGCTGAAACTAGAGTAGATAAATCCATTTAAATCCACAGCATCATGTTAGCGTGCACGGGTAGGTTAAAAGGTGAAACCGCTAACTTTACCTCAGTCATTAGCATTGTTAGCAAGACCACTAAAGAGTTGGTTTAATAAGTGAATAGTAAGCGAACACCTGAGAGAAGTTTAGTGCCAAACTGGAGTAAAGACAGTGTGTTATATTAGCAAGCTACCTGAAGCTAAACTGAGCTTGAGTTTGGTATACGTGTCTTGCAGGTGAAACATATACAGTCGTGTCTGATTGTAAATGGTCCTGTTTCTCCATCAAAATTAGTTATTGTTGTTTTTCCACCAGAGATTTTTGAATGTGTTTATCTGAAAGTAAACACTGGTTGGTCCTGGACTGTCCACTTAGTCCATTTCCTCTGCTAAATGTTTCCCTTGTTGTTGGCTGTTTGAGAAAAATCTTCCTAAAGGTTGAAAATTCCACACTGTTCCTTCGTAAGTGTTCAGTAATCCTCAGTGGCCTCTCCATTAGAGCTGGGCGATAAAACGATAACGATATGTACTGCGAAATAACTTTTTCTCGA
This sequence comes from Oreochromis aureus, assembly GCF_013358895.1. Lineage (NCBI taxonomy): Eukaryota > Metazoa > Chordata > Actinopteri > Cichliformes > Cichlidae > Oreochromis > Oreochromis aureus. The sequence goes on along the minus strand of NC_052944.1, from coordinate 96,646,696 downwards.
TAGAAAAATTAAACTATTGCGATAGACCTCATCTCTCTTGTCCTCTTAAAAAAAAAAAAAAGAACAGCCAATCCAAATTAAGTAGCGCAGAGCCGAACCAATCACAGCCGCAGAGTCACGTCACGTGACTTGTTACGTACAGCACAAGTGCCAAGGCGAACATGTGTATTTGTTTTTGCAGCCGTGCAGCCCGGGTAATGAAGGAAAGGAGTTTGCCGACTACAGAAAAATCAACCGAGAGTGTGAGCGAAGGTTACCGAAGAAAAAACAGATGATGGTTCCAATGCCGGAGAGCTTGTCGAACGGAAGGGCCACAGAAGTTTCGTAGTGTGAAGGTATTTCGGCTATTTCAAGTCTGACAAAAAACAGAGTAGCGCGCACTGTAAATTGTGCCGAAAGCAAGTCTGGAAATACAATAAAGCGGTGCATGCTCAATCTCTGACTGAAAGCGCTAATTCGTCATTCGGCTTTTGTCAGACTAAAGTAACTGTTAAAACTGTTTGAAAAGCTAAGCTATACAACAAGGAGAGATTGAGAATTTCCTTTTAGTTCTCAGTTTATTTGATATTGACAAAAGTTAGTCCATTTTGTCTGTTCTTCTGTAAAACGACCTAAGATTTATTTTTAGAATTAATATTTTGTTTCTAAGTGGAATTGACAATTTAGTCTGTTTTGTTTGTTCTATTTTGAAACTTAAACACTTTAGCGGCTGCCTTTTGTGTAGTTTGCAATTGTCCAGAGAGGAAGTATTATGTTTTGTTATTTTGATTTATTATTTTGTTATTATTGGTATTACTGTCATTACTGTTGCATCATAAACATATAGTAAGCATATGTATACAAGAGGTATTGATAATTGCATTTAAATGTTCAAATATATTGGTATCATATTAGTCTTTATTACAGGTCCAAGAAGAACCACTTTAAACTATAATTTTAAATGTTTTAATGCTTCTATGATCTCAGGGTTTCTGTGTAGAAGGGCAGAGACAGGAAAATACACTCTGTGCCAAAATGAGACAGGAAACGAAACGCGTCTGCAGAGCATGTTTTTGCAGAAGTGAAACTGAAGCCAGAGTTTAACTGCAAGTTAAGAGCATTATTATTATAGTTAAGAGCATTATTGTTATTATTATTGTTATTATGCATGTATCGTTGATTAACACACGCTTAGAGGGATCACTGATAGGGGAAAGTTCAAATTGCTTTGCTTGGGGTTACTTTTAGACTATATTAGGAGGAGCAAACATATTGGCAGATCTGAGAAGGAAAACCTGTGTTATGAAAATGATTTTAATCTTTTATACATGATTGCATTTGAGCTTATTAAAGAGCTGTGGCTCCTGGTCACGTGAAGGTCAGAAGTGTAACGGGTGAGATGTGAGAGCATTTAAGGGCGAGACACACATACAGACACAAATAGTGAGAGGTCATGACACGTACGCAGTACACAGCATGCATGCGCCCCCGCACATGCACACATACACACCATAATAGATCTATTTTGGTAGGGCAGAAGTGAAGATGTATTTTTGCTGCAAATGCAGAATTGTGCCGACGTACTTAGAGGAACTGCAACAGATCTCCCACAGGAGATAAGCGACAGCGAAGATGAGCTGAGGGGAAGCACCGACCCGAAGACTATGTTAAAGTTCACGGAACATTTTGTGGTTTAGGCTGACGTATGTAAATGTAAATCTGCCTACCAACAGAAAAGGGGGCTGTACTATCTTAATCCTATAAAACTGTTGTCTGAATATGGTAAAGACAGTTCAATACTGATTGGGTTGTTGAACTCACACATGTGTTTATTAAAATACTGTCTAATTGCACACTGGACCGGATCTGTGGTTATTTATGGATTCCTCTCTCAACAATGAACCTTAACACAATATTTGCCTTTATTTATCTGAAACTGAAGTCTCATGTTCCTTAAGTACATCTACCCTGTTGAACTTATTATGGGAAATAAATATTTTAATTAAAACAAGCTGCTAATTATTTCACATTTTACTTGTGAGCAACGGCACATTTAAATCTTACAAATATAGTTATTTGGCTTATATCGTGATATATATCGTTATCGCCTGAAATGAAAAAAACATATCGTGATATGAAAAAATCTTATATCGCCCAGCTCTACTCTCCATGTAAACTCTGATTTCACACCTTGGATCATATGAAAGGTAACAGCTGTTACCTACACCTACTGTTTCTGTGTTTAAAACCAGGGGCCAAAATGAATCAAAGCACCCCCAAATATTTCTTACTTTTTTTGACAATATTTGCTGTTTGTGTGACACACTACTAAAAATATAAAAAGCATACAGTACTTGGTTGAGACGGAACATTTTAACAACAAAAGTATAGATAACCCCTCCCCCCTCCCAAAATGGTTTGTTCCAGCTCGCCCCCACTCTGGCTGTAGGGTCGTTGCTGCCAGAGCGATGGTGGCTGAGACGCAGCGGAGCGGAGGTGGAGTGCCTGGATTAAAACAGGACATATTAGCAGCATTTAACCTTCAGTTACTCTTTATGTAGTTAGATAGGAGTCATGTTTCTTTTTAGCTGAAAAACCTTACACCCAGGTAACCTGCAGTGTTGAAAACGTGTTTTCCAATGATGTTTGCTACCCTACAATCCGTCCTACTCTGTAGTAAATTCAGCGACATTTGACCGTCCTGTTGCTCCCATTGAAATGTATACAGCCTATTTAAAATCTAAAACTTAAAATTGTCCGTAGCCTGCTGTTGTTACCACTGTCCTGTTTGAAATGGATACTAACTAGCTAACTGACTGAATGCCCATTAACCTTATAACTCCTGTTGTGTGTGTGTGTGTGTACAGAGAGACAGCCAGGTTCATAATGGATATAAGGAAGTTTTTTCAAAAACAGGAGCCACATTCAGGTAAAAGTGTAAGAACAAATGATCCATCAATAAAGGATTATGTTGGATCAGTGTTTCAGTATTTTATATCTTTTATTAGATGTTCATGTGGTTTGGTTATTTGCCTTTTGGTTGAAAGTACACTGAGAGAGGACTTTTCGTTAGTGATCTTAATAAAAAAAAATTTCATATTAATGTAATTTTTCATCTAATTGAATACAATCTATTTGTGTATGATTGTCAGTCCGAAGAGGGAGAGAGGAAAGAGGGGAACGTGAGGAGAAAGTACAAGGTCAGGAAGAACCAGGTAAGAAAACAGACAGGGAACAGTGACGGGCAAAACAGAAACTATTAAACTGACGAAGAGAAAAAACCTGATTTTACTCATACAGTCTGGAAGTTGTTTCCTCCCTATATTAAAGCTGCTATACAGAATCTGCAAAACAAACTGGGTTGAAACATTTTTGACCCTCTTTAACAACATTCCAACATAACATTATCATTGATTGGGGAGATTAAAATTAATGATATATTTTTATGTGGTTCAGCCACAACTCTACTAAAACCTCAGCCAGTAATAGGTAGGCCAACTTTTGGACCGTCCAGTTGTCTGTATGACTGCCGATACAGACTTATATGCAGAGAAACACTTATCAGTGTTTCTCAAACTTTTACAGTGTGTACCACCTGAGAAAAATGTCAAGCTCTCCCAAGTATCACTATGAAAGCATGAAACTCATAAATCTTACAACACAAAATTAGTATTATTAAATTAGTTAAATTAGTATCTGCAGTAAAGATTTTTTCATACATTGTATACATTCTACCACAGGCAAAGTTGCCTCCATTTTTATAGTTTTTATTAATATTTTGTAATAATTTATTCTGTTTTGGGAGTGTTTTTATGTATCTGTATTATATTATACATACACATTAAAAGTGAATCTCTGTCCAAAACATGCACTCAGTTTACTTCTTACTCACTATGAGCATCATTTAAATAACCTTTATCAGATTTGATGGTTTTGTTACAGACTTCTCAAAAAAGTGTTTTGCTTTTCTTTCACAAATGTGGGGATTAAATTGTGTTAAAATGTACAAAACAGTGATGTCATGTTTTGTGACGAGGACCCAGGCACAGAGAGACTTGATGAATTTAAGAATCTTATGATTTAATAAAGAAATTTACAGACTTGCACAGAGATGGTAAAATTATGATGACTGATAGCAGAGATGAAGACAACAGATGATGAGGACAGGGAGGAGGGGTTTAAATGCACCAAGGAGACAGTCAGAGGGAACTCGGGACAACTGGAGACATTTAAGGATGCAGGGACTGACAGAGACAGGGAAGAAGTCTCATTGTGACGTGTAAAGTTTATCTTGCCTGGCTGGGCAGCTCTGGGTGCTCAGCACCCCCAAAGCTCTAATCCTAGAATCGCCCCTGTTTAAAACCCAGTGTTAATTTGGTTATCTGATATTGTGTGATATTCAGTATATATGTATATATCTATATCTATATTGGGTGTTCAGTTATAAAATGTTCTTCAATGATTTTGAGGGTTTTTTTGTTGCTATTGATTTGCGGCTGCTTAATGACAGTCGACTGGGGTAGTACATCCTAGCGGGAGGGGCTATGAGCTCACATGGCTTGTAGCTGTGTCAGAGAGCAAGCTTGGGTGAGCTAGCGGGGAATATCTCCTTCTGCAGTAGCCTTAAAAAAAAGACTGTTCGTTCTCCTGCCAGACGCCTCGCTGCTGTGCTGTCTTGTTGTTGTGCTGTCTCGCTGGTGCCATTAAAGGTTTGGTGGCTGCCATTCATTCCTCCTGACCTCGAGTATTTGGACCGAAGTACTCACACACACGCCCGCACTCAGTGCCATACACTCTCTTTATTTTGCCGGCCAGCTAACACCCTTGTTTTTTTTGCATTCACAAAGACTATCCAAAGACATTTTGGTCACTGTCAAATAGACACTCTCTGATTACAGACTGAAGATGTTGTAGTGTTACAATCCGAGGACTGAAAAAGACTCTTTACATGATATATTTACTTGTCTCCTGGCTAAGATTTCTGATCCCTCCATAAATGAACGATACAAAAGTAATAGCCTATAATTAATTTATCTGCTACATTTACATTATATAATTTATTGTGTTCTGTATATGTCACTACAGTGTGATTTCGGAAATATACGGACAACAGGCTCTCCCGCAGCGTCAAAAAACAATGTTTAGGCAAATCTATAGTATTCAATAAGAGGACCCTGCACATCAATTCTCGACGCGCCGGGTACCCCCCTGCGTGTTGATAAGTGAAGCAGAGGGAGCCTGACCATGCGTCACACACTTGACAAGTTAGGAGTGAGAATGAGTATGATGAGTATTATCAGTTGGAAGTTTTCATTGACTGAGCTGATACTTCTTTTAAAATCAAGTCTGTTCAGTGATGGGTCTAGATTGGTCTGGACAATTCTACTACAACAGCAAACAGCATTGGACACAAACCAGAACGCTTTGATCTCGTGCACGAGGGAGAGAACTATGACAAACGCCGTTCCTTTGCTTGACCCCAGTCGCTCTCGTCTGCTCCCTCGTAACACAGCTCTTTATTGCGGTTACGTGACTATGCATAAGTTTATTAGCATATGATGTTTTACATAGATATACATATGGGGGAGGGGGGTTACTTTTCTGAAAATGCAGTGTGTAATAAGACACACTCATCAGTCCAGGGTTTTTTTCCTCAAAAGTCTTGAGGATCATTAAAATGTTTTCTGCCAAAATTGAGACAAGCATTCATATTCATTTTGTTGACTAGTGGTTTTCATCTTGTAACTCTGCCATGCAGGCTGGTGTGCCCCAGTCCCTTCCTTAAAGTGTAGTCGTGAGAAAGGGACTTTAATTTTAACTGCAGGACATTTTGAAAACATCAAAACATCTTTAGAACTTCTTTAACTAGCTTTACCCATTATAACAAATATTTGCTCTTAATGTGTTGCATAGTTAAATAAAAATGATTTATTTGAGAAACTGTTATTTTTTCCATCTCTGTTTGAACTAAAAGCTGATCCTAAACTAAGCAGAGAAGTCAAAGTGATTGATCAGCCATCAGAGGAGTCGGATCAATGGAGCTGCTTCTGTTCCTGATGTCCCCTGTTTGATCCTGGACCTGAACTCTCCCTGCAGAGGAGACACAAGACAGTCAGAGACACGCACACACACACACACACACACACACACACACAAACAACAAGAGAAAACTTATATTTTTATACTGACCTTTGACCTTTAGTAGCACGGTGGTCTTTCTTGAAATACTTTTTTCTTTGCTGCTGACATTACAGATGTATTCTCCACTGTCTCTCTCTGTGGGGTATTTCAGGGTCAGACTGAGGTCTCCAGTTTTCAGCAGGTCTTCATTCATCTTCGTTCGGTCTCTGTAAACCTGGTGCTGTTCTTCAGGCTGGTCAGAGCCGTTCTCATACATGTGAACCAACACTGATGGTACAGGGTCAATGCGTCTCCACACCACTTTAGCATCTTCAGGCAGGTTTTGTGTGGTTGTGAAGGGCAGCTGGACAGACTCCGCCCCTGGATCCACCTCCAGCAGACAGTCTGAGAGGACAACAAACACAACATGAGCTGTACAGACAGCAGTGAATCTAGAAAACACCTTATTAAGCTTCTTTATAGATACTGCAGTCTGATGTTTATATTTAATTATTGTTATTGTTATTTTTTTAACAAATACACTGTAACAAATATTTCATAGGTATTTGTACTGACTTATCACTTTGAGCAGAACTGTTTTCTTTCTCTTGATCCTTTTGCTCTCAACTCTGCAGATGTACTTTCCCGTGTCTCTGTCTGTGGGGTAATTCAGGGTCAGACTGAGGTCACCATTTTTAAGTGAGTCGTCTCTCATTTCGTTTCGCTCTCTGAAAAACTGGTCTCGTGCATCAGTCTGGTCAAAGCCGGTCTGATATTTGTGAACCGTCTTTGGTGGTTCGGGTTCATAGCGCCACCACTCCACTTCAGCATCTTCAGGCAGGTTTTGTGTGGTTTTGAAGGGCAGCTGGACAGACGCCGCCCCCTCCTCCACCTCCACCTGACAGACTGAGAGGACAACAAACACAACATGACACAGCAGCAGTTTTATTAAATGATTCCAAAGAGAACCTTAATATTCAATTTTAGGCTCAAACTATGATATTTGTCTTTGCTTGTGTTGATTTCCTAAAGATACATGAAATATACTACAATAATTAAATTCAGAATTAATGTATTTGGTTGTTCTTCATTTCTTTTGAAATTTTGTCTTCAGTCCACTTTAGTCTCATTTAGTTTGATTAGGTTTGCACACAAAGAAAGAATTAAAGTAGTTTAATTTTAACAAAGTGAGACGAATTATCAAGATAAAATCCAGAAAACGAACAATATACAAAAGTTGTAAATTAATCTGTATATCATAGAGTGAAATACATATTTGGACCCTTAAACTTACCCAAAACTACAATCTGTGTGTTCATGTAACACACAGATTGCGATCAATCAAATCAATGAAGTACAGATACTCCTGATCTCAACTCATTTTGTGTATAAAGTAGGCATGTCTACACTATTTACTTACACTATTACTTTTAGTGTATTGCAGATAATAACTTTAAAAAGCCATAAATACTATACCTTTCTATGTTGGTAACTCTTTACATTGCAAAATGTAATATGTGTCCCAAGGGCCTAGATTTGGTTTTGGCATTGGTGGGGACGGATGATTCAACCACCGAACCCCTGTTTCTTTTTTTTTACTTTTTGTTTTTGATTCTTGATAAAAAAGGAAAAAAAGGAGAAATATACTTGCCTACATATGCTATTCTACATGCTTTTAAACCATTTGAAATTACAATTCATAGTTTTATATGTGAATTATATAATGTTAAATTACTATTAAACAAATGACTGACTAAGTATTTTAGACTTTAGTTTACTTCAGCCATATTCCATATAAATCAGGTATCATACAAAAATAAAAATAGCTTCAAATACAGTCATGAATCACCCAGTCGTGATCTTGTGTGACCATTACTCTCTGAGCTTTGTGTTGGTTCTTCTGTCACCTGACAAATAGGACATACATGACAATAAGAATAAAATGTGTAGCTGCTTCAGTGTTTCTGTCAGTTTGTGCAGATCTTGACTTATCAGTAATGTTTGTAGGGTGAGTACATTTTTAAAACAATTTGTGCAAACTGCACTACAAGGTGGAATATTTGCAAAATCATGACTACCTCATGATATTTTGTCTGAAAGATTAACCCTATGAATATGTCAGTGCCATTAGCAAGGGTGTAGATTTGGCATGGACGGAAGGGACATGTCCCCACCAATAATTTGATCTCTTCAAGTAAAGAAAAACAAACCCAATAGAAAGAAAAAAAACGATCTGTCAGCGTCTCATTCACCCAGCGGTGCAGAAAGAGTTAAATTACGTTCTCTATTGGAGTCCTACCTCATGTGACGAATATGGATAATGTGATTGGCTGTGCCTTTCAGGGAGTTCTTGGTTATTGGTGGGGACATGTCCCTTCCGTCCATGCCAAGTCTACGCCCTTGATGTGTCCACTCTTTTGAGTATATTTACAGTAACCTAGTCAGTGTTAATGATTAACACTGACTAACGCTGAGCAGTGCTGATTTTCTATCACTGGAAAATAACTAAAAATGCTAGTAATATTTCAGTGTTAAAATCTTTGTAAAATGCCTTGATGCAATTGTTGTTGTTATTTGTTGCTATAAAAATAACTTTTAATTCTGACCATTGACTCGAAGCTTCACTTCTCTCTTCAGCAGGATGTTTCCCTCCCTGCTGTAGACGGTGCAGGTGTAGACTTCGTTGTCTCTGTCTGTGGGGTATTTCAGGGTCAGACTGAGGTCTCCAGTTTTCAGCAGGTCTTCATTCATCTTCGTTCGGTCTCTGTAAAAGTGGTCTTGCTCTTCAGGCTGGCCACACCCGTTCTCATACACGTGGACCTTTGTGGTCCGGATGTAAATGTAGGTCCACTCCACTTTACTGTCTTTAGGCAGGTGAAGTTTGGTTTTGCAGGGCAGCTGTACAGACTCGACCCCCTCCTCCACCTGCACCAGGGGGACTGAAAGGAGAAAAAAAATACCAAAATGAGCTGAAAACAGCATCATCAGCACTGAGAGCATTTTGGTTGGATAAAATGAAACATCTGCACTGAAAACTGAAGACTGGCTGCAGCCTGGGATTTGTCCCATTGCTTCACTGAGCAGAGACTGGTGTCTCTATTTGGTCTCCTAAATCAATTATGGGAAGAAACTTATCATTTTGTTTATTTTCACACAGTCCAGGTCAGGCTCTGTACACTGTGAACCAAAAACCCCTCAACTTTGTAGAAAGAGGTGCCATCTGTCTTTATCTTCACTTCCTAGACCCAAACTGGAAAAGATAATAGACTGTCATGGGAGCTTGCCTACTTAATATCTCCTATCTACATGTAGATTAGTATGAACTGTTGTTCTCATCTCTGCAGGTCCAGACTCATTTTAAGAAGGGGGAAATAGAAGAAGCTCATGTGAGTTTCCTTAAAAAAAAAATAGGATCCTCAAAATTCTAGATCTAGATTTCAGGCTGACATTGACTCAAAAACATTATCATTATAATATTTTCATTCCAAATTATTTTAATTGTAAAAATGACATCTTTTAAAATTTCTCTTAAACTCCTCAATTTCTTGGACTTGTGTCACATCTTTAGTTTGAGCTGATAAAAAAGTGATGGTTGAAAAACCTAAAATAGAAGATCTTTCTGTACTCATCAAGTCCTGTTCACCTCAGGGACAGATTATCAATGTGGTCACCAAGCTCTTTAATTCATGACTCAACATCTTCATCTTCTATCTACAGCACTCACCTCTGACATAGAGCTTCACTTGTTTCATCATCAGGGCGTTCCCCTCCCTGTCACAGACGGTGCAGGTGTAGGTGTTTGTGTCTCTGTTTGTCGGGTATTTCAGAGTCAGGCTGAGGTCCACAGCTATCCGCAGGTTTTTCCTCATCATTGTTCGATTTCTGTAAAACCAGTGCTGTTTTTCAAGGAGGTCAGAACCGTTTTTATACACGTGGACTATCCTGTTGGAGTTGTCAGTCCACTTTACAGTTACATCTTCACGTCGGTGAACTGTGGTTATAAAGGGCAGCTGAACAGACTCCACCCCCGAATCCACATCCACCTGTGGGACTGTGAAGAAAAAAAAAGAAATAATGATTTGTGCCCCCATGTTTGACATGTAAAATATATGAGGGGAGCAAAGAGTAATTCAATTAGTATTCTAGACAAATAGCTGCCATTTGTCCTCAGGAAGGCTCCTAAATGAGAGAGAGGAGTCAGTTTAGTAAAATGAGCTGGAGGATTCCTTAAGACATGAAACATGGGGATACACTGGTTCATGTTTTATTGAAAGAAAAGAGACAATTAAAACAGCCTATTAACATAAGTAATAGATCAATAATAATAATAATAATAATAATAATAATAATAATAATAATAATAATAATAATAAACCACTGTGAGCTCAAGTAAAGTAAAATAAATCTAATGTTTAGGGATGACTCAGTATTTACAATGCAACCACAACACAGACACAACATGTATATATATTATATATATGTAGTCTGAAGTAAACTCAAACACCCACAAAAACACTAAAGACAAGCAGTATAAGTTGACAAGGTGACAAACTATTAATTTCCATGTGGCAAATGTTTCATTTCACTAACTAAGTTGTCTATTCAACAGCATCCAGTGTCTGTTAATGATTCTAGTGTGAAGTTTAATTCTCTTACCACTGGACTTTTTATTTCTAACATCTTCTGAGTTATAAATCTTTACATCATTCAATTTTCTGTGGAGGTCAATAAAAAGTGAAGAAAAAGACACACGAGGTGAATTGATGTAATCTTTAACTAAAGCTTTGGATTCATCATGTCTGTAACTCAGGTGGAGATTTAATCTAACTAATACTGAATCAACTGCTAAATTCGCAGATGGAACAAAACCTTTTTTTTTAAATGAGCTCAATAATTGTATGCATTTATTCACAATGCAAACACATCACACACACACACAACATACCTTCCTTAAAATAGTGTCTGAAGTAAACTCCAGCACCCACGATGACAGAGATGATGACAGCTGCAACTACAACCAGGACAACCAGAGCCACTGTGACACTGATGGGAACTTATAACACAATGAAAACATGAAAATGACATGATGTTAACATAAAATCATTAACACTCTGTGACACTCCATGTGATTTTGAATCTCTTTGCACTGACCTCCACCTTTAACCTGCAGTTCCACTTTGACCCTCTGAACCTGCAGTTCCACTCTTGACTGACTGACTTCAACTCCAAACTCGTGGACGGTGCAGGTGTAGCTGCCGTTGTCAGACAGCTGAAGCTTTTTCAGAGTGAGACTGAGGTCTCCAGTTTCCAGAGCGTCGGGATTCATGGACGTTCGGCCGCTGAACTGCTCATTTTGGTTCTGAAGGTCATCGCCTTCACGTCGACGCAGGTGAACTGTGGAGGGATTGAAATCATAGCGACTCCACACAGCTGTGGATTCTTTTTCTTCAAAAGTGGGAAACTCACAGGGCAGGAGAACAAACTCCGCCCCCTCTAGTACCTCCACACCTGATGCACACTGGGAAACTGAGGACACAGACAAAGACCTTATTAATCACACACTGGAAATCAATATAAAAATTGGCTTTCAAAAAAGACAAAATTCTGTGCAAATGGTTACTATATGTAGAAAAATACACCAAGATGTTTTATATTTCGATAAAGTGCAGTGACAGTAATAGTGATTAAGCCTGGGTATCGTCACTGATTTCTAGAATCAATTCGATTTAATTTGAATCGGGGAAATTTTGCCTCAGACAGGCAGAAATATTATAATTTAGATCATGCATCAGTACATTTTCATATTTTTATATCTATAAAAGGAAAGCTGACACTTGCGAGACTTTATCAAAGGTATAAGCATCACAGCAGATGTCTAACTGTAACTGAGGATAAAACACAGCAAAAACATGGAGGCGATTTTCCTGGTCTGGGAATTTATTAAAAAATTTAAAAAGTTTAAATTTGTTCAGTAGCCTATTGAACGGCAGAAATTGGGCCGTTAAAAGGAATTTAAAAAAAACAGCGGCCGACAGCGCTGCAAACAACGGTAGACTTGTGCGCAAGCGAATAATGAAGAAAACAGATTTTTAGATGGGAAACACTGAGAGAGAGAGAGAGCTGTGCATGAAGTGGGATTTTATCGTGGTGGAAGCAAAACAGCAAAAGTAAGAAGGAATTCATGACGATGTTTATCAAATGTGAAGCGTAGTTTGCTGCTTCTTTTGCTGCTGGTTCAGTGAATTTTGGTGGGAGAGAGTAAAAACCTGCTGCTCAGAACTCTGAGCAGTCCAGATTATTGTTAAGGCGAGATTGGTGACAGAGGGAAAATGTGGAGTTTAAAATGCTGGACGGCTCACAAGTGTTCAAGTTTACAAGTGAGGTTACAAGCTACGAAGCTATGAGGTTTCTGTCTGTAGTAATGCCATTTGTGTGTGGACCTCTTGCCCGTTTTTATATTTTGTTTGTCATCTCTCCCCCTTACCTGTTCATAACTCTGGCCTGGATTACAGATGGACTTTACATTTTACTCATTTTCAGTGTGTTTGTGTTTGAGTCCCACCATTTTTTCAACCCCCCCCCCCCCAAAAAAAAATAAATAAATAATAAGAGGACTAGAATTCCATTTTGTCTCATTTACATACTTCTTATGGTAAAATTTACTGCAAACATACACTTGGTCCTAAAACAAATAACAATTTTCTCATTTGGCTTTAACTATGCGAGAATAGCCTGTGGCATTTGATAACTTATCTTCCTGATCAACATGCACAAACCTGTCTGACTGTTTTTGTAAGCAAAACCAGTGTGTGTCTGTGTATGTTTATGTGTGTGTGTGTGTGTCTAAAGGAAGCTTTTCTTACCGTACAGGAGGATCACAAACAAATCCAAAGTCTTGGATAGTGTTGCTATACATAGAGTAGACATCTAAAAAGTAAATCTTCAGCCTGAACAGACAAAGACATTAAATAATCCTGCTAACAAGCCACAGGCGTTATCTGGCTGCTCTCCATGTTACACAGCACACCTCTGGATTGCTTTCATTCAGGAAGAGGAAACACTTTTTTAAAAGCAGGAGGAAGAGGAGTGTTCACAAAAGCCTCAGCCAGTAAAGAAGAAGATGAAACTCATTGAATGAAAGAAGCATTAATTAAAGTAAAAACCTATATAACATATTTGCACATTTAAGACTTCCCGCTTTAAATCGGAAATTTTAATCTGTTATAACACTGTAGATTTTGCTGTCCAGATTAGTGATAATTGGTTTAACATACTGTGCCAGCAAACCAAGATCCATAGTAGTGGTCTCAGAAGTGCCACCAAAAACCATCACTTCTGTTTTCTGTTTATTAAAATGTAAAAAGTTCAAAGCCATCCAGGCTCTTATTTCATCAAGACATGAGCACAGGGTCTACTGAGAAACCATTTATCTTTTAAGAGCGAAATAAATCTGGGCGTCATCAGCATAACAGTTAAAAAAAATCCCATGTTTCCTGAAAATAGAGCCAAGGGTTAGCAGATATAGGGAGAAAAGAAGCGGGCCTAAAACTGAACCCTGTGGAACCCCACATTGAAAAGAAGCAGCAGAGAATACAAACTCACCAAGTTTCACAGAGAAACGTCTTGATGCATTCTCAATCATCAATGAAAGTAAATCTCCCAAAGTTGATTCTGTTCATCTGGACGTAGCACAGTTTCGCAGAGAAAGTTTGGTCTGCCAAATAGGATCTGAACCACTGCGGTGCGGTACTCCTAACACCCACCAACTGCTCTAAACTGGAAATTAAAATCGTATGATCCACTGTATCAAAGGGAGCAGTTAAGTCTAAAAGCACGATAATAACACAGTCATCTGATGCAGTTCCTAAAAAAAAATATTAAAAACTTTTTCCCGTGTTAATCACTTCATTATGGAGCCAATCTAGTTAACATGTAATGCTTCTCTAAAACCCTGTGAGACAATCTTCTTTAACATTAGTACATATTAACCCCACATCTTCCCTGTTTTTTGATTGCTGAATCATGTTGGCCTGACAGTATTGCGGTAACAATGTCTCCTCTGTTTAGGAGAGGGCAGCAGGGTCACATCATCACTGACATCACCTGTATTTGCACTACAGCCATTCCCTTCACTGACCTTTGCTTTCCTTCTTTTCCATCAGGTTGTGCAAAACTGAAACAGGTATTAAATTTTTATTAAAAATGATGCTTTACACAGAAATGTATTGTTACCCGCCTGTGTAAATCTTTCGTCTGAGCATGGGGTCAAAGTTCAGGACAGAAATGCAGCAACAGACATTTGACTGATTTGTGTTGTGACAGCTAGTTTTTTCTTTTATACAAATAAATGCTCATCACACACAGAAGAAATGCACAGAACCTACACTTATTAACAAATATCAGTGGATACAAGAAAAATGGTATAAACACAAACATTAGCAGCCTTAGCGTTTCTGTTCTGAATCTCTAATCTCTCACAGATATTCATCAAACCATATCCTCTATCAGCTTTCAACTGCCAAAGAACATGAATACAAACAAATGATGAAGTATCCATGAAAGGAAGAGGACTCCCTTACTACATTTATTTATATTATCTGTATAGCACTTTACACCTTTGACTTTAATAATAGCACCTTATCAAGCACTTTAGTTAGCATTGCACTTTAAGCATGGATTTGCGCAGTAAAACACTTGCACACAAGAAGTTTAATTATTTATTGACTATTTATTGGGAATTTTAAAATCAGTTGGTAGCCTTGTTTCAGATCCTGCACAGCTGCTCCTCATCAAGGAATGTGGTGGTTGTCTGCCAGGAGAGAAGAAGGGTGATTGAGATTGTGATTAAGAGTTACCAGTAAGGAAAACTAATGCATACGTGCATGTGAGAAATGTAGGAATAAAGTGGTGCAAAATAATTGTTTGTAAGATAATGATTACTCACCTTTCTTGCCTGTGTCCTCTTCAAGGTGTTTGGGCAAATGTTTCCCCAGGGGTCCAGACACCATTTAAAGGTTCCAGGAGAGACCATGGGTAAAGAGAGTGTGGTGAATCTTTTTGTGCTTGGGGTTTCTGGGTTTGTATAATATTGGGTTTGGTGTAAAATTAAAGTGTGAAATATTTATTAATATGAAAATGTATTTATGTATTTATTCTAATTGATATATTGTAAACTGTGGTGGAAGGTTGGGATTTAAGAATTTACCTGAGAGTGAAATGATGGTTTAGTCTGTGACAGCTCAACATATTTAAGGCTGCCAGTTGTCGTTAGAGAGGGTTGTGCTATATTGTGCTGTGAAGAAGCTCGAGGAGTTAGTTGTTGTGTGGAGAGCTGTATAGCACATAAATACTTTTGTTCCACTACACTGGCCTTGGTCCATCTCACTGTGTTTCCAGCCGCTAAGGGCCGCCCTGTTACAATCCACTTCAAGGAAAGTGGAAAAGCCTTTGTTAGCTGCTGTTTGTAGCTAGCAGAGTCTAACAGAGGCTAATATCAACGCTAACCAACAGTTTAGCATATTGTCAACAGCTCACCTCAGCATGGCTGTAATCGGTCAGAAGTGAGCTTTATTAACTTGTACTGGACTCCATTCACAAGGTTTTACACCCTCTTTGAGATTAAATAAAAGTGGACATTTCTCAGCTACAGCATTGACAGCTGAGGTAAACAGTGGACCAACAGCTTATCCACAAAATGGGAAAAACTCCACAGTCCACACGGTAGTAAAAACTGTAATCATGCATACATGCTTTTGTCACACCTGACCATTTTGTACAATATAATTGAATTTTTGGATTTAAAAATGTAGCAGAAGTGAACAAGCAACATTCATGATGAGGCTGATCAACGCTGGAGGGGGAAAAAATGTGATTTCCTGTCAAAAGCGTTTTGGGTTTTTTTGTTGTTTTTTTTTACAAATTATGTTTTCTAACAGCTAAAGCAGGGGTGGGCAACTCCAGGCCTCAAGTGTCCTGCGTGCTTGATCCAACACAGCTGATTTAAATGGCTAAATTACCTCCTCGGCATGTCTTGCAGTTCTCCAGAGGCCTGTAATGAACTAATCATTTGATTCCAGTGTGTTGACCCAGAGTATTTTTATACAAAAAACAAGTAATTAAAAAATTATATGGATACTTTTAGTTTTACAAGCTTAATTGGTTATGTAAAATTATGATTTCACAGACATTTATTTTTTCCACAGACATTTCTTTTTTGTGTGGAATAAATGTGATTTCCTGTCAATAGATTTTTAACAAATTGTGTTTTTTATGATGTCCTGCAGGTTTTAGATGTGTCCTTGATCTATCACAGCTGGTTTAAATGGCTAAATTACCTCCTCAGCATGTGTTGAAGTTCTCCAGAGGCCTGGTAATGAACTAATCATTTGATTCAGCTGTGTAGACCCACGTAAGATCAAAAATCTCCAGGACACCGGCCCTCGAGGCCTGAAGTTCCCCACCCCTGACTTACAGCATGCTGACTCTGCCTTCCTGAATCAAGCAGAGAGGCTGTTCTGTTGGGTCACTCCAGCCACCAGCTCAAATCAAACAAGAGTAACAAACTTTCAGAACTTATGACAAAGTCGTGCCTCAGCAGCTGGTTTGAAGCTGGAGCTCTGTGCTGAGTGACACAGCATGCTGAACAATCATCAGGACAACACTGCAGAACTCATCATCATCAGATCAATACTCATCAGCAGAAATAAACCTGAATCCAAACAAACGTTTCTTCTGTGAGCTGTGTGATGTCAGCGCTGACCAGCAGAGGGCGTCAGAGTCACATGATTGAAAACAAAGCCTGTGATGTTTTTTGTCATGCTGTGATTTTCTACGTTTGTTTAAAGAATTAAAAAGCTTCACTCTTCTATCACTTTATTCACACTCACAGCCTCCTCATCTCCATCCCTGTTGTCTCTTCTTGCCTCCTCTCTTCTGTTGTCTCCTTGTGTCCTGCCTTAATTTTTTTTAAAATTAGCTTCCTTATTTCTGTTCCCTCTTGATGCCCCCTTCTCTTCTTCCCCACTCTCACATCCTTACTTCTTGTCTCCAGTCTCCTTGTTCCTTACTTCTTTACTCTTTTTACCCTTTTCTTCTTTCAGTTCATCTCCTGCCTCCATGTTTTTCCTTGTCTCAAAGTTTCCTTCACCCTTGACTCCTGCTTCATTACCTCCTCTCTCCTTGTCTCCTCAATAATTTCACTCTTCTATATTCTCTTCTTTTCTGTCTCCTCCATGTGTCTCCTTGATTCCTGCCTCAATGTTTCCTCCTCCCTTGTCTGTGAGGTTGCATGAAGGTGAAACATGTTCAACACAAACTGATTCTTCACACACATCTGGTGTAAATGTGTGTGTGTTGATGAAGTGTGAAATTCACAGCAGCCTAATTGAATTAGACACACACTCGTTTATCCAGCCTGACGAGATCTTTTCCAACAGATGTGAGCAGATGTGCGTGTGTGTGCGTGCGTGCGTGCATGCGTGCGTGCGTGCGTGTGTGCGTGTGTGTGTGTGAATAGTGCATTTGAATCAGCAGCATCTTCTTTACACATTTAAAGTGTAATTCTGACCTCTGTTGATGAAGCTCTCTCACACACGTGTACAGAGTTTCCTTCTCAGCTGTTTCTGACCTCAGTTTAGGCTCAACACAGGGTCAAAGGTCAGCCCTCACATGCTGCACTTTAAACACAGTCCTGAGTTTCCTGTGAGAATCAGAGATGTCGATCACTGAGTTTGTCTGTGTGTGTGTACCTTGTTTACACATCTTTGTGGGGACCAGAAATTGGAATGTTTTATACTTGTGGGGACCAGCAGCTCTATGGGGACAAAAGTGCCCGTCCTCAAAAGTTTGAAGGCATTTTTGTGGCTCAAAATGTGGTTTTAGTGTCAGGGTTACAGTTAGGTCATGGGTATGTTTAGGCATTCATCTCTGATGGATACGTTTAGGATAAGTTTGTAGGGAGAGCATTATGTCAATTGATGTCCTGCTAAGATGTGAAAATAAGTGTGTGTGTGTGTGTGTGTGTGTGTGTGTGTGTGTGTGTGTGTGTGTGTGAACAGTAATTTGTCCTAATCTATGTCTGCGAGTCAGGTCTGTGTTTCATCAGGACCCATGTGTTCTGCAGGACCATCGCTTAGGTCCGTCAGGTTTAAGAGGACAGGCTCTGCTTCTCGCTTCCTGTCACAGACGTCCTGTAGGTTATGTTAAACATGTGCACACTGCTCTGTTAGTGTCCTCACTGTGTACACTAACCCTGTAAACATGAAGACTTCTTTTTCTTTGGCTTTTCTAACAAGCTGATGTCACTACTGATAAGACAGCGTCAGCAGGAAAATACTTCCCGTGTCACCTTCAGTGTTTACAGGGACCCTGATCTGAGCCGGACCATGAAGCGTTTCAGTGAATCTGAATATGTTTCAGAAGTGAACACACACACACTCAGTCCTCATCTAAAGTCCTTTAGTTCATTCAACCGTGAAGCACAAACACTTCCTCTCTGCACCACACACACACACACACACAGGTATTCATGTGTGTGCGTTTGATGCAGAGAAAGCAGGAAGTGGTTCGACACACTTCATATATCAGAGAGTGTGTCCATGAGGGATGCTCATTGTGTCTACACCACATACACACAGCTGTTTCACCACTTCAGAGGACTTCACACTCACTTCCAGAAAACTCAAACAAAAATCAAACCTGACATTTTAAACTCTTATGAGGACTTTAAATATGAGTGTCTGAACAGATATATGTCCCCACATTAATAGGAAAACAAGCACATGCACACACATTTTTCAGGGTCGTCTGGTTCAGACTTCAGATAATCACCCAACATTTACCATCAACTACAGCCCCTCATATGTGTGTGTTCTGTGCAGCAGAGACCTTCACGGGTTTGCTGACCTGGTTTCAGGGTTAGAGTCCCAGCAGTGAGTGACCTCGCAAGCACAGCAGTGTGTGTGTGTGTGTGTGTGTGTGTGTGTGTGTGTGAGTGTGTGCTTCACAGGAAGTCCTTGTCAGAATAAAAGTTTAAACGTGAGAGCGTGCTGCTGTTGGACTTCCTGAGAGCTGCAGGTCAGAGAGTAAAGGATGATTTCCTGTCATTCTTTTTAAAGTCACGCTGGTGTGAGCGTTAATAAATGCTGCTGAGGTTAAACTCACGCCTGCAGATTATCTGCTCGTCTGCAAAAGCTCCTCTTTTGTTTTCCTAACAGTTTGTTGCTCACAGGATGTTTTCATGCCTGCAGTTTGTTAATTTGGTCTGAAAACTTCACACACTAAAAACAAACGAACAAACTTTAGACCACATGAGAGCTCCGACTTCCTGCTCAGGTGTTATGGATCAAAACCTGAATCATGGTGTGACAAACGTGAGTGTGATCATGTTATCGCTCTGGGTTCTTTATTAATTTTGATTTGCACACATCAAATCAAAGTTCATTCAAAGCACCTGTGATTAATTTATTCTGTATCCATGGGGACCTGACTAAATACTGACCTACAAGCTGCTTTGCAACCCATCTCCAGCCCATCTCCTCCGTTTCATGCTCTGACTTAATGTCAAAGCTCTATCCTTTTTGGTTTTCCATGTAAAAAACAAATGAAATTCCCAGAGTGACACCGCCACACTGAAAATCTGCACGTCTCCATGTGAAACAACAATGCTGTTTTAAATAAAGAGCTCCTATTCTGGGCCTGTAGCACAGTTTGTTGGCCTCTCAGCATCAGCAGAGCTCCCTCGTTGTTCCACACATCCGTCCTCTGTCACTAAGCTGGGATCTGATTACATCAGACAGGAACATCCTCCAGTTTGCTGCTCTGCTGCTTCCCTGCACAATGCACACCTGGCAACAGGTGAGATCATGTTCCCATCAGCCATCCAGGTCACGGCGGTCTCCAGAGCTTGAAAACAAAGGCGACTGGATTTCTTCGCGTCTCGTCCAGTTGAAGTTCTCACTGTGAAAACTGCAGAGATCCTGGTGGTAACAGTGGGTGTGTCCCCTCTATAGAAACTCCTTAGGGTCACAAACCCAAACAGCACAGGAGAGCCCCGTCAACAGCACCACACTCACCTGTACACCTGTGGTTAAAGATCAAAGGTCACTCACTGAGGATGTAAATGTTCACATTTTGGACGTAGAGAGTAGTAACAGAAGCCATCAGTGGACAGAGGTCATGGTTTCCCACACCATTCAATTCAATTCAGTTCAATTCATTTTTATTATACAGCAACAAATCACAACAAAAGTCGCCTCAAGGCGCTTTATATTGTACAGTATACCCTATAATAATAGATACAGAGAAAAACCCAACAATCATGTGACCCCCTATGAGCAAGCACTTTGGTGACAGTGGGAAGGAAAAACTCCCTTTTAACAGGAAGAAACCTCCAGCAGAACCAGGCTCAGGGAGGGGCGGGGCCATCTGCTGCGACCGGTTGGGGTGAGAGAAGCGGTCAGCCCCCACAGTGCAGTCTTGACATCCAGTTACAGGTGCTTCAGCACCTACTCACACCTGTGCATAGGTGGTCTGATTCAGTCACATGACTGTGGGGCGGGGCATGGTCTCACACTAGTGAAGCAGGAAGTCAAAAATTCAGGGGTCCTCGTGGAAACGTCCGTGTGAGCGTAAGTCATGGAGGTCCTAACTCATAAAGTTCATGTCTCCTCCTCAGGACTCATGAATTGCACATGCTTGGTGTGAGCTCTGTCTGATCCTCACGCTGTGTTTTACCTCTGACCGGCAGCCAATCAGATTCCACCTGAAGCCGAGGCTTTAATATGAGATTTGATAAAATTTTAAACTACAGAGGAGCATTTGTTTTACTCACCCAGACTCAAACTGGCTGCAGACTCATCCACCCCACCTCATGAGACGCACCAAACATCTGTGTGTGTGTGTGTGTGTGTGTGTGTGTGTGTGTGTGTGTGTGTGTGTGTGTCGGTATTAGTCGGAGCTCTCAGCAGTCGCTGAACAGTTTAAAATAATATTAGTGCAGCTAACGACAAACACACACTCGAGTCGTTTCATGGATGATTAAAAATAATGCTGAGAGAGCGAGACCAGCTGCACGCGATAGAATAGAATAGAATAGAATAGAATAGAATAGAATAGAATAGAATAGAATAGATGAAGCATACGTTCTTCCATCTTTGGACGTTTTTTGGACACAAAGCAGACACGTCCACGTGAGTCAGGTTTCATTATTTAAAATCAGCATTTGTTACACACACACACACCGAGCTGCTGCTCATCACACAGGATGATCAACACACAGTAACACAAAGGGCATGAAATGATCTGAAACAGGCAAAAAGTAACTGCTAAAAAAAAAACTGAAGATACACAACAGTGACACAGGCAGTGAAGAAAAGGGAGAAAAAACACAAAGACAAAACAAACACAGAGACAGAGCATGACCATAAATGAACAGGGAGATGTAAAAAGATATAACAATAAGAACAAAGATAAAAACCTGCAGAGTCAGACATGCAGTCAATCCCAGTTACACACAGGATGACCACAAACTGACAAAAACACCACAAAGAGACAAAAACATGACAAATACACGAGAAACACCAACAAACAAAAGAAAAACCCACAAAATATAAAATAATTATAAGAAATGTGACGACAGAAACAAGTTCCACAGTCAAACACAACAAATGTTGTCAAAGTCGCTTGATGACTGAGGCTGAAGATACACAAGCTCAGAATGAGGTCATTGTGATGACATCACTTTCCGATGTCATCAAACAAACGAACAACAAGATTTGAACCAAAGTACACAAAACAATAGCGACACTACAGGACAGATCAGGCTAATTCCTGGATTCTTCACTGAGTGTGGAAACTCAGCTTGGTCTAATCGACTGACGTGTGTGTGTGTGTGTGTGTGTGTGTCCTCAGCCTGCTGCCAGTTTGGTTTCTGTAATAACAGAAAAACACGGAGCTGTCTGTCACCATCAGACCTCCAACTTTAACCCCCTCCTCTCTCTCTCCCTTCATTCGTTTTGTAACTCGTCCCAGATGTGGGCGGAGCAAAGAAGGAACATGAGATGGAGGTGACACGTGTAAACCCGCTCAGTCCTGCAAAGTGTGTGTGTGTCTGAAACCTGAGCCCTATCAGTGATTGATCGTGTGATCAAATCAATATTTCATGTGGACACGCTCTTTGTTTCACTGATTTTAAATCATGTGATGATTGCTATGGCAACCATCATCAGGTCAACAACACTGTAAACTTTCTCAGTTCAGATCCACACATCACCTCTGATGTCATGACATTGAACATTGTGTGAGGGGCGGGGCACACCTGCACAGGTGTTGAGCCTGACGCTACAGGTCTGTAGCATCTGATATCCAACATCAGTGTGTGTGTCATGTGTGTTAGCATCACCTGGACTCAGGATTATAGACCATAAAACACAAACTCCTGCAAAGATTTGATACAGACAGATGTGTCACATGACAGCACACACAGCAGCTAGGGAGGAGGAAGAGGCATGCTCATTAAAATCTGGTCCAAACAACACACAGGAAGTGACCTGACAAGCTCTTTTACTGTGAAAATATTTTCCCTTGTGTGGGCTGGTGTATGAGCGGAGACCCTGTGAGCCCTGAAGTCTCTGCTGGTCATTATTTGTTGGATCCCAGGAGTTTGTAGCTCGGCTGGTTGGGCTTCAGATCCAGCTGCAGGGATTTCATTCTGCTCGTCACAGTGACGAGTCTGCATGTTTAAGCTGGTGAATATTTTTTATACTTTTTACTTCGTTATAAAAATAAGCATATTTTAAAGGTCCAGAGTCACGTTTGATCCCCTTGAGTTTCAGGTTTGCATTGCTGTGCTGAATCATGTCCTGTGTTACAAGCACAAACTGCACAGTTAAACATTAAAGTTCATATAAAAATAAAAATAAAAAAAGACCCAAAGACACTTTTTAAACATGATTTTTTTCATTTTAGTGTTTCACATTTCCAGCAATTGAACAAACTTGGGTAAGAAACTGGATGAATCCCAGATTTGTCATTAAAATATTAAGTAAACCTTCAGGTTCGACTCTTCTTTGAAATAAAAGCTTGTTTTGATGCCATCAGCTTGTTGTGGCCTCTGAGCTGAAGGTCGGGCTTCAGTCGACTCCTCGGCTGATCTCGGGTCAGAGTGTAAACACTGATTTATAAATCAGAGCGACGAGTCAGCGAACACGCGTTTCATAGCTTTCCACTGGACTCTGTGTCGGCGTGCTGAAAGGCATGATGGGAGACGTAGGAAGCCCCAACCTGGACCCGGAGCAGGTCAGCAGACAGCACAGCGACATCACTTCCTCTCTGAACAACGGCAGGAATGTGGCAGCAGGGAGGAGCACAGGAACAGGAAGAGGAGCCTCCTCCCGCAGCGGCAGGGAGGGGTCAGAGGTCGCACGCTGGTATCAGGGGCTCACCTTTCAGGCGTTACCATGGAGACCACACGGAGCCCAAAGTGCTTCCAGCTGCGAGAGCGAGTTTGTCTTTCTGCCAATTCTGTGAGTTTGAGTTCATCTGAACGTGGAAATAAGTCAACGCTGTAAACACCCCCTCCCACACACACACACACACACACACACGGTCGGTCCTCTGGGGCCGCCCCTCCTCGCTGAGACCACCAGGAGAGGCAAACGTCACAGATACCGTGCAGAGGCGATCAATTAGACGATCTGCTGGATGGAAGAAACATTCGGAGGCTCAATAACGCCTCAATTACCGAGCGGACACTGGGGAGCTCATTTCCAGCCCACTGAGGGTCCGAGTCCGAGCTCTGGAAACTCCATCACGCCTTCACAGCTCCTTCAGACTCCACAGCGTTTCACTTATTTCATTATTTACAGTTAAATCCACCTACATGTAGTTTTCTTTAACACTTTCCACTCCTCCAATCAGAAACAAGAGCTGAACTTCCTCTGCGTGTCCTCAGTTCGACTCGTCTTCCTGCTCGTGGAACAGGACCGTCTGAAGTTTTAACCTGAACAACTGATTTTTTTCTTCTGTTGTTTAAAGTTTAAATGTTGACTCTAAACTTACATCCAATCAAACGTCAGCTGTTGTTCTCGTAAAGCTGCTGCTGGCTGACACACCTGACAGCAGTCAGTGCGTCATGTGTCGACACACTGAATATATTTGTTTTACGCTCACTGATGAACAGCTACAAATAACAATAATAACACATGTTAATGATCCTTATTTATCTGTGTGAAGCTCAGAAATTGAGAGAACGTCTAACATCAGCTCAGAAAACATTTAGTCTAAAAATAAAACCTCTTTTCAGCAGTAATCTGATTACTTACAGGTTTAACATGATTTATTCCTTTAGCAGTAAAACTCTGACTTGGAGACCTGAAACACAGGACTGCAGTTCTAGATAGAACCTTATTAATCCCTCGGGTAGTTTCCTCCGGGAAATTTAGTTTTATCCAAGTTTTTTTCTCTTATTAAATTTTAGAATTAAAATAATTAAAAATGTTCACATTTTAAATGTATGTTTACTAATAACACTGATCCACTAGCAGTACTAGCATCCACAGACTTAGTCTGCAGCAGGTTAGCTATGAAGCTATTGTCACATACAGATCTGTGTGAGTCCTCAGTTTAGACGAGCTCACACAAAATACTAAAAACTGCCTGAATTAACCATGAACTACAACATGAAACATTTATTAACACACTCACAAACAACTAGCTCACATCATAACCTGTGTATTTATAATTCAACAGATCCAACACTTTGTTATTAATTCACTAACAGCTCCTAAGTAACCTGTTTGTACGTGTAACAGTTTATTTACAAATACTTAATGAATATAAAGTAAATGTCAATAAACATGTTATACATGAGCTTATTTATATCTATGTCTATAAATGACGGGTTAAGTAATGGTTTATGAAGGATGAGTTAAGTAGCTAATACGTTACTAATGTTTAATAGTGACTTTGAGGAGCTGATCAATGAAGAAAATGAGAGAGGATGATGGAGGACAGGTGGTGAACCAGGAAGTGATGTGATTAGTAATGAGGAGGTGATGCCAGCTGTGCGGAGGATGAAGAGGGGAACAGTGGTGGGTCTAGATAACGTACCTGTGCAGGTGCAGAGAGGTCAAGGAGAGAGGGTGGTGCACTTTCTAACCACACTATTAAACAGAATCATTGAGAGTGAGAGGGTGGTGAGTGATGTTAAAGAACAGTGATGTGCAGAGCTGTGGGAACTACAGAAGGATTTAAAGGATTTAAAGCAGAAACAAACCTGATTTGGTTTCTGTGCCAAACTTCCTCCTTCAGAACAACCAGACAGGAAGTGATTTGTTTTTTATAACTCACCTGTTTAACATGTATTTTGGCTTAAAGTTAATTAGGGGGCGTGACCTCTATGTGGACTTCATGTGGATATTTAAACATCCCTGACGTGCAGGCATCTGTGTGATGGAGTCTGTGGATGTAGCTGATAACTGAGCGCTCCACCCTGTCCTTCAAGTATGGTGCTTTAACATGGCAACAACCAAAAAGCTTTAAAATGTGGATCAGTGATGTCAGTCTTTGAAGGGCTGATGGTTCAACAGCAGGCAGCCAGCGCTGGTGTGTGAATGCTCAATAAGCACCGTGTTGGAAGAAGCTCTGTTCAAACCATCACCATGAGCTCACACACAGTAAAAATGTGATATTTTTATGCTTTTTCACTCTCACATCAGTGAAGGTGAATTCCTGCAGCTTCAGCCTGAGCGTCTGCCTCTGATTATTTGTGGTTTTCAGGCCTGACGCTGGCTGGCGTCTACTGAGGACTTCACAGAGAGCCCAGCGGAGACAAACAAAGGTGCAGGACAAAGAAATGTGTGGTTTCATAGAACAACAGCTGAGAGGATGTGGTGAGAAACACCGACAGAGCTCAGAGCTGAGCACTGAGTTTAGTCTGATCGGTGTTACTTTTTGTGTTCACAACTAAAACACGTCCACTCCCACTGTCGGAGGGTTTCGAGCATCTTTAGCGTGATTCTGATGACACATGTTTCTGTTTTTAGGCTCAGCCGAGTGGAGCCAGAGTGTTTACCCTGCCTGACGTATGGCGGTTTGTTTCCTGAGAGAGTCGGTCCTGTCTGTCTGTCTGTCTGTGGCTCGGAGGAAGAGCGAGTCAGGAAACCGCACACAAACACACCGACACTCACACAGTCTTTGTTTCCTGTCTAAATAAAGGTGGTTGCTGAGGTTTTGTGGCAGCCGGAGGCTCTGTTGTTCTGATCCATCCTTCAGTTTCGTCTCCCTGTCGCATTCCTGTCTCTGTTATAGAGAGCCGAAGTGAAACCACCACTTCAAATAGACCTCACAATAACACACTGATAGAAATCAGCCCTGAGACGATTCTGCGTGTTTTTCGTAGAAGAAACAGAATCGCTGTGTGTGTTTGTTCAGAGAAACATTTTTATTCTGGGAGTCCACTCGAGGAGCTGTCCATGACTCACACTTTCAAACTAGATCCTCGTTTATCTCACAGGCCATCCGGGTCGTTCTCATTCCCGGGCCTCACAGTTACAAGTGTCCTTTACTTTAAACCTGACCTTTAGGACCCTTAAAAGGCCTCACTGATGCTCTCACTGATGTTGCATGGCATGCACTTTTCAACTTAACACCACAAAATCTAAAAATCTCTTAAATTAAACCAACACTCTTCCCTTTTTATTATGATAAATCAAATATCACTGTTTCCATACTGGTTTCACATGAGCACAAGGCTGGCTGCTCTCCGCTGGCTTCCTTTACCATTCACATTTGATTTGGAGACAACTCGTAATAGAAGAAATGTTCACCTCATCCTTTTAAAGGGGGTCCAGACTTGAATCTGTATAAA
Organism: Oreochromis aureus; assembly: GCF_013358895.1. Taxonomy (NCBI): domain Eukaryota; kingdom Metazoa; phylum Chordata; class Actinopteri; order Cichliformes; family Cichlidae; genus Oreochromis; species Oreochromis aureus. The sequence goes on along the minus strand of NC_052944.1, from coordinate 96,619,731 downwards.
AGAGACAAACCACCTCGTTCACTCACAGTTTCTCTGGGTATCAGTTTGATTAAATTATCACATCATATAAGAGTTTACTCGCTGAGTCTGATAACCTTACCTCCACTTCAAAGAAATCTTCAGTAACATTAGCTAACAGCAACTAATAAGATCTAACAGATGTTAACAGCAGGTAACAGAGATAATCAGAGGTTAACATTGGCTATTGAAGACTAACAGTAGCTAATAGAGGTTAATGATGGCTAACCACAGCTAACAGAAATGGTCATAGGTTAACAATAGCCAAAAGGAGCTAACTGAATGATGGCAGGTGAAGTAAAACGTGGACCTCAGCTGTATATGTGGGTGTCCAAATTCATGGGCTGCATCCTCTTGAGGCACATTTGTAGGCAGATTACATCACAGCGACGAGACGAAGGCTGTCCAAATTCGTAGACTCCTCTGAATCCAGCCTACAAATGCGTCCTCCTTTTCCCCGAATTTGAAGGATGGGTCGGGTGTGTCCTTCGTATCCTTCCACCATATCCCAGAATTCATAGCCCAGCCAATTCCAGTTTCCAACAATGGCGGCAGCTACTAAGTTTTAATATTACTCTTATTACTCTTTCTGGGTCACAAAATAAATTTTTAAGATATTTTCAGGCGAGCATGTGGGTGTGTAAACTTCAAATATCTGCTCAGTTTATCAAGATATCACATATTTGCAAAAGTGCTTCCGACGTTTTCGGAGACATCTATTACCCACCACCTCGATAGCTAGCTGTGGTGATAACAGCGAACTGCCCGCACATTGTTTTTACCCCCCCCCGACACCTTCACTGCTCAGGTTACACATGATATATAAGTCACTTAGATAACTTAAAAATGTTTTTGTTTGGCTTTTTTCAGCGTTTTATTTGTTCCTGAGTAAATCGGTTTGACGTAGGCTACGTTCACACTGCAGGCAAAAGCGCATCAAATCCGATTTTTTCGCCCCTATGCGACCCATATCCGATCTTGGTATGACAGTGTGAACGGCACAAATCCGATATTTTCAAATCCGATCTGGGTCACTTTCGTATGTGGTACTGAATCCGATACATATCCGATGTTTTAGAAAGCGACTGCTGTTTGAACGGTCATGTCGCATTAAATCCGTCCTTTACGTCACTGACACAAGACAGACGCCAATTATCAGCGCCGGAGAAGCGCCCGAGAAGACATCGCAAACGCTTCCTGGCCATCCAGTGTAGATGTCAGTGAAACTGTTGGGAAGACAACGTTGGAGAAACGTGAACATTTTATTTGTACTGTATAATCTGCAGATTCTGACAGAAATCTGCAACTATCCTTTGAAGCACTGCTCCTCTAAAACAGCAATAAGGATAATTATTAGGTTATTTACATATTATGTAAATAACAGAATAACTTAAAGCAAAAATTGGGAAACGGAAAGTCCGAAGTCTTTATATTAAGGGCCATCAGTCAAACAATATTGTTTGCTTTGGGTCTAAACAGAGCACGTTGTGTGTGACATCTTCTTTTGCGCATGCGAGCCGCTTTGAGCGTTCACACTGGAGAGCGTTTGCTGTCGCATTTTATTTGTAGTGTGAACAAGCAGACAAAAAAATCGGATTTGTTCAAAAAATCAGAATTGAGCATTAAGACCTGCAGTGTGAACGTAGCCTTAGATTAAAGTTATAGTTTTCACACAGCTGAATAAACGTCAAACTAAGTAATAAGTTACTGTTAAATGCTAATTTAAATATATTAAAATATGGTGTGCACAAGAATGTTTTTATACACACAGTGTATTGAACGGAGTAGAAATGTGCAGCTATTCTAGGGAACAGAGAGATAAAGATGCTCTAAAAATACAATAATCATTAAAGTTCACATTTCCTTTCTTCCTTCCATCTGACACTTTATCATACACTTTGCAATTTATATACTTTATTAATCAATAGAATAAATACCAAAGTTTTATTGTTCTAAATTGATTTAATCTGAACAGAAACTCTGACTCTAAAGGCTTGGTGTTTTCCAGAATGCCTTGCTGCAGGACTCTGTGCAGGAATTCAAAGCTCTAACCTCACTCTGGAGGATCGCCTGCACTCAAACGATGTGGATGTTGAGGTCAAATGTTTGGGTTTAAGTGGAACGGCCCTTTAATGTTTTTCTGTCTGAGCAGAGCAGAGGGGGTCAAAGGTCAGAGCTGATTTTGGCTCCTCTGATTGGCCTGTTCAGGCGGGAAATGGACTGTGTGCATTTATATGTGTGTGTGTGTGTGTGTGTGTGTTCTTGGCACAGTATTTATGAGCGCACACACCACAGGGAAATTCCATAAGTCACACACACATGTGCCTGCCTTTCTACCAGTGTGAGGACCATGGTTTGTTTAATTCTTTCCTGGGTCCTTCAGCCAGAGATGATGTGTTTGCGGACACACAGGTGTTTCATATAACTTAACTAAAAAGTCAAAGTGTGAATGTAGTTCAGCTGAGAGCACAAACATAATCCCTTTTACACTCCCAGAAACCACAACTAAAGCCACCAAAAACTCCAGATCTGCTAAACAGGAGAAAGGTACTCACACAGATACCAACGCCAGCCCACACACACCCATAAAAATATGCTGGATTTGGTTTATACATGTTATTGTTGGCCTGTGTGTGTGTGTGTGTGTGTGTGTGTGTGTGTGTGTGTGTGTGTGTGTGTGTGTGTGTGTGTGTGTGTGTTTAATGACCTGTTGGACAAAAGGAGTTGAAAAGTGCAAAAACAGTCACAGAGCCAGTGAGTGTATGTATGTGTGTGTAGGTGTGTGTGTATGCATGTGTGTGTTGAATCATGTAGATTTGAAGAACATCTGTTCGACACATGTAATGCTTGAAGATGGAGAGATGTTAAAATTCACTTTAGCTGCTTTTCACTCACTCAGTCTGACTCCTCCCATTATCTAAGGGATCCAAAAGAAGGAGGGGCCAAAGTCAAACCACCTACCGATCTGTTGGTGGTAGACTGGATGTTGATGCTCTGTTTTTTTTGGGGGGGGGGGTGAATGGCTTTGGGTCACATGCAGGATGAAGTGCGGGCAGCAGGAAGGAAACTGTTAGAGTACAACTGTTTACTAACAGTCTGTGTTTGCTGTAGCAAAGTGCTAGCAAGCTAAATATTATGGGTATCTAAATAGTATGGGGCTCAAACAATCAAACAATCAGCTGCACATTCAGTGGACATGTTAGCCTTCTGCCACCAAGAATGCTAAGTGATCCTAATTTATGGTCATCTATGAACTGTTAAAGCTTACATACAGGGAGTTTTATCCTGTCATGGTATTAAAATCCATCCATTATCTTGGCTTATCCAAAGTCGGGTCATGGTTGGCAATAGGCTAAGTAGATTATTCGAGACATCCTTCTCGATGACATCCTTCCCAGCTAGACTTTCCAGTTCCTCCTGGTGGGATCCTGAGGCATTCTTGGGCTAGAGAAGAAATACAGTCTCTCCAGCATGTTCTGGGTCTATGCTGGGGTTTCTTCCCTGTTGGGTGTGCTTGGAGCACCTCTAAAGAAAGCAGGAACCAGAAGGAACCAGATACCTGAACCGTTTTGTGACTTGCAGGAGATCTGATTCTACTACAAGATCCCTCCAGACATCAGCGCCCTCATCATAATCTGATTTGATCTAATCTCATTTGCATATCTGATTGATCTTTTTAATGTCTGAATTAGAAAGTTGAGATTCTGTTTGTGACTTTTTCGTTTGGGTTACATGATGAAATAAAAAGTATAAAAGATGTGAAGTGCCATAAAGCTGAGTTCTTTATAATGACCACCAGAGGGCAAAAATAGTGTGTAGATGTCTACAGCTCTGTGGTCTCAGTCACTAGTTTAAAAAACATAAAACACAGAGTCATATTTAGAAATTTTGGTCCCATTAGAGTAAAAGATGAGGGCTATTCTGGATGTGCTAACTGGCCAATGAGAGTGCAGTGATGGTGGCTACATCACTCTATGTGTTGGAGCCAAAGCTTAAGTGAACTTTACTGTTGGGATTACAGGCAGCAGTAGTATATAGTGATTGAGTGGAGAGTTTAAACAGAGCAATAAACTGGTTTGAGGTGAGCACAGACAAAGACTGGAAGGTTCTGCAGCACCACTGATGAGTGAGAGATGCTACAAGACAAAACCCCGCAGCCACACCCCGTTCACCCTGCTGCATCTAGAGAACAATGCCTCCAAGAAGAAAACAGCCTCAACAGTCCAACCTGGGACCTTTAAAATGTTACCCGAAGGTTCCCAGAACATGTGTGGAGAACATTTAGGGAGTGTTGTGTGCATAAATAACTGCTAATATAGTCAAATCTGTCTTTAGTGCGCTGCTGTTTGCTTCATACGTAGAGACTTGTTTACTTTATAATCACAGACTTGTAAATAATGATATTCTCCACCTCTGCCTGTGGCTCTGCCTTTCCTGTATTTGAAACTTTAAACTGACTCTGTGGAGTGATAAAGCGCCGAGCTTATTTGATGTGAGAGTGGACTTTCATTCCTGGCTCAGAATGTTAAACATTTATAAACATGCTTCTTATACAGAAATGAAGGATGTGTTTCTTCTTCTAAATCAAACTCTTGTGCAGGCAGCTCTCAGGTCAGAGCTCGTAAACTCTGTATCACAGTGCTCTCCTCTTGTGTGATAGTAAATCTTCATGGATGTTGTCTGTGTGAGAAAGTTCTTGGGTTTCTTTAAGGAGCATCCACCTCATGTTATCCCGTCCTAAGCTTCCAAACTGCCTCACATCTTCCCTCTTATTAAACTCTGATAACTACATTCACAGTTCAGTGAGTGCCTGCTGTCAGGTTTCTCCTCTGACCCTGGTAGCTCTGGTTTCAGGTTCTGCACATGCTTCAAATGAATACATTCACATAGCCTGCTTCCTTACCTCCGGACGTCTGTGACCTGAATTAACTGATCTGTGTTTCTGAAACAGTTTGTAATGATTCTGAGTGTTTGTGTTGTTCTGTTGCCTCCTCGTGTTGATCGTCCACCTTTAAGCTTTCTTTGCTCTCAGCTCTTTAACTTCTTAGTGCTCTTTGTTTGGGTTTTGAAGGATCAGCTTGTAATTAGCAGTGTTGGGTAAGTTACTTTAAATTAGTAACTTAGTTACATTACTAGTTACTTCTCTAAAAAAGTAACTCAGTTACTTCAAGTTACTCGTTACTTTCAAAGTAACTAGTTACTAGGGAAAGTAACTTTGGTTTTACTCAGAATTCTCTTGTTAATGTGTTGCTTCCGTAACTGGATACCAGCCAGACTGCCAGTCTTCTAGCTTGCTTACTTGCCACACGTGCACTGTGCCACCTACCAATAGAAAGGAAAAAATAATGTGCACATTTCCACGAGAGAAATCCCACGCCTGGACCGTCGTTGACCGCCGCCATGATTCTAGCCTGCTTTTTACATCCAACACAAAAACTGCAGTCGTGGTGCTTTTGATTGTACTCAGAACTTGGAAATTCTGCCTTCTGAATAGGAAGATGTAGGTAACACCAGACTGCAGATGAGCTGCATACAGAGCTGGACTGGGACAAAAAAATCGTCCCGGGCATTTTGACTAGAGACCGGCCCACCATTATAGGAAAAATCAAAGCCTTTGAATGAAAATAAACACTGTTGTGACAGTGATGTACACTGTTCTGATGGTATATATGTATCAATCTATCAATCGTTTGTTGTAAGACTCAGATAATTATTTTTTTAAAAGCGAGACATTTTAAATGAGAATAATAAAGAAAAGTATTTCCTTGTGCCCCCTTTCCTGTTAATGCTCTACCTGGCCCCTGGCAACACTTTGCTAGACCCGCCCCTGCACAGTTACCAGCTGTCAGCTACGTGAAAAGGATGCTGGTGTTATTTGTCTCTCAGAAACAGCTCATAACTTCCCTTCAACTCATTCATGTCACCTAAAAGGTAAACCTGTTTCTCCATCACCTGTTCAGCTCTGATGATTCAGTAAGGACATCTCCTGGTTTCATCTTCATGTTTCCCTCTCACCAGATAACCAAACCGATATCATGACCAGCAGCTTTACAGCTGTGGCTCCAGCAAACATCAGCTGATACTAGAAATTAATATTAAATAAATTCTAACAACAGCTGATCAAGCTTAAACGTGCTGCTGTTGTTTAACGCGACATCCGCTGGTTTCCTCTTTCTGGCGCAAAGTGGGCGATAAACAAACAAGAGAGAAAAGCCGATCAGCTGATCATTGATCAGTTTCGTGATTGAAGTAGAAACAGGAGAGGGAGGGGAGAGAATGAGAGAAGAAGAGGCAGCTGTGCAGCTTCAGCTTTGTGTCTTTTCATTGTAGCTGAAGTCCGGGACAAACTGTGTTCCTTTTCACCTCAGTACTAAACGCGTAATATTTTCTCTGAATACGAGGCGATTCTGTTTTTTACGGGACGGTTGGCAACTCTAATAATTAACCGTATGAACAAAATAAAGTTCAACATCAGTAACATAGCACCCACCCAGCTGTATAGAAACTCCGTCATGCTAGCTAGCACGCAGTACGAAAATGTCAGCATACCGAAAATAAACTCCACCTAAACTTGGTTTATATCTGACCCAGATAGACTGCAGGTCATAACTTCTTACCTGAAGTTCAGTTCACCTGACACGTGGACCGGCGGCCGCTTGGTCTCTCCTCTTGCCTCCTTTTCCTTCATCCACCTGCTGGCTTCCACCACTTGCTAATGTTATTGAATCTGTGGAAGCTCCGTGATATCCACCACACGAGTAATCGAGTAACGAGCCTATCTAAATCCCAGTAACGAGTAACGCTGCGTCCTGGTTTTTGCATAATAACTAGTTACCGTGCTCGTTACCACAATAATAACGTAGTTACTGTAACGCGTTACTTAATAACGCGTTAGTCCCAACACTGGTAATTAGATCATCGAAAAATGAAGTTTGTGAAGTGTCACATAAACAAAGCATTGACTTACTTCCTACCTCCCCGCGGTGCTGCTTGTCATTCAGCCAGACATGATTTATTTAAACAGATGAACACAATAAAGGCAGAAACTGTTCTGATCTCTTTATACCTTTTATTGACCATGTGTGAGATGGGTTTATCCAAATATCCCAGCTTCAGTTGTCTTCAATCAGTCAGAAACTGAAGGGCTAAAGGGTTTTTAAAGAGATGATCCTGAGTAACCACCATGGTTAGGGTCACCTTTACCCCTTTGGATGATTTGCTGTTGGTGGCCGTCAGCTATCACTGCGGGGTATGACGGTGTGTTTTAGGTACGGACCCAAAAGCAGACAGAGAGGGAGATGAAACTGAGTTGCAAACAAAAAACAAGACTTTATTGTGGCTGATAACATGAATACAACTCAAATGAAGGCAAACAGGGGCGAGAGCTAACTGAAAACCTAAACTGGGAAAACTAAAACAACTGAGACAACAAGACTGAGGAACTATGAAATGAATATGACAACTCTGAGTATGAATGTGAACATGGAAGGAGGTAACACAGACTATTCGACAAAGACTGAAAGAAAACATAGACTAGATACACACAGGAGGTGATCAGGGGAAGTGGAGACACATGAGGGAGCAGCTGACCCAAAAAAACATAATGGCACCACCAGTGTTGGGACTAACGCGTTATTAAGTAACGCGTTACAGTAACTACGTTATTATTGTGGTAACGAGCACGGTAACTAGTTATTATGCCAAAACCAGGAACGCTTACTCGTTACTGGGATTTAGATAGGCTCGTTACTCGTTACTCAGTATGGTGGATATCGCGGAGCTTCCACAGATTCAATAACATTAGCAAGTGGTGGAGGCCAGCAGGTGGATGAAGGAAAAGGGGCGAGAGCAGAGACCCGAGGCGGCCGCGGTCCGTGTGTCAGGTGAACTGAACTTCAGGTAAGAAGTTATGACCTGCAGTCTATCAGTCAGATATAAACCAAGTTTAGGTGGAGTTTATTTTCGGTATGCTGACATTTTCGCATTACTACGTGCTAGCTAGCATGACGGAGTTTCTATACAGCTGGGTGGGTGCTATGTTACTGATGTTGAACTTTATTTTATTCATACGGTTAATTATTAGAGTTGCCAAACAGAATCGTCTGGTATTCAGAGAAAATATTACGCGTTTCGTACTGAGGTGAAAAGGAACACAGTTTGTCCCGGACTTCAGCTAGAATGGAAAAAGACACAAAGCTGAAGCTGCACAGCTGCCTCTTCTTCTCTCATTCTCTCCCGTTTCTACTTCAATCACGAAACTGATCAATGATCAGCTGATCGGCTTTTCTCTCTTGTTTATTTATCGCCCACTTTGTGCCAGAAAGAGGAAACCAGCGGATGTCGCGCTAAACAACAGCAGCACGTTTAAGCTTGATCAGCTGTTGTTAGAATTTATTTAATATTAATTTCTAGTATCAGCTGATGTTTGCTGGAGCCACAGCTGTAAAGCTGCTGGTCATGATATCGGTTTGTATATCTGGTGAGAGGCAAACATGAAGATGAAACCAGGAGATGTCCTTACTGAATCATCAGAGCTGAACAGGTGATGGAGAAATAGGTTTACCTTTTAGGTGACATGGATGAGTTGAAGGGAAGTTATGAACTGTTTCTGAGAGACAAGTAACACCAGGATCCTTTTCTATGTAGCTGACAGCTGGTAACTGTGCAGGGGCGGCTCTAGCAAAGTGTTGCCAGGGGCAGGTAGAGCATTAACAGGAAAGGGGGGCAGTACAAAGAAATACTTTCTTATTCTCATTTAAAATGTCTCGCTTTTAAAAAATAATTATCTGAGTCTTACAACAAACAATTGATAGATTGATACATATATACCATCAGAACAGTGTACATCACTGTCACAACAGTGTTTGTTTTCATTCAAAGGCTTTATGATTTTTCCTATAATGGTGGGCCGGTCTCTAGTCAAAATGCCCGGGACGATTTTTTTGTCCCAGTCCAGCTCTGTATGCAGCTCATCTGCAGTCTGGTGTTACCTACATCTTCCTATTCAGAAGGCAGAATTTCCGAGTTCTGAGTACAATCAAAAGCACCACGACTGCAGTTTTTGTGTTGGATGTAAAAAGCAGGCTAGAATCATGGCGGTCAACGACGGTCCAGGCGTGGGATTTCTCTCGTGGAAATGTGCACATTATTTTTTCCTTTCTATTGGTAGGTGGCACAGTGCACTTGTGGCAAGTAAGCAAGCTAGAAGACTGGCAGTCTGGCTGGGTATCCAGTTACGGAAGCAACACATTAACAAGAGAATTCTGAGTAAAACCAAAGTTACTTTCCCTAGTAACTAGTTACTTTGAAAGTAACGAGTAACTTGAAGTAACTGAGTTACTTTTTTAGAGAAGTAACTAGTAATGTAACTAAGTTACTAATTTAAAGTAACTTACCCAACACTGGGCACCACAGAGGAAAGTAACACTAAGCATCATTATCATAGAAACAAGACTTTCAATGTAAAAGAACTTGACAACATGACACATGCACAGAGGGTGAAGACACAAAGGGATCAAAGAATGTAAGAACATAAGAGCTAATAACTAAATGAACTTAACATAAACAATGAATGTCAACATACAAGGGAACTCAAATCTAACTAATAATAGCAACAACCAGAACTTAACATATCCTCAATAATAATATAAGAAGTCAACAATACAACATGAACACAAAATGCTGACAGAAGTCTCTGCAGTCTCAGAAGGTTGTGGTGACGTCAGCATATATGTCATCATAGTCTTCATTGCATCCCTCTTCATTCCCTCTTTCAAGCGTCGCCATATCCATGCAAATGGCTAGTGAGCGTTCTGTCGGTGTAATGGGAACCAGTGAAAATGACAGTACAAAACCCCAGCAGGTCATGTGACTCAGCTGAGACGTTTCAGTAACACTTTATAATACAGCCCGTCACTTAGAGCGTATTAAATGAAACAGCAATCTAGTTTATTAGAATTACAATGTAATTATATTTACTTACAGATCCTTAAAGTAGGTACACTGGAAATACTAACAAGTCAGGTTTTACAGGAAACAAAGAAATAATAAAACTGTAAAAAAAAAAACTTAAACACTGTGTAAGTGATTGTAAATTATGCATAAGTCGTTGTAAGAAGTGCTTAAGTAAAAAAGGACAATCTATTATCAGAAAAACCATCATGCATGTCAACATCATAAATATTAAATAATGATGTAAAAGAAGAGGTTAAGTGACTCAATAATACAACATGGGCCCAAAAGTACAGCATACTTATGATGTAAGATGGAAAATATTGTTTGGTTTTTGCATTACCAGAAATAAGGCAGTACTTCAACTTACTTACGCACTAATTAAAGGTAGTTAGAATATTACTATTTCTTCGCTTCCTGTAAAACCTGATTTTAATTGTTTGTGTATATGTTGTTTTGGAATTTCGAATAAAACTCATTTAAATCCCATTAATTACAGGACAATTACAGCCCGGGCTGTGTTACACAGTGTCACAGAGATTTTACCTCGCAGGATTGCTTTGTGGAGCGACACCATCAGGTAGGTGGAGACAAAGTACGGAATGATGACCACTAAGTGGAAGAAAGTCTGTAACGGCAGGAATGGAGGCAGGCAGGAGAGGACTGGAAGAGGTAAGGCACACACAGAGTAAATGTATTTGTGTTCTTGTTGGAGTCTCACTGATTGTTTTCACTTCCATCAACTCACCTGCAGAAACAGTCAGTGCAGACAGCAGCAGCACACACACACCTGCAACAGGAGGACAGAGGTCACTAAAGGTCAGAGGTCACTGAAGTTCGTTTGTACAATGTTTTGGATGCATTGTACTGTGCGGCCACAGGTGTGGGCTGCCCTGCTGAGTGTCATTCAGATCCCGGGTCTTTGGTAACATAGCTTAAATCTCCTTTACAGTCCTGTCTCTCACAACTGCTCACTCATGTTTGCTGATCAGCAGTTTTCAGCGATTCCAGACTCCTGATTGGCTCGTGCTGCTGGCTGGGCGTTCCATATCTCTGGAATCATTTCCCTCTTCCCATCAGGTCATCTTCCTCACCCACAGTCTTCAAGTCCCAGCTGGAAAACTCTTCTCAAAATCTTCTAACTAGTCCTGACCTTGCACTCACATCTTCCCAGCATATCTCTCATTATTTTATCTGCATTTCTTTGTCATTGTTATTTTTTTCTGTTTATATTAACACTTTATTTGTGTCTTTTATTCTTATCATTATTAAACTCTTTGTTTTGCTTTGCTTTGATTGTCTGTTGATAGGTTTGCTTCTGTGCAGCACTTTGGTCAGCATGTGTGAGTGACAGTCTCTCATGATGTTGTGATAAAGATGAATCCACGGTGAGAAGAAGCCCCGCCCACAGAGTTTGAGGTCAGGCGGAGATTCAGACATTCGGGGAGAGGACCATCCTCAGCTCTGCAGAGCTGGACGTCTCTGTGTCACCCCATGACTGTTTGTAGATTTTATCTGTGATTATTTTTACATTACTTCCTCTTCCTGATGAGCTCTGCTGCAACTTCAACCTACGCAGAGCAACAACAACATCTGGCTAAATACAAGCATCTGTGTGATTTACTGAAAATCCTTCAGTCTGTGAAGCCTAAAACCTGACAGACAAACACAAACCAGGTACCACAAAGTCTGCGTAACACACTCACACATGTGTGCAGAGACAGAGTTGAATAACTGGATGTAAATGACATGCTGAGAGGTTTAATCAGTGTGAATCCAGAGGACAGAAACAGTGTCTGACTTCCTGTATAAACTTTACCATCAGAGCATTGTGAGGTCACACGCTGGCTAACATTAATGGCAGAGAATGCTGTAAGTGCTGTTTTGATTTGGATACAAGCATGCTTTAAATAATTTTAAAAAGAAAAAATAATTGAAGTGTGATTTATTAAGAAAACCTCTGTTTCCCTTTTAAGGACACACACAAAGTCATTTACAGTCATTTACTGGCAGCGGTGATAAATGTGCACAAATATGCAGCCGGCAGCACATTTATGAAGTTAAAGTCATGTTTTTGGAATTTAAGAGTTGAACAAATGAGTGTCGGAGCTCTTTGTTTGACTTACCGAGGAGCAGATACACTGACGGACTCTTCATGACGTCTGCATCACGAATGAACGCTAGTCTAAGCAACGCAGTGACACTCTCGGTCCGACCACTTCCTTTATACTAAGGGCTCAACGTACAGAACTATAGTGTCAAATCATGCTGTGTTGTTACAGATAACAAGGACGACACAGTGTGAACAGTATTTCTACAGTGCTGCGTTCAGTGTGTCAGTTTAACAGTAACAAGTCAGACATGATCAAGGAACTGAAAATTCAATTTTATTTATATACGGCAAATCACAACAACAGTCACCTCAAGGTGTTTTATCATGTAAGGTAGACCCTGCAATAATGCATACAAGTGTAAAAGGAAGAGAAGAATCAGGAAAGGCAAACTAAACAAAAGCGTGTGAGATAACGGGGCTCATCAGTGAGAACACAAACCAAAAAGAGAAGTGGGATCAGTGGATGGAGATAAAGTCAACCACAGTATGAGAGGCTCACACCAGCACACACCCTGTTTAGAGCCAGCTGCTGATTAATGCAGACTGTACTCTCTCTCTTCTTCACCATAGAGAAAATGTCCCCGCCCCCTTTTCTGCTACTTTAAATCCCGCTGCCAGAAAACTTCAGTTTGATTAACTCTGGACTAAAATGTCAGAAGATCTGCACCGAGCACCGGCATGCATCTGAGCCCATCACTGTGGTGCAGCAGAGAAGGGCTCAGTGTGAGCTTGCAGCTTACCCACAGTATGCCCACAGTCTAGGTGTGGGTTGTCCTACCAGGGCACAGTGAGGGGCCCCCATGTGCCCCACGGTACGTTACTGTCACGAGTATGTGTGGACCAAAGTGTTGCTGAAAACAAAGCTACTTTTAGCCTTTGGCTGGTGCAGACAGGTCACCACATGACAGGTTTTTACACCAGAGGCCCTTCCTGATGAAACCAACAGGATTTATGATTCTTCTCAAGCTTCAACCAGCAAACGTTTGCTTCATGATCAGCCATGTGAACCACTACACTATGTGTCTGCAGCACTGTAATAAAACATGTTTCGTCTCCACATGAGTCACATTTCCCTGTTTGTTGTTTCCTTATTATAAATGATGTGCATGTCCATGCAGGCCCACAGTGGGTGGGTGTGGGAGAACTGTGGGGCTCTGTGAATATGACAAATCCATAATTGTTCCCAAATGGGTGTGGCCACACAGGGCTGACAGCAGTTTTGCCCTTTGGGGTCTCTGAGTGTCCTCACTGCGTTGTCCACAGAAAACCATGATGGAGGCCCTGTGGGCCCACATGGGCTAACCCACAGGGGTCCACTCAGGGTTCTCTGTGAGCAACCATTATTCAGTTTTATTTATATAGTGCCAAATCACAACAACAGGTGCTTAATATTTTAAGGTAAAGATCTTCTAACGATACAGACAACCCAACAATCGGATGAAGGAAACACTCGTCTGTAACAGGAAGAAACCTCCAGCAGAACCAGGCTCAGGGAGGGAATGGGGTATCTGAGAGACCGGCTGGGCCGAGGGGAGGAAGACAAGACAAAGACATGCTGTGGAAGACAGCCAGAGATTAACAATAACAAAAGTCCAAAGTGGGCATTCCTGTCACAGGGACCCACAAGGGCATAACTGCTGTGGGGCCTAACCCACCCCACGTGGGGTTCCTGTGAGCGAGCTCACTATGGAGTGCCCACAGAGTCCCCTCTTAGGGGTCCTGAAGGGTAAAACTAGGAACTGTGGGACACATACCATATATCTCCAGCTGTGCATGGATTTTATTTCCATGTAAACATGGAGCATGGTTCCTTGGAGGGTTTCTCTTAATGTTACCTGAACTTTGGTAGTTGTGATCTAAGTTTTTAAATCTTTAAAGCATCAACATACAAACATTAACATTTTATCAAAATGTTTCCTGAAGGTTCCCTTGATGATATCTTTATATAAACTCCATTTCCTGGTTTACAAGCCCGGTCACATGGCACAATGCAAAACTGTGATAAAGATCGAATCAGTGCACGTTTCACAGCAGTGAAGTTAGCAGTAGTACTAAAGCTGCATTCACCCTCTAACTGCATCAGAAGCAACATGGGGATCAAACTGTGAACCTTGCAATTAGGAAACATGACTCTGAGACACAGCAGGCCAACACACAGCCAGCTTCTCTCTGAGCAGTCACACGAGTCCATCCAGCAGATGTGTCAAAACCAAAACTATTTATATCTGTGATAACGAACCTTCAAATGTCTAATGATGGTCAAATGTGTAAAATCATTCAAAACCACCAAGTCCAGCTAACTTGATCTCAGTAATGGATGTTTTCTTGGCTGGTTAGTGGATCTTATGTAAATCAGCCAGTCTGAGTAGTTCTTAATGTGCAGGGTGAACCCTGCCTCAGCCTGTGACAGCTGGGACATGCTACAGCCTCCCTGTAACTCTGAACTGGAGAGGCAGATGTGTTACGGTTGTTGGTTCAATGTGAGATAATGTGATGTGAAACAGCTCACACAAACACCCACAGCAACACAAAGTCACAACGAGTGAACAGCAGCTGAGGAACAGAACTCAGACTCTGTTTATCCCAAAATATGAAAACTTTATTACAGCATTCAGAACACAGATCACCATATTTTACATTAAGCATAAAAAATATAACACAGCATGGCAAAACAAATATCAGAATAAGATAAAAACATCCTTGAACTCCTCATTCAACACCTGAAACCTGTGAGGACCTGGTCACATGCAGCAGGCAGGAGCAGGTCAGGTCTATCATGTTTGCAGTCTGAATGCAGCGCCGTCGCTCACTGTAGATCAGAGCTCATGCTCGGTGGTGACATCAGCAGTGATGTCATCATAGTCTTCGCCGAATTCCTGAGTTTCTTCATCAAGCAGGGCCGTCTCCATGGAGACAACCAGAGGACGTCCTGCGGCGAGTGAACACAGACTAAACACGACCAGTTTAAACAAACTCCCAACTCCAGTTAAAGTCCCAGAGGAGGACCGGCTTTAGCTTTAATGGTGCTTGGCCCGGTGCCGACAGGCATCACCTGACTCTGTGCTGTCAAATATCCTGGCAGGACGGTACCATCAGGATGTTGACTAGTTTGTGTAACTTCAAGCATGTGTAGCTTAACCTGCCAACCTGCTTCTTAAATCCTGTATTTTGGGCAAAGCTGATCACACGCATCTTTTATCTATCCTATGAAGTAAATAAATCACATTTCTCCCTGTTTATTCACATGGTCACCTGAATAAAAGAAGAAGACTGTGTCTCTTCGATCAGCTCTGATGTCACCTTCAGAAAACTGGTCCCCAAACAAAAGCACCTGATCTACAGACTCGTACCCTTGTGTGAGTCCTACCTGCACTCCTGCAGCCTCAGCACCTGCAGCACAAACATGTCTGCTGTGAAAGATCAGAGACTCATACCTGCAATCAGTCTGCTCATCTCAATCGACAGCATCATCAGCGTGGAGAGGGCATACGGGAGGAAGACCACTAATTGTACGACCGGCCGCACCAAAGGATAGGAAGGCACGTAGACTAGAACTGAATGACACACAAACACACACACAGAGTAAATGTATTTGTGTTCTTGTTGGACACTCTCTTGTTTTCACTTCCATCAACTCACCTGCAGAAAAAGCGACCGCAAACAGCAGCAGCACACACACACCTGCAACTGCAACAGGACAAAGGTCACTAAAGGTCAGAGGTCATTGAATCCAGCATGATCTGGGTCAGAAACCTGCTTAAAATTTTCAAATGTGTGAAATGTGTGTATTTCCTGTCTCTGCTGTGATGTAATTGGATCCTTTTCCATCGCAGTGAGTACTTGAGTGAGAACAGGCTGATCATCTATCGCCTCCTATCAGGAAGCCTTTGAGCTGCTCCCTGTTTTCATCTGCCTCCATCTCCTTCTTTCCCAGCATCCTCCTCTGTCACACCAGCCCTCTGCATGTCCTCCTTCATCCATCAACCTCCTCTGAGCTCTTCCTCTGTTCCTCCTGCCTGGCAGAACATCTGAACACCTTCAGCTCAGCTCCACCGTCTCCAAATATCACAGCAGGTCTCATTTGTTAGAAAGTGTGAGATCACTGCTCATCCACCCAAGAGTCAAATAAAGGACTCAACATCCTTATAGAGCTAACACAGAGTGCTATACTATAATCTTAATCTTAATAATCCTATACTATAATCGTGTATAATTATAATCAGTGTAATGATGATGAAGCAGTGCTGATCTGTGAGTGCTGACACAGAGAGAGGAAGTGCAGCAGGGCGCTGTTCAAACATGCTAATTGTGTGTGTGTGTGTGTGTGTGTGTGTGTGTGTGTGTGTGTGTGTGTGTGTGTGTGTGTGTGTGTGTGTGTGTGTGTGTGTGTGTGTGTGTTCTGTAAGAAATCACCCCTGACACTCGTCTCCACCCTGCCTGCACCATCAGTTGCTTTGAATGGTTGACCCCCGGTATTTAAACCCTCCACCTTCACTGCCTCCCTTTCCTTCATGTCCACCTGTCTCCCTCTCATTCATACACTTCTCTCCTGTGCATACCTCCACCTGCTCCCTGCTGTCAGCCTGTCCATCATCGTGCAAACAATAAGAGCCGCTCCCAGATGTGACTCCACATCATTAGTGATGGGAACAAGTAACGGCATTACTTTTTTCAGTAATGAGTAATCTAACTAATTACTATTCCTATTGTTACAACGCCGCTACAGTTACTAACAAGAAAATGCGGTTTGTTACTATTTTTCAACAGACGGTTCGTCACGTTTACTGTCTAAGGACAGCGCTAGCAAGCACTCTCTGCTTATGAGCAAAAAATTAAAAAACAAAAACAGCCCTTTCATGTTGGTGGAAAAATGTACCATGTCGACCAATCAAAAAATGATAAGGCAACATGACATTTGGTTGTTTAGGAAGAGGGGGAAGTTTTAGGAGTGTGTGTGTGTGTGAGAGAGAGAGAGAGAGAGAGCAGAAAAAAGAGAGCAAGTTTTGAGATGTGAGATTTGTGACGTTTAGCGTGTTTGGAGTGTGTAGTTAATGTGTTGTCTTGTGTAGTTAGTGTGTAGTGTTGTGGATAGTTTTGTGTTGTGTGTCAGAACAATGAGGCGACTGCTGTCTCCAGGTAGAAACAGGAGTGATACACCTGCTGCTGTCAGACCTGCAGGTATCAGGCTGTGATGTTCTCCTTTATAGTGGACAGAAATATTTTTTTGGAGTGGCACAAATAATTTGTGTGGCATCTTATTGAAGAACAGCTGATTGTTCTGTAAATAGTTTGAAATGGTTATTTAAAAAAAGGGTAAAAGATAAATGGATGCAAATAACTTTGTTGTTTCCAAAACTTGTACATAGGATTTTAAAATTGACAATTTATATCAAAAGTAGTTAAAAATGTCCAATTATACCCTGGACCCCAGAGGGTTAAATGTTTTTTTTAAAGTAACGCAATAGTTACTTTTCAAGTAATTAATTACTTTTAGAATATTGTAACTCAGTTACTAACTCAGTTACTTTTTTTGAAGAAGTAACTAGTAACTATTAATAATTACTTTTTCAAAGTAACTTGCCCAACACTGCTCATCAGTCCTAACAAACAGATGCACTGCGGCCAGAGCACAGACACCTTGACTATCAGAAACATGAAGCTTTGAGAAATAAGTCATAACCAGTTATAAATAAAGTTAGTGACTGCTGATTGTAAGTTTGATAGTGTCTCTGTTCCTGTCCCACTTCAGGAAAACTTAATTTAACCTCCTAAGACCCGAACTCTTTCATTTTAAACTTTTCTTTGCTATTTGGGGACCTGATGAATATTAAAGTCTTACCAGATTTTTTTTTTTACCTAATTTTTGTTTCTGAGAAAAACGAGATCCACATATAAGGACATTCGTTTTAAATTTTGATAGAACAGTGGCAGTATAACACCCTCGTAAGTGGATATCAGGCCCTTGTAGAGAAAAATTAAAAATTTTGGTCTAGACAACCCAAAATGTGATGTCCACATATGTGGACACCAGGTCCTAGGAGGTTAAGTGAAAAAGTTCACAAGGGCACGAAGACGAGACGCTAACCTTCCTCTGTTATTTCCTGTTCCTCTTTCTAAAAGCACAGCTCAGAGTGCCGTAATAATTCAACCTACAGCAGGTTTAAAGTGAAGTTCAGGTCTGTGGACGCTGTGGGTTCACAGAGCTGGATAAGTGTGGACTCACCGAGGAGCAGGGACACTGACGGGGTCTTCATGCTGTGTGAACGACGGCTGAGATCTAAACACACAGACTAGTTCAGCTGCATCACTTCCTCTTTATAGCCGTCCCACAGTAAAGAAATACCACCTTTTTTTTTTACCGCTACCGCTTGTGTCACTAAAGACAAGCGCCTTCAGTGACGTTTCCATAACGACCACGTTCAGACATTAAGCCGCAATAACAGAATTATAGCTGTATGACTTTAACTGAGTTTTAATAATAACATCATAAAGAAGAAAAGAGGAAGGAAGCTGATCACTGAGAAGACTGAACCTACTGTCACACCTGCACACGCTCACACCGCAGTACTGACCTCGTGACCTCGACACCCTTGGACTGACGCAGATTCCGATTCACTCTGATGGAAATAACGTCCAGTGAGAATGTAAGACATTCATGTTCAAATATGGCCACAGATTTTAATGTGTGAAAAAAAATGTCCCGAATGTGATCATAATTTGTAATGATTGTGAGTTTATTCTAATGTCCAGCAGGGGGCGACTCGTCTGGTCTTTGAGGAAACGAGCCTCCTGCTCAGCTGATCTCTGCGCTCTGTGAACCGTTTTCTGCTGAGACATGAGCGTCAGAGCGAGGATGACTCAGGTTAGATTTAAAATGTGGGCAGCTTCATCTTTTATTTACAGTCTAGATTCTTGATGGCAGCCAGGAGTCCTGACAACACCAGGACACTTTACATGTTTGTGGACATGAGATCATGCTGGAAAATTCATGCTGATGGAGAAAAGACAATAATATTTATGCCCAGAAACAAACCAGTGGATGAAGGCTGACCTGAGGCTGAGGGCTCTAACCTCCACTGCCATGAGCCATGATGGCAGCCATCAGTGAGCTGAAGCTTCAGAGGTCTAGAAAGCAGTGGGTGACATTACAGTGGCCACAGCTTTATTTAAAAGTGATGTGTGTGAGCTAGAATAAACAGCATGCATTAAACCTGCAGCGAGGGCCAGGACACTTTAACCCGGGTCCTGCAGGAGCAGCCGACACTCCTCCGTCACACCCTGAATACTTGTGCTGATAACACTTTTGCTTTTCAGCACTTCTGCTGTTTCTCCTCTGCGGCGCCGAAGCTGAAGGGAGGACAGGGGAGAGAAACCCGAGGAGAGAAACTCGGTGACTCACTGAGCTGCTTCGCATATTTGAGGCTCCACAACTTAAGATTTTGACTTTCTGGTTACAAGCAGCTCGTGAAGGCCGGCGCTCCGAGCCCAGACTGTGACGCTGCTTTAAATGTTTCATTAAGGGATCAAACGGGAGGAGGAAGCTGGAGCGGGGCGGCGTCGAGCTTTTGTTCAAAGTTCTCACAGTTCGTACATTTAAATCAGGAAAAGAGCAACATGACAGGGACGAGGAGACATCAAATATGTGCTGATGAAATCCTGCTGCTTACAAAGTGTTTATTGAAACCACACACACACACACACACACACACACACACACACACACACACACACACACACACACACACACACACAGAGGGCTGCTCTAAATATGAATCACGTATGCAGATGTGTTCCAGATGTTCTGTATGAGCAGAGTCAGAAACAGTAGCACATTCAGCCATTTCCAGGCTAAATGTTGTGTTTCATGCTTAAAGTGGACGTTTCTGCTCATTTCAGGCTCTGAGCTTTCATCCTTTCATCCAGAGAAGCTGTGCTTACATAAACCTGCAGGACTGCCCTCGCCCGTCATCATCCTCAAACATCTCAAACATCCTGTCTCACAGTGACGATGAAAAACGAGTTCATGCATGTATTACTTCCAGGCTGGACTACTGTAATTCACTATTATCAGGATGTCCTAAAAACTCGCTGAAAAGTCTTCAGTTAATCCAAAATGCTGCAGCAAGAGTCCTGACAGGGACTAGAAAGAGAGAGCAGATTTCTCCTGTTTTGGCTTCCCTTCATTGGCTTCCTGTTAAATCCAGAATTCAAAATCCACACAGATCCCAGTGATGTAAGACGTGAGAGTCTGTGCAGACGTCCACATGCCTGCAAAGAGTTTACAGTATAATGCACCACCTCGAATCAGAGAGGTGTAAACGCCCCGTATACCACCGCATGGTTGTTCCATACGCTGCAGTGACCTCATCTCCAGTAGTTTTGATTTATGCTCGCCGTGACGCCGCTGCAGTATTCTCCTGAACGATAGGTGTCGCCACTCAGAAGGCAGTACAAACTAACTAAATCGTACTCATATCCTCAAAGCACCAGGCTGCAACAATCAACCTGCATGACTCACCTAAAACATGTGACATCAGTGTGATGTCATGCCGTGTAACAGGGGGTCGGTGAGGTGTGGGTGTGTGTTTGTCTTCTCTGTAGTAGTCTGATTACTGGCTGCGGAGCTGCTGCTGTACCTGGATCCCACTGGTCAGGTGACAGGTGGACACCAGCAGGTGCTGTGGCAGGTTGATCTTTCTCAGAGCTTACAGGAAGTGAACTCTGCTGTCATTTCCTGATCAAAGAGGTGCTCGGGTATATATGTACCCAGGAGCTTACTGCAGGGAGGCTTACAGCCCTGTGGAGCTCCAGTACTGAGAGACAGGAGGAGCAGCGGTGGTCTGTCCTGTGTCCAAGGCAGTGCGGTGCTGGAGGCCTGGGTCGGACGTCTCCTGGAACTGAAGGAAGGCGTTGAAGGCAGCACTGAGATTCCACAATGAGAATCTCTCCTCTCTCTGGATTCAGGAGACAGACACCCTGTTCACTTTTAACTTCTGCTTCAGACTTTTTAATAAAGCTTATCGTTAGATCAGGTGAAACTCTGGTTTAAGCAATTTTAAGTTTTATTATTTGTGCTGTCCTGAGAATCTCAGAGAAGAATATTATCCATGAACTGCAGAGCAAACGTCTGTGAGCTGTATGAAGTGTTTCTGAGAAGCTACCCACAATGCCCTGCTCTCTCACAGACACCTGAAGCACACCTGACAGAGTGCGTGTGTTTCTGTACTTACATGTATTATATTACACGCGGGTTCAGCATGTCTGCAGACGCACAAAGCAAATATGCAGAGAGCACGCAGACAGTGAATACATCATCTGATATCAGCGATACCTTCAAGGTCTGATGGGACCGCAGGAAAATCTGAGACACTTCAACACACACACACACACACACACACACACACACACACACACACACACACACACACACACACACACAGTAACAGGATCTTGTTTTCAGTCTTTTTGAAGGCTGAAACTTAATGACCGGTGACTCACACACTGCAGGCGTGTGTGTGTATGTGTGTGTGTGTGTGTGGTTCATGGTGAGGTCGGGGGGTGGGGGGCTGCAGGAAGGAAGGTGTCAGCCTGTCAGCCTATCAGCTGACTGATCACCTGCTGATTGACAGCTATGATCATTAGCATGGCGACAGGCCTCCTGTCTCTTCTTTCACAACACACATGTGTCATCTGTGTGTGTGTGTGTGTGTGTGTGTGTGTGTGTGTGTGTGTGTGTGTGTGTGTGTGTGTCTCCTTGAAACTGTTTCCAGGTGCTCCAGGAGCTTCAAACAGTGACCCTTACAAATGTTATAGAGGTCATATAGAAGGTTACAAGGATCCAGGACGTTCTCATGTCCATCTTCAGGTTCTTAAGGTAGTTTTCTGGATCTCAAAGTCCCGGCTGCAGCACTGAAGAAGTTCCCAGAGTCTTTTTACTTCCCTAAAGGAAGTCTTGTCCTTCTTAAAAGGCCACTTGAAGTCCTTGAAACAGCACAAAGTAAGATTAAGGAGATTTGGGGGTTTTGTTGGGAGGTTGAAGGAGTTGTTGAGAGGCTTGTTGAGGTCTTTCAGGATATTTTGATGGCTACGCCAGGTCCTAGACAGTGACTGTGACAGTCACTTGAAGTCCTGGAAACAGAGAGGGCGAGAGCTTAGGAGATGCCAGCATACTTCAGGGCGTGGAACGGGTTTCAGTGAAATCCGTGAAGAGAGAATTTGTGGAGGTTCAGAAGGCTCAAACTGTCTCTGCAACAACTAAGAAACAAGTGAGGAAGTTCTTCGAGTCTGTGAGGACGTTTCAGTGAGTTTGATGTCTTAGAAAATTATCTGGGCAGGTTGAGAAACATGTAGCTGTTTTTCCAGAGGTGCTAATGGTTTGTTAAACAGCTGGAGACTCATTGAAGACGTCCTGTAGACGCTGAGCTGTAACCAAACAGCCGGAAGATAGATGTTTGAAAAATATGTTGAAATGGACAAACTGTGATTATTTTCCCTGATCACTATGGCGACGGAGAAACTGTGAGCATGAAGACAGTTTGTGAGTTAGAGTGTGTTGGAGCGAGTGCGGCTGCTGTGTTGCCTGGAAAAGTCCAGGGTCTCATGAAACAAAGTCTCCATGAGTGAAACTGGGACACAGCGCAGCTCCAACATGGCCGCCGGGGAGAGGATAAATAAAAGTGCTGAGAGCTGAACTCAGAGCAGATCAGATAACATCAGAGAGAAAACACACACACAATACATCAGTGTGTGTGTGTGTTGAAGGGCCCATTAGTCACTGTCACAATATTATTCCACCAATTAGTGTGAAAGAGCAGCACACACTCATTCAGACACTTTGCAGTCCTGCTGGTTTTAAGCTGAACTCTGAAAATGTTTGGACTGTGAACTAATTCTCATAATTGCAGCTCTGCATGTCAGCACAGCGGATTTAAACAGTGCACATTCTCAGCTTTAATTCGATGGGCTGAACAAAAATATTTCACTAACTGCTGAGGAATTACAGATATTTTTATTCACACTGCTGACTTGTTTAGCTTCCAGTACTCGGGGTTGATTTCACAGCATGTTTGGTGATTTTTTTTAGTTCTATCCTGAAGTTTTATCACGATACAGAAAACATAAAAACCAAACTAACTGTAAATGTGTCAACTCATTCAACTTTAGGCTAGGCTTGGTCTGGTCCCAGTGGACCATTTTAAGGACTTACTCGCTAATCATCCACCAAGTTACTGACCAACCATCTCAGGCTGGGTTTAGAGATTCATTAACATCTGCAGGTTTTTCATCTATTTTGTTACATTTTAAACCCAAATCAAAAATCTTTTGAAATAACTATCATACCAAAAAATATAAAACTTTATCTTTATTGTTACACCCTCTAGACTCTGAACATCTGTCTTTACATGTGGCTAAAACTAATGGTTCCCGAGTTGAGTGTGTTCTTGTACTACAGTTGGAAAAACGAGGAAAAACAGCCATTCATGCATCGCTAGCAATACTGCGCAGTGCTAGTTTTTTTAGCTTAAAATTGCTGCAGTATATTCATGGAGAGAGTCTGGTCAGTGCTCTGTGTACAGCTTATTTAGGGAGTCACAAATAGACAGCAGTGGCAGAACAGACAGCACAATGTTTTACTGCTGTTCACATTCACATCTTGGATGGTTAGGTCGGGGTTAGCGGAGTCGCTCTAAATTTACGACTTGGAAATCCAATTTGAGTGATGTCCCAGTTAAAAATCGCAACTGGAGCCAACGATAAACCCAACCCTTATCCTGGATGAGTCACCAGTGAGCTGGCCATTGTTAAGATGTGGCTCGTGATTGGCTGGATTTTAGAACCAGCATCACAAAGACTGATTGTGTTCATTCCCATAAACCTGCACTCTAATGAAGGACAGATTAAAGACCAGACTCAGGTTTGGCTTGTGAAAGTTTAAGGACTGATGTCAGCCTCTCTACCTGTGAGGTCTAAGCCATCGTCAGGCGATAACCCCAACTCTACCCTGGTCCTGTCTTTTTGAGAAAACAGACTTGTTTGGGAAAAGACGTAAACCGCTTCTGATGTGTGTCAGATACAGCGGAGATTTCCTTTGTTCTCTGATCGCTCCGACCTGGGATTAGAGCTAGCTTAGATTTAGGGTCAAAGTTTGGGGTCGTCAACAATTATGACTTAGACCTCAGAGGGTTAAAATCCACCAGGTCACTGGAAACTCATCCAAGGTTCTGGTTAGGGTTTAGACAACATCCACACTTCTTTATCAACTATTTGCTTGTTGAGACCATCCACCTCCAACCCTTCCCAGAGAAAGGTCAGAGGTTAACATCCACCAGTAAGGGTTAGGTTGAAACAACCAAGTTTCAGAATCTATGAAACATGATACCTTTCAAATTTATTCTACTACTACATCTTTTTGTCCCTGAAATTCTTCTGCGTTTTTGTACTCTAAAAGAAAAAAAGTCTTTCAAGAGAGTTGAACGCTAACAGAACCCAACTCGACCTCTACAATTAACCCCAGATGAGCCGCCTGTGACCTGGTCAATGTCAAGAGGCTAACAAAGGCTGACTCAGCAGTTAGAAGCAGACTTAGTAACGCTCAGCCAGCCCCCAGGATAAACCCCGACACAATAAGAGCCTTGATGCTGAGGAAACAGTCCTGTGGTCTCACAGCTTCTGCTTCTGCTTGAAAAGTGGCTCCATTTGTTGGGACCAAGTCTGAGTCTTACTTCTGTGGTTTTGTAAAGAGGTTCCAAAGTTGTCGGTGCAATTGCTCTGTGTTCGTGTATGTTGGTGAGGCTCCAGGACCTGAAGAATATCTGAGAGTGATGCCTGGACCTCAGGGAGCTTCGGTGGTTATTCTGGAGGTTCTGAGAGTCATTGATGCGATTCGAGGAGTTTCATAGCTTGTTAAAGACTCGGGCAGCATGTAGCTCCCAGATGTCTACGAGGAGGTTCTGGTAGACCTACAGAGGGTTCAAGTGGATTATTGGGGGGGTTCCAGGAGTCCTTAAGGAGGTCCCACTGGCTCGCTGTGAGGGAGGATCCAGAGGTGCTTGAAGAGTTTCCAGGGTTTTTTGGTATGTTGAAGGTCAGGAGGTTTGTCAGGAAACTGGAAAGTCTTCAACTGGAAAAAATCACATGTATGACTGTTACACACACACACACACACTGACATGGAGCACACACACATGTATTCAGGCACTTCGGGGCTGTCAGTCCTGATCGCAGTGGAGACAAAGACAGAGAGCAGGAGGGCGGCCAAAACCTCTACGGATAACACACACACACACACATCAAACACACACACACATCAAACACACACACACACACACACACACACACTCCTCGGCACTCAGAGATGAAACACAAACCTTCTGTTTTTTTCATTTCTTTGCGTCTCTCTGCCAACAATGTGCTCATTAAAGTGAAATAACATGTTGAAATGTTCCTTCCTATACATCACACACACACACACACACACACACACACACACACACACACACACACAGACTATCGGTGCCGGTTTAAACCAGGCTTTAAGCCGGCCCCGGCAGAGCTTCGCATCAGATTGTGCCCTGAGCGAGCAGCTGGTATTTATAAAGACGAGCGCTGCTGACGTCCCGCTCGCTGTTCGCTCGCTGCGCCACGTCTGGAAGTCATTTCTGTCAGATGAGCTCTGGGAGACGAGGCGCGGTGGCGGCAGACTGCGAGAGGAGTTTCAGGAGCTCGCTGTGGAGGCTCGCAGGGTGGAAGGCTCTCGAGGGGAGGGCGTCACATGACCAGGCGGACAAGAGTGAAACCTGAGCTCGTGGTTCTGATCCAGACTTTATTAAAACTCGCTCAACAACACTTTCAGGAGCACCTCAGTAATAAAAGTGTTCCTGACTAACATGAGGCTCGATTCAGGTGTTTGCTGTGCTGTGAGGGTTTTTCAGTTTCAGGGGTTCGTCGGGAACGCCGGAGAGTTCGCTCAGACGCTTTTTCAGAGGTCTTCCTTTAAGCTCTCACAGCTGTAGTTGAGGTTTCAGAGGTTTCGGTGGTTCTTTGGGAGGATCTACAATTTCTTGGCAACGCTGAAGGAGATTTGGAAGAACTTCATGCGGTTTTAATAAAAAATGCAAACGTCCTGCGATGAAGAAACATCCATCCATTTTCCTCCACTGATCTGAAGCTAGGTTACGGTGGCAGCAGTTTAAACAGTGTAATCCAGACGCCCTTTTCCTCAGTGATGTTTAATCTGCCAGGGAAAGGGAAATACTTAAATGCTCTCTCCAGCAAGTTATGGAGCTGTCATGGGATCTCCTCCCAGCTGGGCTTGCCCAGAAAGCCTCCAAAGGGAGGCGTTCAGGTGCTCAGACCACCTCAGCAGCTCTACTCCAGCCTCTGGATGTCTGAGCTCCCCACCGGATCTCTGAGCCTGAAATCAGCCAAGGAGGAAACTAATATGAGCCGCTTTTATCAGGACACATGTAACAAGTTATCTAAAGATTACACAGATAGACACCTGGACCTGAGCCTGTCCCGAAGCAGGAAACAGGAAGTATTACAGGTGTGATCCATGCTGACTGCACACACAGACACTGCTACTCTAGTGTCTTTACATCTTAAAAACCCGCTAGGAGACAACGTGAAGCTCGTTTCTGAACTGAGCTTTTTCTGTTTCAGCTTATAGAACAAAATGACATCAGCTTAGTGAGGGTGGTCTCTGCCTGTGCAGCTACTCTTGGAAAAACCCAGAAACTATCCTAATCCAACCACAACTTTATTGATATATACCACGGCACTCTTCATTAAGGATTCAGAGGAGATCGTCAAATGTTGTCTTTATGGAGGAGGATTTAAATCACAGTCCCCCAGAAAAGCCTGGAGTCTGTACTAGAAACCCTCCAAAGGTGACACATCAGTTACCAAATCCTGAAATTTGGTTGTTTTACTGAAGAATTTCTGCTCAAGTTCAGTTTGAGGGCAGCACTGCGTTTAAACCAAGTTTGTTCAGGAGCAACAAAACACTGGAAAACAAACAGCTGGTGGAACATCTGCCAGCTTTACAGGTTTATTAGTCACATGATGGTGCGATCTGCAGCATCCTGAGGCGTCTGAGGGAGGCGACTCGCCACAGGTGAGTTGAACTGCGGCACCATAGCAACTGGAACAACTGGACTCTCCATCGTCATGGTGATCAGTAAGAATGTGAAGTATGTGGAGCGACAAACAACATCTCCCTGTCATTTCTTCTTCTTCTTCAGAATGAAGGTGAAGGGTCGCAGAAAACGCCCTGCCTTTACTCTCAGAGTCTGAGACTCTTTCTCTCTCGAGTGTTTGTTCAGGCTCGAGTTTCATCGACTGTCAGTCACATGAACCACATGCTCCTACTCGCGCTGCTCTGACCTCTGACCTCCCACATGTGGCTGTCGCTGTGTGTTTGTTGGTATTAAAGTGGAACACCTGCCAGCCTGGAGCGGCGTGCTCTTACCTGCCTGGAGGAACGCACCTCCTTACTTTGGCTACACTCACCTGAGGTTCAGGAACCTCTGTGAGACGTCACAGAGTGAGCGCTGAGCGGTAAATGGAGATTTCAGAAGCTAATTATGATCAGGGACAGCTGCCGAGTCGCTCGGCTGTAATTTTCACATCTGTTAGCTGAAAGCGGAGCACATGCTGGACTCATCTGAGGGGAACAAGCCCAGGATGTATTTACACTCTCACATTTCAGGCGCTCAAAGGGAAAGCCGGACTGTAAGCTTATAGTAAACACAGAGCCTTTCTCTCTCCGCCGCTCTGAGGCTTCGGCTGAAACATTCAAAATTCAAACGTATGTTTCCTGTTTGAGACGCGCCCCTGTTCTCCTGGTTCAGACGGCCATGTTTGACTGTTAAAGCACACAGTCTGTTTCACATTCAGCACATCATCACAGCGCCAGTCGAGCCACGTCAGGCTCATTCAGACAGTGGAACTGGACTGAAGCTCTGACCTAAAACTGCTTTTTACGACTGCCTTTAAAGACCACGACAAACTGGAAAAGCTAAAAGACAGGAAGTACAGGAAGTAGCTTCAAATTCAACCACAGAAAACGTTTTGGGGATAAAACTGAGGGGCTGGATCCTGAAACAGTGGGCGCTGTGCTGGTCGCACAGGTGAACACAGAAGCACATAAGCAGTCGTCTGATTGTTGGAGTTTAAACTGGGGTTTTACTGTTGGAGGGTCTTTAAATTACAATATATAGCACCTGGAAGGGGGGGAGGGGAGCAGCTGAGGTGGTGCAGTATCTGTGGATGCCTCTTTGGTGAGGGTTTTTGGGAATGTCAGCTGGTTTGGGAATGTCTCTTTGTCTCCCAGAGGAGCAGGAGGAAGCGGCTCTGTGAATCCCTACTACCCCCACAGCCTGGATAAACAGCAGGAGATGGATGGATGTCACACCGACAGCCGAACTGGAGACTTTGATCTGAAGATTCGTACAAGAACAAACTTCCAGATGAGCTGATGGGTCTGTGCAGTGACCTGAGCACCGACGAACACAGAAAAATACACTTTTTCAGGCGGGGCGCGAGTATCTCCACCTCCCTGCGCTCTCAGCCCTCTATGACAGAAAATGTGAATTAGGCCTAAAGTTAATCTTTAAAACAAACACATAAAACATCCTGAGTGAACCCCGATGTCTCGCCTGCACAACGGTGTTATAAATAAAATCCACCGTCAGCAGACACGACGACGTCCCGGACCTCCATCGGGTCTGGCTTCTGTCTGTCAGCCACTCATCCCTCCATCATCTCAGCCCTGATAAGAAACACTCACTCAGTCCTGGTGGTCTGTTTGTCTCTTAAAGGTCAAAGGTCACACTGAAGGCAATCTGTTTTTTCCCGTGATGTTAAATGAAACTCTTCTGTGCTCCTGAGATCAAACCATCGCTGTCAGAGGAAACGAGCAGACTGTTTTAAATTTCCTATGATTTGCACATATGACACACACAGGCCGTTATCTGCAGCCATAACACGGACCTGGAGAGAGCTCGGGGTCAAAGGTCGGCATTTCTGCAGGAGTTCACAAATTGTGGCTCAACGACTAAAACCGAGAGCTGCTGTACATCATCAGAAGATGACAGCAGGACAGATGTTGTTCTCATTCGGTCCTCGTAATGAAAGCTTCATGACAGTAAACACTTTGTCTGACAGAGGTTTAATTAGAGCCTGTTTCAGAGATAACACCTTTTGTTATTCTTTGTTTTATTTGCAGATCAGTCGGGGAAACATGACATCGTCGGGCTGTTTTTAATATTTTCTGATTAAAATCAGATTAATTGAGCCTGGTTTTATTAAATATTCAGATGTCTGAGGTGTGATCACATATTTAATCTCAGTGTATTCTTCATTTTTCTTAAATACACATATTAAATTTCCCAACGTCGGAAAGCTAAACGAGTGCATGAGGATCGTAAAAGAAATTCTTCAGGAAATAAATGTTAGTTCAAAGGAAATGAAATCTGGAGTGAAACGGGGAAAAAGGCTCTCTCGTAAAAGTTAGGCTCACCTCGGGCAGATTGTTCCAGAGCCTCCAGTCTGCAAATGCTCCGGCCCCTCGCTCTTCAGCCGGGCCCCCGAAACAGACTGAAGACATTTGCCCGAGGATTTCATGGTATCTGCTGAAGGTCAGAGCTGTAGCTCGGAGTGAGGCCACGAACGGCCTTAGAAGTAATTAATACAATATCAAAATCTCCTCCAAACTTCCAGGGAGCCGGAGGAAAGGGCCGTTACTGTTCTCCAGTCATGATAACAACATGTAGACAGTCTCTTGATGCTTTAACGTTAAAATGATCCTGTGTTTGTGAGATTTCTAAGATGACTGCATCAGTTTCAGTTAGATCAGGTAAACCAGATGCTAAGACTTGTGCTGGAGGCTCTATATGATCCAGCAGGATGAAGCTGATGGTAGAATGAGTTTAACCATGAACTCCATTCCAAAGATGAGAGTCTGTTAACCATGAAGTACCAAGGTGGCATCATTTTATCTGGAAGTTGTGTGCAGAGAAGTGAAGGCGAGCTTACTGCGGAGTACCTAAAACTACCCAATCACAGGGTGGGGCAGGTTAGATTACATCTACTCTACAGAATGATCTTCTTGTTACCTGGTTGGCATGACTTGAAAGGACAACATTCAAAAACCAAAATCCCGTCTTCTAATGGGATAAACCCGCTCTGATCCAAACCCAAACTCAGCCCTCTGACTCAGAGACGTTCTAAACTCATAATTATAAATAATTATAACGATTCATGCCTAAACCTAACCTGTAGTTCATCTTAAAGCTAGCCCACCTAACCCTCATCTCTTTGAGTTTGATCCACCGAGCACCGTGTTCTTACGCTCCCATCGGGGGTTTAACCTGGCGTGCCTGGAGTGGATCTATCCCGTCTCATCTGGAGCTTAGATCAGGCCAAACCACATTCCCTTCCCGATCCCTGTGTGCTCGAATCAACTCATCCTCTGATATCTGCGTGCTAACGTACTTGTTACTGACGGTGACTCAGACGAAACACGGTTACGAAGAGGCATGTGATTTTGTTTTTCTTCATAAATAACTAGAAACGTTTGGCACAGTAAAAGTTTCCTCCTGGTTTTAACACAAAGCAGACAGACAGGCAGCAGACGTGTCATCGGGCATCTTTATTGGCCAACAGAGTTTTCCCTCGCCCAGTGGACATCCTTCTTTATGACAACATTAACAACAATAAAAATATTCTCATACATTAGTGTGGACGTATAAAAGGCAGAGCTGAGTTCACAACATTCAAAATTACTCATTTAAATAAAATTTGTTTCCCAAAACAAAGTGTTTACATTGGTCTGTCCAATGAAAGTGGATGGATGGTGGACTGCCACTGACTCAAACTCCCATCATGCAACACTGTGATTTACGGAAAGGAGGCAGTGACAAAGAGGAGCTCCCTGTGTGCTGTTATTGGCGGCAGGTGATGGACCAATGGACGGCAATGAACCGGTTTACGTGATTCTGTAAAAATACCATTGGATTACTCTGGGGTTACTCAGCCTTTCAGACCATCGTGATTCAGTCCTGATTATCAGAACTCTGATGACAGAAGGTTTACTGGATGTTTCGGTCTCCAGCTGGAAGCCCACCAAAGTATGTCGGCAGCTGCTTTTGGCAGTTTTATGTTTCCGTCCATCCAAAAGACCCACCCTATAAGTGGAGGATCTACCCTTCTTTTTGTTTTATATTTCAGTCAGCTCTGATCTCAGAGGCCTTTTCAGTCTTTCTGTTCCTACCTGGTTACTGCTCTCCAACATGGTGGAGGTGGAGTCCAACCACAGGATACTAGACTTGATAGAGTATTGTGTCATTTACAGATGAAGGAGAACACCTGTTATATTCTGCTATGCAACAGCTCCTTTAGGAAAGCTTTGCATCCATTTGCATGCAAACATTTCTGCAGAAACACTGTACTCTCCTCCAGATCACATGATTAGTTCGGTGGTTTTAACTGGCTGATCATCATCTGCTGGAGTTACACCTGAGACGATGACCACCATGACAATAATTTAGTTTATATAAAACAAAACAGACAAATACATCTACACGATGGCTCGGTGAGAAAGGTGATGACAGTGTTCAGGTATTTCCTGTGACGAAGTCTGTGAAGTATCACTAACAAAGACTGCTCCTCACATTAATGAGTGGTTGGCCGGAGAACAGAAGAGACTGAAGAGGAAGGGCAAACTGCCAAATGTTGGCCTGATGGTTAATGTTAGTGCTGTAAAAGTGGAAAAGCTGGTTTGTGGGCCGCTGTTAAACATTTATGTAGTGAGGCAGACGCACAGTCTCGCTCCAATGGGCAGATGTGATCTTTGGTCCTGAACCCTAGATCGTCTCACTCGCCTCCGTGAAAGCTAAGGCAGATTGTTTTTATACGTTTCTCTGTAGAAAATGAAAATGACGTTTCTCCTGAAATGTAGGTTTACTATAAAAACTCTGATCTCCTGCTTTGTGTAAAAATACGATCAAATATCAGGTACAAAAAAAAAAAAAGTGCTACGATACAAAACCATCAATAGTTCACGATTAAACAGTTCCAAGATTTCTGCTGTAGTCCTCAAACTTAGTCCTCAAACTAGTTCCAACACTCAGGGTCTGAAGCTTTGAATGGCTTTAAACTCCCTGCGAAAAACGGTCTTAAAAACATTAAATCTGCAGTGGCTTCATCCCAACACGTGAAAGTGAAAAGCTAATAAATGACAGTCACGTATGGACATTTTCATACTTTTAGGCCACAGTTATGGGGAGCGGAGTCTATAAAGGGGATATCGTTTAGTTAATGGATCCATGGATCCAGTTGGAACCTCTGAGGACAAAATACACTTGAGTACGTTCACAACACGGAAACCCACTACAGGTGGGCTTCCATTGTTTGTAGGCACCGAACACAGTTTAAAAAACGTTCAGTCTGATTGAGAAAACTATCATGTGTACAGTTAAATACTCCCACAAGACTTCCCTTAATCCAGAGAATTTCAGCACCTGAAGGATCACATTTGGAAAAGTTCTGGTTTGAGCCGGCACCGAACATTCCCAAAGACTTCCTTGAAAAGTACACTGGTGTTTTCTGAGGCAAGCCCAGAATATTCCTCACATATTACAAACAGTATGATGCTGAAACTTTACTTGAACATACTGACAGGTCACATCATAAATCCCTTCAGATGGTCCTGAATGATGGTGTGGAAATAATCCCACTGAGAGGGAGATTATCAACCGGTAATACCATCCTGTGACATTTCCTCCAACATGTCCCACATCCCTAATATGTCCTCCAGAAACACACATATGTTCAGATAATATCCCAAAGATTCCTATTGGTGGTTGAAGATAATTCCACCGAGCTGAAATTTCACTCACACACCGTCCACGTCACCATAAAACCCGTTCGGCTCATCTTAAAAGGCTCTTGGGTCTGTGCAGTCACAGTGGCAGCATCATGCAAAGGGTTTTTGTTGCTTCTATACGAAGTACAAACGAAAGTATCCTGTTTGTGTTTCCAACAGAAAGCAGAATTTAGTCATTTTCTGCCTTTGTAATTTTTCCACTCTTGATGTTTCTTCAGTGGAAAAATCCTCCTAACCTGGAAATCCAGCCATCAAACAGGCTGGGAAGGCATCAAAGCTATGCTCCCAGCAAGGGGCGGAGCTTAGTCTTTACAGCAGAGCAACATCCAATCACAAGAGTCCACATAAGGAATAGTTTCCAAGTCTTCCAACACCCTTTCTGTGCTGGATGCTGATTGGCTGATTTCTGTGAGCTCCGCTCTTCAGAGTAGAATTAAAAAACCAAGCAGTGACCTCGGGACGATGGCGAGCAGAGCCTCTGACTTCCTGAGCCGCTGTTGTGGTTCAGCGAGACGAAGCAATAGAAACCTTGAGGTTCAACGAGCCCGTCAAAGAATGGTCATCTCATTCCTTCATTCTGATTGGTCGAAACTGCTCATCAATTAGTGTTTCAGGCTGTAAAGCGTTCCCATTGGTCAGAGCAACAGGCTGGATCGGGTACAATGCTGGACAGTGTCGGGGTCGTTTTGAGTGTTGTGCTGTGACCAGGTTGTGATTGGTCAGTAGAGCAGGGTGGGTGGAGCTTTGTGTATCCTGAGCGTCTGGATGGAAGAGAGTATCTTCTTCTGGTGCCCGGCAAGGGTCACGCCCACTCTGAGGAGGTCTCTATGGAAACAGAAAGAGAGTGATGCAAATAAATAAATAAATAATATAGAGCTCTGTTTCCCTGAGCATTGACTGGCAGGCAGCCACTCACAGAAACAATAAGTGTCTTACTCAGTGTTGAGCTGTGAGACGATGTCCAGGTTGGTGAATCCGGCCTGCAGGAAGCTCTGCTCGTATCGCTCCATCTTTATGGCTCGGAGCCACTCGGAGACCGAACCGCAGGCTGAGAGAGGAGGGGGGACTCGCTGGTCCAACAGAGGATGGGACAGGCTGAAAGGACGGAGACAGACGCGAACCATGAAATTCCTCAGTGAGTCATTATTAGAGCAGCGTGTTTAGACCTGCAGCCTATAAAATATGTGGCATGAATATGTGAGCATGAGATTTATTCTCCTGTTCTGTTATGGTTGAGGTTAAAGTAAGCAGAGCGTGCTGGCTTCAAGCCACGAAACCCTTAAAAAGACATTTAGGTCTTAAATTTAGCTGCTAAGGTTTACATTTTAACTCCTTTTTTGTTTTTCAGTCTTAAAATCAAAGACGTGTAATTTAGTACAGAGTCACATAGAGAAGAAAGTTTTCCCAGGAGCTGCTGTGTTCGGGATCATTGTCCTGTTCATGACCCAGCTTTAGCTGTCAGACAGACTCTGGAATACGAGCTCATGGTCAACTTGGTTTTCTCCAGCCATGATGGTGCATTTTACAGCCAAACACTTGCAGGCTGCGACATTATTCCAGAAGGCTTGTGCGTTTTTGTCAGATGGTTTCCAAACCTGCCTATTCTCTTCAGAGAACGTCCTCCTGTCAGCTCAAACAAGCCTCACATTTTCAGTCCCGATCTAACTGCAGAGCCTGAGATTAATTTGCTGTGATGATGGACTCTGAATTGTTTGGAAATGTTATCTGAATGCTTCGGACCAACAAGCGGCTGAAACATCTGCTTTTATAAGGTGCTCATACTTAATGATGATCAGTTAATCGATTAATCACACAAGAGAAGATAGACTAGAGTCATGTGAAAACATTTGTGTTCACATGACAGAAATGTCAGCATGTTGTATACAAGCACATGGCAGCACTTTAATTTGAACATCAGGAATGATGGTGTGACACAGCAGGATAAAATCATCCCTGCTGGTTTCCACCGCACAGTCACACCCAGTCTGATGGTTTCAGTGGTATTAAATTATATTCTTTACAGTGTTGCATCAGTGCCTCAACGTGCTAACCTATTATGCTGGAGACTTTTGCTGCTTTTATTTTGAAAGCTCAGCTAACCAGCTATCCCCGAGGTTTCCTGTTTTCCGATTTCTCTCGGCAGAGTGGCCGGCCGCTGTGGTCGCATGGAGTCGGCTCCACCTCTTGGACTCAGGTGGAGGTCCTCGTCCTGCTCTGGAGGTTTGCTCTCATGGTGTGTTCAAAACAACCTGAAATCCGTGCCAGGCAACGCGAACAGAGCCAAATACGTGTTCGTGCAAGTGAAAATATGTCCACTTTGGCAAAGAGAGAAAAAAACAGTTTCACGCTCTGTCACAGAAGCCTCTCACTGAGATTCTCCCATCGCTTTACTCCGCCTCCACCCTTTGGCAAATATTTGTGAATTTCCAAAAAACCCCAGCAACTGAACTCGTGCACATAATTCGAGGTGAAACTTAACTTCCTGTTTGGTCTGCACGCAGCTTAACCAGAACCTGAAAGACCCACAGTGAGCTCCCTGAGGCCTGCTTTACTATCTGCTGCTAACAAACTACAGCAACTAATTAAATGTGGGAATTATTCCTGTCAGAAAGCACAAACATGCGCGTCTCATTCTTATCTGACTCGGACTCCATCTTGCCTCCTCCTCCTCCTCACATCTCTGATTTTCCTCCACTGAATGAGGAGGCGGACAGTCGGGAGGACACGGCTTCATTCTGAGTTTTAATCCAGGAATGTGCACCTGCTTGTGTAAACAGCTGTCAATCACACAGCTGGCAGGCCCACATTCCTTTGTCTCCCTGCCACACTCTGACCTTTGACCCTAAACCCACCAGCTGGTGCCTGAATGACATTCCACGGCTCCAGCCCCCTCCCCCTCTCCTTTATCGAGCCTCACCTCTGTGCCTCTGGGTGCGTTACTTTCAGAGAGGTGGGGTTTCGGATCAGCCTGTCGAGCGCCGCCACCACGTCGCAGAACCTCGGCCGGTTGGCTCGCTCCTTCTGCCAGCAGTCCAGCATAAGCGCGTGCAGGGAGGCGGGGCACTCCGGCGGCGGGGGCAGCCGGTAGTCCTGCTCGATGGCGTTTATCACCTGATGAAGCAGAAGTGTGAGAGGCAGTGAGCACTCTGTCATTCTGATGTAACAGCTTTTTTAATCATCAGCTTTGGACACATTTAAAGTCATTTTGTTTAATTTCAGTTCTCATGAGCTTTTTTTATTGTAAATGAGCACTAATGATTCAGTCGTGTAGTTTCACATCCGTAAACTCTCAAACAATAAAGTTTTAAATGTATAGTTGTGTTTTTCTCTTACGTCCTGGTTGCTCATGTCCCAGTATGGTCGCTCCCCGTATGACATCACTTCCCACATGACAATGCCGTAGCTCCAGGTGTCACTGGCTGAAGTGAACTTCCTGCAATCAGACAGTAAATTGATAAAATTATTATCTACAAAACACTATAATAACAACAACAACAATAATAATAATAATAATAATAATAATAATAATGATGATTATGAGAAGAAGAAGAAGACTCCACTACTCCAGCCTGCAGTACTGACACTCACCTGTACGCGATGGCTTCAGGAGCCGTCCACCGAATGGGAATCTTGCCACCCTAAAAAACAAGACTGGATCAGTCAGGTAGTAACCACATTTCACAATAAAAGCCCACAGGTGAGGGAGGGAAAACTGATCCTGTTCATATAGAGCTCAATAACAGAGGACCGAGACCAGAAGTTGTCTTAAAGACAACTTGTGTTTTGTCTTTCGTGTCTTTAAAGTGGATCCTAATCGGTCTCAGCTCCATCGTTTTATTAATGGACTCCACTAGAGCAGCTTTGCATGATTCACAGTTCAAAGTAATCCTTTATCTGAAACTTTGATGCAGCTCCTCAGTCCATCCTCTGTCTCAAAGAACCTGTTTCAGCTTCTTCCCTTTAAGCCAACTTTATTCTGATTGGCTGTCCCTTACAGCAGATGGGTGTGGCCTCTGAGATAACCCTGTAAAATCATAAAGAGACAGACTGTGACAATTACTCACCAGAGAGCTGGTGTACGTCGGGTCTGACGAGTTTTCAGTCAGAAACCTGCTCAGGCCGAAATCTGACACCTGAAAAACACAAAACCACAACTGTCAGATCTGTCTGCTTAGATTAGTCGAGCGGACAGGTGTGCAGGGCCACAGGTGTGCAGGGTCACAGCCTCACCTTACAGACCAGGTTGGAGTTCACCAGGATGTTACGAGCCGCCAGGTCTCTATGGACGTAGCTCATTTCAGATAGATACTTCATCCCTGCTGCGATGCCGCGCAGCATCCCAACCAGCTGGATGGTGGTGAACTGGCCATCATTCATCTGAAATCAGACAGGTAAAAGGTCAGACAGGTAGAGGGTCAGACAGGTTTACTGAGCTGTGACTGTCGCCTCTCTCACCCTCAGGAAGCTGTCGAGCGCTCCGTTTTCCATGAACTCAGTGAGGATCATGACAGGACAGGAAGTGGTGATGACTCCCTCCAGGTGGATGATGTTGGGGTGCTGGAACTGTCCCATGATGGACGCCTCCGACAGGAAGTCCCGCCTCTGCTTTTCCGTGTAGCCACCCTTCAGGGTCTTAATGGCCACGTAGTTCTCCTTCCTGCCCGGGATCCTCAGCCGACCACGACACACCTCTCCAAACTCACCTGCACAGGAACACAGCAAAGGTTACATTCATTTTACATTAGTTACCATTCAAATGGAAGAACACACCTGTCCAGACTCACCTGTGCAGGTGGATCCCCTGTATGTCACTGGGGATAATTTATTCAAATGTATTCACCACATTAATTAGAAAACTGCCACATGAAAATATTTTAGTTTAGTAGTTGTACTGAACACAACACTGGCAGAATAACCGCCTGTGCACCTGTCCTCACCTGGATCAGGAAATGGAAAGGTAACACCGAGGTTGTGTTATTATTATTATTAAAAAAAACAATCACATGGGCAGGTGAGGAAAGATTAAGCGGTAACATTTGCTATGGTTGTGTTAGCAAATGTAAAAATAAAATGTCATACACCTGCCCAGGTGTATCCGGCCAAGTCATAACAACATTGTAATGACTCACAAGACCATCAGCTAATGTTCCACAGGTGTATTTTCACAGGTGTTGTCATATATTCTATTCTATTGTCATAGAAATATCTAATATGAGAAAAGAAAAGCCACCTGGCCAAACTCACCTCCACCTGTGTTTATAAACTGGACGACAACAGCCTCATATCTCATTTTCTCTAATAGGTAAGAAAAGCTGGGGAAGGTTTGAGGGGATGCTGGCCAATCAGACAGAGCGAGCTCATGGGAAATGAGAGGGTGGAGGTGGAGCTTAAAGTGAGTGTAAAATAAAGTTGAGGTTGAACTAAATCTGAAGGCGCAGAGATCGGCCGACAGCAGAGCCCCAGAATCCAAACACAGACCTGCCGCAGAGCGTTGTCTCTAAAGTGAGAGCAGACCGAGCCCTCACCAGCCAGGGGCGACGAAGATTCTCTAAGTGGAGGCAGATCTCTGCGCTCTTTGAAGACGGAAACAGTAGAGGACCGACAGCAGAACCCTGAGGGACTCCACGTGTCAGAGCAACTAATGAGGTCACACAGTCACCTGAAAACAGCCAATCGCAGCAGGGCCGAACCCCCGACGCCGCGCAGCCCCACATCGACTCAATAAAGCAGACTCGTGTTATTGATACTGGAGGGGTGTAATGTTCCTTTAAGGCTCATTAGCACATACCAGCACGTCAACACCTCCCTCAGCACTCACACACATGTGGCCTGCGTGTGTGTCTGAGTGCGCTGGGCAGAAGGCGGTGAAAAGTTTGCACCCTTGTTTCCGCAGCAACCGCTATCCAGTTACATCTCCCTAATGTCATCACTGAGACCACTACTGTTACAGTAGCTGCGCACACACTCAATCAATCACACACACACACACACTCATGCACAAACGCGCACTTGTCATGTTTACTTTTAATAAAGCAGGATTCATGACGGAGAACAAATGACATCTGATGTTTTCTTTTAGTGTGAACACAGCTTTGCCTCATCATGGGAAAGTTAATGTTCCGCTCTTGAGGGGTCAAAGGTCACAAACACATCTGGAAGACTTTACAAAATAAAAGTCCTATTAAGACCCAGAAGTTTGTTTTGGCTTTTCAGAAACAACACAAGATATTTGGGCTTGTTGTTGTTGTGCTGCTGCCTCCGTGCAGACTCCCTAACAAGGTTCCTAACAAAGCTCTGGAGGTGAACAACTTCCAAAAACGCTTCCAGATCCCAGAGAAATTCCTCAAGATTCCCAAAATATACTCCACCACATCCCCTAGTAATGTGTTCCTGAATCTTTCATGGTTTACATTACAATAATCACGAAACCATTCAAAGGTTTCTAGCTTTCCCAAAAAGGCTGAAGTCTCTAAAACCTTTAACTGCACAAAAGTTAATTTAAAAGGTTCCTGGAGTCTTAAATCCGTCTTTGTTACCTGCGCCAATGACTTCCTCGATCTTAACGAAGGAGGCGTCGATCTCTTTGGCAAACTCCCTCACCGCCTCGTTTGGGTCCTCATAGGTGAACGGGTCGATGTAGACCTTCATCGCTACAAAAACAGCACAATCACCATTGTCAGTCAGGCGCGTTCATTTAAAACTGTTTGTATCAGGCTGGTTCATTTGCCGAGCTGCAACTCTGTCTGTGATTGGCTGTGAGACTCACTCTGTCCCATATGGTAGTGCCCGCTCTTGTCGTGGATGTGCGCGCTCCTCTTCCTCCTGCTGACGGACAGACAGACAGACAGGTACAGACGGCTGTTTAGATTCAGAGCAGCTGCAGGATTCTGGTTTCCTCAGGAGACACACACACATCCTTTGTTCTGTCGCTCTCTCAGGAATGTGATTATCTCGCCGTATCTCGCCATCGCTCTCACAGTGTCGAGTTTCTCCATCTTAATATAGTCGACATGTCCCACCCTGCTCTGTGTGTGTGTGTGTGAACCTGAGGTCAGTGTGTTCTATTGTTCTGCTGAGAGGAGCAGGGAGGGAGCATCCTGAACACACACACACTCACCGGTAGCAGAACACGCCGACTATGGCCGCCACAACGAGCAGCAGTATCCCCAAAGAGGCTGCAACTCCGGTCACCATCAGCTGGGACACGCCTACCCAGGAAACAAACACACAGGAGTGAATCTCATTGTTTTCACCTCTCAGACTTTAAAGAAAATGTAATAGCACGCGACCTCGTACCGTCAGGCAGCGTGTTGAAGCCGGTCTCAGCGCCGAATGAGCCATAACCGGCCTGAGAGCGAGCGCGGACCTGCACCTGGTACCGTGTCGCCCGTTGCAGCCCGTTCAGCACCAGAGAAGAAGACCTGCTGAACACGTACTGCCACTCTACCGCCTCCTCGCTATCCTGATGAGGACACATCAGAGTTAGCATTAGAGTAACTCAAGAGTCCTCGTAACACGGATTAACAACAGTCCTCACAGGACACAAAAACCAGTGTGTCTAGTTTGCACTTATACTCTGTGTGTGTGTGTTAACCTACACAGACATACATTCACTCAGCTCCAGCACAGAACCAAACTCAATTCTAAAAAGATGCATGAAATCATGCTAAAACCAGACTGGAGTCTTTACAAGAAGAAATGCTTTTGGAATTTTAAATATATTTTATAAATGTTGAGCTAACAACTCTTTTTCCCCACACAAACACACACACACACACACACACACACACACACACACACACACACGAAGTTTACATGGACTCAGGGTTCAGGTTATCCTCAGGATTAGCTTAGCGTAGAGGTTCTAGTAATGCACGTAAGTGGGGGTCCTCACAGGACAGAAAAACCAGCATGTGTGTTTACCTCAGGCCTGTAGCGGAGCTCGTAGTCCAGGATCTGGTACTGGTTCTGCACAACTGGGACGCTCCACTCTAAAGACATACTGCTCTCTGAGGCCTCCACCCTCCTCAGACCAGATACTGGAGGAGGAACTATAGAAACACAGACCATTAATCACTGATCAATAGGTTTGTGTGTACAAAAGCATTCTGGGTAACGTAGTGTGTATCTGTACCATCTCTGCTGGTGGTGATGTTGAGCTTGCTGGAGGCGGGCTCTGAGTGGCTGAGTGCAGAGACGCCGTTTAACGACTGGATGGTGAAGATGTACTTTGTTTGTGGGTGGAGCCCCCATATGACAACGCGCCGCTGGGTCAGGCCGTTCTGTGCCGGTCGGTAAAGAATGCTGTCACCACACGGGGAACAGGAAGTGTCCTGAACAGGAGAGAGAAGAAAAGGGGCGGAGTCAGATCTGACAGCTCAGACTGGTGCTAATGGTGACAGAGGTGGCGGTGGCGTACCTTTGTGGCGGTGGCTGGGCCACAGGTAGAGCACAGAACTCTATAGGTCAGGTCTTGTCGTCCTCCGCGGTCCAGCGGTTCGCTCCACTCCAGAGTCACCGTGGTGTCGTTGAGCTGACTCACCGGGGAGCGAGGGGCCGAGGGGGGCTCTGCGGAGGTCAAAGGTCACAGGTCAGTGCCTGCTGAGTATCACCTGTGGGACGCTCGACATCATCTGCGGTCTTTTCCCTGAGCGGCGACTCTCAGGCAGGTCGATTTATATCGGATACCTGAGAGCCAGGCGGCCTGTTTTCATTCCTGCGTAATGAGTTTTTCTTCTTTGTCTGCAGACTGATGGAGGAGCTGAGAGATAAGAACTTCCTGCCTCCACACAAACATCAGAGTAACCTGAGACCTGTATGAGTGTGTGTGTGTGTGCAGTCTTTACCTGTACGACCTCAACATTACACACACACAAACACACACAGTCAAAGAGGTAATGAGCCTATTAATTTGCCTAATTGCTGTTGCCTGAGGGGATGTAGTTAAAGGGGTGGGACGGGGTACTTAAAGGGGCGTGTAGGATTGTTGGCAAAGAGCCCCGTGTGTGTGTGTGTGTGTGTGTGTGTGTGTGAGTGTCCCAGAGTTTAAACAGAGTTTAAAGTGGTCTCCAGATTATTTAATAACAAATTACATCACGTCAGTCTGTAGTGAAAGACGCTGTCCAGCTGCATGATGGGAAATGTAGGACAAAAGGTTTCAGTGTTGTCAGAAATAAAATAATAAAGAAAAATAAATGAAAAGCAGAGGGTCTTACGTGTGCAGGCAGTGTGCGGCGGGTCCGAGTCGGCTCGATAGAAACCGGAGTGACACGGGCAGTAGGCGGAGCCTGGAATTCGTGTGTTGCTATTGGCTGGACAGGAGCTGCAGCCAACAGATCCTGACTCGGCTTTAAAATGACCAGACGGACACGCTGGAGACAAAGACAGGGTTAGCATTAGCATCCAGCTCTAAAACGCACACACATACAGGTCTATCCCGCTTCACCATGAACCTGAACCCCAACACCACATCAGATCTCCAGAACTGCTATAAAACCTACAGTTCCTCTATTATCCACTAGGGGCTCCAGCAGTGTGCCAGTGCTCATAGTCTTGCATGTTTTCAACTCTTCAGCAGAAATAAACATGTTTACAGCCTGATATAAAAAATAAATACATTCAGTTACACAGAAGGACATGTTGTGGTTTAATGAGTCAGGCCTATATTAACAATAGACCAGGTATAATAATAGAGTGCCGAAAACCGCGGGGTGTTTAAGTCAAAAAACATGATTACACATGTATAATAAGCCTCTGAAGGTATGACCTGAAGGGTTTTACATCCAAATAACTGTTTTCTGAATGCAGTGAAAAGCTCAGATAAATGTGAGTTACAAAAACCAGAGCTGACATCACAGAGTGTTTTCTCACAGGTGGTGGAGTTCCACAGGGCTCTATTATTGGTCCTTTGCCTTTTAATCAAGTTCCATTATATTCTGTTTGTAAATGCACTGCATGTTTATCACTTCATCTATCACCCCAGCTATAGGGGGGGGGTCTACTCT
This sequence comes from Oreochromis aureus, assembly GCF_013358895.1. Taxonomy (NCBI): domain Eukaryota; kingdom Metazoa; phylum Chordata; class Actinopteri; order Cichliformes; family Cichlidae; genus Oreochromis; species Oreochromis aureus. Next base: position 96,576,758 of record NC_052944.1, on the reverse strand, counting down.
TTTTATACCTCACATGTTTAAACTGGTTAGGCTTAAAAAAAGGATTAAAGTTTACATTATTACGGGTGTGGCCTCTATGGCTGGCAGACAGCTGTACCTGCTAGCTGTCTGCTAGGCTTTACCTCAGCTAACCGGAGTCCCTGAACTGGACCTCTGGACTGTATTTGTGCTGTTGGAGCCTTTTGGAGCATTTCTAATACAATTATCTGACCAGTAACAAACCGCTGTGAGGTTAATTGGACTAACATACAGCCAGGCTCCATTTTTGTGAGAAATTCTAGGATTTTATTTGGATGTTCCAAAAAAACAAACAAACAAACTAGCGTGACAGCAGACAAAAGGCTAATATAAAGCAGGAACAGTTGCAGGAATACTCCCAGAGTTTTACTTTTAAAGATCTTTTAGTAATAATTTGTTCCACAAATTACAAAAACAGTGAAGGTGACCTGTCGTCTGAACATAACCAGTCATAGAAGACTTGACCTGTTTTACTGTTAATCAGTGCTCACACAGTTTGTTGGCAGCCAAAGTCACGGCTTCAGAACAATGGGACTAAAACCAACAATGAAGGTATCAGGCGTGCCAGCGAGTCCCAACTAAAGCAAATGTTCCACTTAAACATGACAGTGAACCTCTAAGCAGTAAAAGCAGCTCAGTGTGTTCAAAAACAGTTCAAACGCGTCAGTGATCGTCCCTGAAAGTGATTAAACAGTCCCAGAGAAACACACCGGCCTCTGCTGCTCATGTACACTCCAGCAAACAGATGTTTATGAACATCTGGAGCCTTTTATTAGAAATGATGTTTGTGACGTAGAGGAAGATTCATGTGTAAATTTCTGAAACTCCAACATAAACACAAGACTGAGGCCTTAAAATGGTTGGAAACTAAAAATGGTTGGAGTTAATTTACAGAAAATATTGAAGAATGAACACATGATTATCTTTACAAAAAGTAAAGAGCACAGAGTGAAAGCTGGAGTAATGCTCAGAGTTGGGATCAGGAACACCGCAGAGGGATGAAGGGATGAAGGGAGGAGTGCAGCCTCATAGACAATAAGAGACAGGAAGTGACCTTGGCTTCAACAGGATGTGGAAAGTGCTGCCATGATGTCATCACTGGCCTCCCCTGCCAAGCATGAGTGTAAGCACACACACACACTCTGCTTAAGCAGCACTAGTTAACCTCTGACCTCTTCACTCAGCCTGGCTCTTGGCCCTCCCCCCTCCCTCAGAAGCAGAGGCAAACCTCAGCCGTCGCCGCCGCTGCAGCGCTTCCCACTTGCAGTCAGCTGACCTTTGACCCTGCACAGAATAACAGGAAGCTTGGACAACCAAGCCGTCTGTGGCCTGCGCCGACCTCGCTCTGCTTTCATCCCGCAGCAATGGCAGAGAGTAGAGGAAGCGTGGAAACAGGACGGAAACGTGCGGCGAGTGCGGAGGCAGGACGCACTCAGATTACAGCGCGTTTCCTCCAGAGAAACACCACAGCAGCTGCTCCTGCAGTTTACCCGCAATCCCTGTCATTTACTCATTAAAGTAAACAGCTGCACACGACTTCAACGACAGCTCAATAATAACTTTCTCCTTCAGGGCTCCACCATCCCCCACACCGCCAGTCTTACTCTGAAAGGACGCCTGAGCGGCGTGAAGGAGCCGGCACGCCGTGAGATTCCTTGAATACTTTAACAACAATTTCTCAAAGCTGCTGCCATAACACAACTATTTTAGAAATCTCCTAAAACTTTCAACTTTAAAACTAGAAGTGACAGAAATCCCGTTTTCATTCCCAAACCTGAGTCGGGACACTGGACTCAACCTTATCTACTACATTTAATGTAAGTAAATAACAGTAACCTCGCATCTTAATGAAAAATAATCACTTGCTTTACTTTCATCTTTTTTTGTAAAACAGTAAAAGTGAAACTTTATGGATAACAACATTAATCACATTTCATTTGCACATATTTGACTGAATTTTAGTTATTGTGCAGCAGTTTGTGACTTTTCTGTGTGTGAAAAGTGGATTATAAACAAACTGTAAGAAGCTGAACACAGTCACTTGTTGACACAGCCACTCCTCTACTGTGACCGACACTGTTTCCTGTTATTTATTTAACAATAGTTACTATAGTTACCGTTATCAGTGTCCTAAGTGTGCCAATGACTTTTTTTTTTTAAATAAATCTGTATAAAAACATTAAACCAAGAATTTCAGAACAGAATCAGATTCATATCAGAGAAATTATCGTTTCTTTTCTGTAACCGTATTAAGTTTTCCTTTTTTTTGTCACAATAACAACTTTTTCTCTAAAATGTTCGGTCTTATTTTCCAACAATATATTCAGTTCAAACACAACAAATATTTTTATAGCATTAAATTAATTCTACACGTTTCTTAATTAAAGGACTGACTTTAACATTTGACTCTTTATGACTTTAAAACAGCAGTTTCTTTAAATAATACATTTTCATTTTTAAATGCCTTTCAAAAAAATATTACTTTTACACTTTTTAAAATCTGACTCACTTTAAAAAAAGACTCACTTTTCTACTAATTTTGGATTGTTCTTCAATAAATACGATTTTCCCCTTTATACTTTCTTTTTAGAAATTCAGCCTAATTTTCTATAAAAAATGAGCTTTTTTATGACCTTGATGAAGTGAGACATTAATTGATAGATTTATTATTTTTTTCTTTCTTTTTAGAAATTCAGCCTAATTTTCTATATTTATTTTTCAACATGATGAAACTTTTATTGAAACAGCTGAATTGCTGAAACACTTAAATACTAATACACAACTGATGTTTTTAGTTTAATTTATTGTTACAATGAAGTTAGTGTTTAATATTGTAACTCTATCCACATCATTTTACTTTTTTCTTCAAAACATTTTGTAATTTAAGTAATTTAAGTTCTATATTGTGAATTTTTTTAATTTAAAAACACGTCTTTATTAAGATTTGTAGATATTTGTATCACAGTCAGACACTTTGTACCAAAATATAAACAATTAAAGCTTTTCTTAAATTTTTATTTCAGATTCTTCGTGAATGATTTCTGTCTATAAATCTTTCACCTTTTGACTCTTTTTAATCTTAAGAACATTTCTTCTCATTATAACTTTAATAACAACCAAATTATTATTCATTCTATCATGAAAATTTTACAAAATGTTTTCCTTAAAAATACAAAACATTAAAAAATGTAATTTTTGCCAGTAGCGTGATTTCTTTTGTCAAACAATAGCCATCTTATTGTGGAAGTCTTAGCGTAGCTTCCTCTGATGCCTGTGTTGATTACAGAAACAGTAATCCTTGTTTACTGATACCTTTCAGGAATCTTCTTACACGGCGTAGGACAACGACTGTAATCTGGTTATAATCTGGTTACATGTAAACAAACTTTGTGATCTGAGCTCATGGCAGGAAAGACAAAACAGAGTATTTCTTATGTTTCCATTTCTCTCAGGTTTAAAGTTTTTGCTGAGTAAAACTGTGGCACAGAGTAATCTGATTACTGCTGAGTTTTATCCTGCTTTACTTTGAGGCCCCCTGCTCTCCTGCTCACTCTCGCCGGCTTCTTTCTCTCACACTGTCAACACATCGCTCTCTCTCCCTCTAATCGCTTCCAGCTTCTCCTCTCTGTTTACTCGGACTCGCAGCTCTGACCACGAAGAATTTTAAGTGCTGATAATGAAGCGGCGCACAGGAGAAGCTTTTACTTTGTAAAACAAATGATGGTCGGAGCTGTTAGTGAGTTCAAGTCTCGACGAGTCACGGTGAACCCGAGGTCTCGGTTCAGGCCTTCAAATGTGCCAGATTCACTCGTTCCATCTAAATGACGATGCTTTTACTCTGAAAACGAATACGAGATCTTTTATTTTGTAGACTGCCCTCTCACCTCGACAGCGCATGTCGGTCTCTCCAGCTTCGTATCCAGGACGACAGGCGCAGCTGGACGTTGGCTGCCCTACCCACTCCCCAACCTCGCTACAAAGCATGCTGGGAGGTTGTGACTGCTCGCCAGGCGGCGTCACAGCATTCTCCACGCACACACCCTGAGCCTGCAGCAGAATAACAAAATAAAAGCTTGTATATTCAACACACACATTCACAGTGCTTTTATTTTTAAATTCAAAGTTGGATTTGTTCTATACAAGAACACTAGAGTCCTCTGTTGCTATGGTTACCTGCTCCACCAGCGAGTGGGGGACGGTTTCAGGGAAAGAGGCAAAGGCGCGGCGCAGGGGCGGGCACTTCTTGTAGAACACGCGCACAGAGAGCAATGCCATGCAGTTGCTCTGGCTTTGGAAGGCCAGGTAAAGCCCCGCCTTACGCAGTCCCTCTAGGCGCAGCTCCTTGACGTTAGGGCGCCCCCTGGTGCCGCGCAGCATCAGGTGGTCAGCGGCGACCGTGGCTACTTTGATGTAAGGGTTTTCCATCCAGGCCGGGCTAGTGAGCGTGGCGTTGTCAGCGTCTGACGGGTAGTAATACAGGTTGAAGGTCTCTTTGCAGGGCTGCCTGCTCAGACTGGAACACTCCATCATGGAAAACCTGCACCAACACGTTCAGACCTTATTTTAGTTTTCCTGGACTGCATTAATCGATATCAATAAACCTGTGATTTAAATCCACCAACCAGATCTCCACGTAGACTGTGGTCGCCGCCTTCAGGGGTATCCAGCGCGTCCTCAGCCAATAGGAAGAACTACTAGCGATCGTACAGATCTCATAGGTCCGCACGGTGTTATGGTCATCGTCCCTCGAGCTCGCTTCCTCCCACTGAGGAGAGAGACGGATTATAGGTGAGCTTTTTTTCATTCAAACCAATGGAGAGTGTTAGCTATAAGCTAACAGATTAGCTTTCTGTAGATGTGTACCTGCGGGTCATCAGCAGGGTAGCTCGTCCATCTTAGGTCAGATGTGGCCAGCTTGGTGTTCATCAGCACATCTGAAACACAGACAGCAACAGTCAGCGAAAGTCCTCAGCAATGAAAACATCCAATAAAAAACACTCAAAGTTCTTCGACAACACTGAAAGTCTTCAGTAAGTTGCTGAAATCTACTGAGCACTCCTTTAAAACCTCGAGAAAGCCCTCCACAGGCTGCACCATTGTCACAAGTAATCACACCCTCATCGAATGCTCCAACCACACCCAAATACCCTTCTGAACATTATTAAAAACATCCAACAAGCTTCCCTAAAGCATCACAGTAACCTTCAATAACCTGTTAAAGCTTCTAAAACTTGCTTGAGCCACTTGAAGCATTCTGAAAAATCTCCAACAACCTCCTCGAGGTTGTCAACAATGTCCTTAGTGCTGATGTCACTTGGGGCCTTTTGAGACTTAAGAGTTCTTGGACATTTAAAGACTCCAGCAGCCTCCTAGAAGTTTTTCAAAACCTCTTTAAAAATCACAGCAAATTTCCTAGAAAATTGTCTGTTGTTTAAAACCTCCTAAAGGCTCCTTAAACATCATAAAGCTTGCTTAAAACCTTTTAAGAGACCCTCTAAAGATCCTCAACAATGGAGCCCACAACCTCCTGATGGTTCTTTAAAGCCTCTTACATGTCATGTAAAATCTGACAGTTCTCAGCACCCTAATACTCTGCTAATACTCCTTCAAATGTGTTACAACTCCCTTGATTCGCCTTAAAAATAAAGTATATCTTTTGAAACCGCATAAAAGTTATTTGTTATCAACAATGGCCTCAAACAGCACTGATACCACTTGGGAATCTTTAAAGACTCAAGAGGCCTTGGAACCTTTTAAAGATCCCGGCAGCCTCCTAGATGTTTTTCAAAACCTCTAAAAAAAAGGCCCCTAAATGTCCTAAAAAGTCCTCCGAAGTTCTCCTAAATGCTCTTCAAACCACCGGTAAAACCTGATGAAGCTCCTCAAACCTTATAAAGCTTAAAACCTCCCAAAAGTCCGCCTGAAGCCTTCAAATCATCCCCACAATCATCTACAGGCGTCTCAAAGCCTCTCAGTCAGTCAGATGTCTCTAACACACTTGTACGTAATGCAAAAACTCTTTAATTTGTACTAAAGCCTCCTAAAATGTCCCTTTGAAAACATCCCATATGTCCAGAGCCAGCTCCTTAAAGTCACACACAATTTAAAGGATCTTTTTCTGACACCTCATTTGAAAACACCTAGATGTCTCTGAAACCTTAAAAAACATTTGTTAAACAATGAGAAGTGTTTGGAAAACCGCGTGAACTTGTGCACTCATGTCCACAACCACTGGAAGCCCAACAAAACCCTGAAACCGTCAGAACCGCTTGGTGACCCCGCGACTCCTCCGCAGCATCTTTGGACAAAGACATTCTGCTGACCTCACAGAGGCCTCAGACGGAGGAACAGAATCAGATCAGCTGCTCCTTTAAACTGATGGCAGCGCTCTGATATGAGCTGTTTTAGGTTTTTCACTGGAAGTCAGCAGGTTCAGACAGAAAACCCACAGGAGGTCTTTCAGCGGCTTCAATCAGGGAAAGTAAAAACACAGACGGTCAACACAACACAAGGGCTTCTTTCTCCCTCTGTGTGTCTCTGTGGAGGAAGGAGGACAGGTGAAGAAGACCAGGCTACACCCTGACACACACACACACACTCGAGGCATGCCTGCACATGTGTAATATCTGCCGTGAGTGATGGTGTGTAATCAGCGTTGGAGGAGAGAGGCTCAGGAGGCTTAACCCTGACACACACGGTGAAAAATGCAGACGTTTCTCACACTTCTCCCCTCTTTTTAAGCCTCTTAGACCTCCACAACCACCGAACATTCATATCAGTCCTCTGCAGAAAGTAGTCCCCAACAAATGCAACATTAATACTGCTGTTTTCTGAGGATTTCTGTTTTCAGTCAGAGCTCAGAGCCGCAGAAAGAGAGCGATAAATCTAAATGCCCTGGTTTCACTGCTGCCTCCAGCTGCAGGACTCTGAACATTTACACGGGAGAGGGTGGTGTTCCTCCACATTTAATATGACAGGCCTCAGCTCAGGCTTTGATGTTACTGCCTACATCCAAACGATGTAAACGTCTTCGTGCTGTAGTTCTGCATAAATCAGCGCGCCGCTCTGCTGTAAGCTTAAATTTAGCATGTCACGAGCACAGCTGGAAGCACTGATAGGACATTTTCTGAGATGTGATCTCACTTCCTCTTTAGCGGCGTTTGTTTAATAAGCACCTTTATCCATTTCTACTGACTGTGACAGACAAGTGCCTTCAAAATAAATAACTCTGATGGCTTAGTGAGGCAGGGGGAGAAGTATGGAGACATTTGAGGCCCGACTGACATTTTTTACATTTTCATGTGGGTCACTTCCTGTTTAGTGTCTGTGTCGCTTGTTGCTATTGGCTGTGATGGATGAATGCTTTCAGAATAATATAAATCCAACATGATGACATTTGTTAGGCTGGAGTGTTTAGGCTTATAAAATCCAATATTATGGAAACTGGCCTTTAGATTTATTATTATTACAGATTTGCTTTTTTAAAAGATTAGTTCTCACAGTTACTTTAATCAAAATATGGAGGCCATTTGTCAGTCATGTAGACGTCCAGGTCTCTATGAACGTAGGCAGTGAAGACACTTCAGGCTGGCTGTGCGAAAAATTATAGAGTAAGGCTAAAATTTTAGAGCTTTAACTGTATTTTCACGTTTTACAGGTTGTGCAACTAATAAAGAGTTCTCCATCTCTCTGCTAATAATACTACACCAAAGTAATCAAGTAATATCAAGTAACAGACAAATAGTTAAGTTACGGAAAACTACACAAATATCTGTTTGTTTTTTTTAAACAAAATTAAAAAAGAAAATTTTCCGTTAATTAACAAAACCTTTCTGTTTTTTAATGACAGGACAGTAATGATCTACAGAACTGTTTACACACTCATGTCTTACACTTTAAGAGCAGACGGGTTTCTCTCATTTACTACAGCAGAATTTCTCTGTCATGGGGAAAACAACATACTCGAATTATACTTAAATTTCCAGGATTACAGCCTCACTGATCTGGACCATTTAAAATTAAAGTGGCGTAAGAGGTAAAATGAGTGTTAACTTTAGAGGTGTGGGGACGGTCCACAACTGGTTTAACTTAACATTAACTATCAATAGCTTTTATCACACTGCTTTAAGACAAAGAAACAGGAAACAATCATGCAAACGATATTAAATATTGTTTTTCTAAATGATCATTGACCTGCAGACTGAAGGATGAATAAATCATCCAAACATGGTGGAAATCAAAGTGCTGAAGTTCAGGCTTCAAGGTGAAAAACTGTCCTCACAGTCTGTGATCTGAACCTTCAAACGGACACTTGTAGCTCTGATGTCCTTATAAGGTCTAGATCTAACCATGGTCCCCACAAAAACAGGCAGACCAACGCATATGCACACACACAGATACGGAGAGAGTGTGTGTGTCTGTGTGTGTGTGTCAGAGTCCACGTCAGTTACACTTCATCAGCTCTCTTTAACCAGATTAATAATCTGTAGTGGTGTGAAAAACACACTGACCTGCCTACCACACACACACACACACACACACACACACACACACACACACACACACACACACACAGTGTCTCGTCATTCATTTGCTCTAGCTTCAGTCACTTCTCGTTTTAATTAACCGACAGGCAGATTTAAACAGTTGGAGCGCCTGACTCTCTCCCTTTGTGTGTGTGTGTGTAATTGCAGCGTGGAGAAAGGGAAAGCGGCCATTCCATCGTTCCGCTTGGCAGCAGCTGAGGAATGAAGCCGTCTGTAATTCTCCCCGGGTGTTTCGGAGCGCCTGTACAAAGCTCACGGACACAGATGAGCAGCGAGCGCCGAGTCAGGAGCTCGCTGTGTGAAGTACGAGCTGCACAGTCAGTGTGACGATGATTAATCCACTGCAGCAGACGCTCCAACGCCAAGGGTGGAAAACATGATGGAAATGTGACCTTTCTGCCAGTGCGATGTGCTCAGGAGAAGAAGGTCAGCGTCTCCTCACGCACACATGGGCCTCTTACTTCTTCACAGGGAGCTCAGATGAACTTCTAAACCTTAGAAAAGCAGTAGAAACACTTACAGCGCTTCTACTCTCTGCTATTATACTAATAAATCCTAGGAAACCACCAAAAACCAACAGAGACTGCAAACTGCCCTTACAAACACAGACTTAAGCTTCAACATTGCTAGTGTGGCTGCCATGTTAGTCTTTGGAGTAGAGCATGAGATGTTCAAGTGCTAGGCTATCAGCTAGCTTAACTGGTTACCAGAGACTTGGTGTTCAGTAACATCCAAATGCAATCCTATAATTTCCCCTTCAACCACACAGCAGCCATATCAGTGGTCAGATAACAGCAAAAGACTCAAACAGCGCAAACACGGTCCAGAGGTCCAGTTCAGGAACTAGCTAATGTGAAGCCTAGCAGACAAGCTAGCAGCTACAGCCACCTGTCAGTCATTGAGACCACACCACTGCAAACGTTAAGCCTTAATAAAGTTTAACACACGAGGTATAAAACTAAACTGACTCCCTGTACAGTTGTTATAAAGTGATAAACATATAATGGCTTAAAAAACAAGAATATTATGTAAATATAAAGTAGAGGATCGATAATAGAGCCCTGTGGAACTCCACCACCTGTAAGAAAACACTGACTAGAGTATAAAACATTTCAGCTCAGACCTTCAGAGGCTTATTATACACATGCTCATGTTGTTTGTTGGATGTTTCATTATGTTTAGTCTCTTATTAATATACAGGCCTGGTCCTGACTCTGTTTCTCTGAAGAGCATCTGCAGTGTTTTTATTTGACCGTATGTCAAATATTCACAGGCTTTGCCAAAGTCCAAGTACTTATACTACAGTTGGACCTTTTTAGCCTGGTAGCGTACAGGGACATTAGAGGAACAGCAGGTTTTACCACTGACAAAATTTTAGGGTTCAGGTTGTGTAGCGGTTCAGTGACAGTCCCCGCTGGTATGTGTGTGTGCGCTCTCGTCTTTCCTCCCTTCAGGATGTTCACGGGTTCATGTATCTGATCTACTGCAGCACCCGAATGCCTCGCTGCTCTCTGCTCCCTCTGACACTGCGGGGCTGTGATGTCATGCTATGTGATCAGGGATAACTTTCAGCCTCGACTCTTAAATAGTCAATGTGCTCCTCCGGTGATGCGACACGAGATCGCCAAGCCTGCAGGTTCGCCTCTCTTTTGTTGCTTTTCTAAAAGCCGCCACATTAACTGGTTTTTCTGAAGCTGCTGAAGTTATGAGCTCCAAGTCTCGACCGCAGAGGATGAATAAAGTTTATACACACGCGTTTCTAATCAGCATCGCAGCCTGGGCCAATTAAAGCCTCAGCATGTGTGTGTTTGGTTTACATCCATATAGACTCTGTAAACTGCACACACACACACACACACACACACACACACACAGAGTCCTGTGTTTGTGAGGACTGGGGTCTGGATCCTCGGCCTGTGAGGACCAGCAGAAACGTCCCCACACTGCTGCACGATGGTCCTCACAAACACACAAAGAAAGGAACACACGCTGTAAACAGTGCATCTGCGATAAGAGTGCATGACGAGGACACGGAAATTACCATGACAACGCTGGCGGGATGTTTACACAAGCTGGTCGGGCTGCGTGTGTGTTGGTGTGTGTGGTCTCGTGCTGCGACTTGCTCTCTAATAAACCTGATTATCTCACTCCTCCTCGCTACTTTCTTCTCTCTCATTCCTCTACTCCTTATTCTTCCTCCTGCTTTTTACTCTCCTCTTCTTCTTCGTCTCCTGCTTTAGTTGCTGCTTTTCTGCTCGCTGAACTTTGTGCGATTTTTAATCTCAAAGATCTAAAAACACACAACCATCTGACTGGCTGTACAGGAAGAACAGAAAAACCTAACGAACGTTTGACTCTAGTGCAGATTAAGATTTGTACTGAATGTCATGTGATGTGACTCCACATCAGGGCTAAAAACCACACATTATACCAGCCTGCACTAATGAAACACCCCGCGCACTCAGTGCTTTAAGTACTTCCAGAGGGTCATTTCATTTGCTCAGACTCGTTAAAAAACAACAAACAAGAACAATGGAGCTTTTTCATTCTGCAAACGTCGATGACGTGTCCGCTCTTTGTGGAAACTTTGGTGCAGCACGTGGAGAAAACTGCAGATTTATGGCTGATTTGGGGGAAAATGTAAAGGATGTTCTAACTGTAGCAGAGGCAGCTGCAGATAAACAAGCCAGAGCTCTGAGACACTGACTCTGCCTCGGGAAGGTAAGGGCACAAAGTTTAGGTCCGTGGATGCCTCCCTCTGACATGACACTGCAGCCTGGATCACATCATGTGGTTCAAAAGCTCAGCTCAGTTTGTTAGAGGAAACCATCACACGTATATCATCAGCAGGAGGCATTAATTCACGGAGGAATGGTATCTTCTCATTAAAGTTGATGTCATTAATCAGTTCCTGGTCCAAATGCTCCTTCAAGCACCGCTGAGAGATAAAAAGGTCCAAATTAGCTCAGCTCCAATAAAACGGTCAGTGTGGCTGTTCGCCCACGTGTTCCAATAAAGTTTAAAGTCCAGGTGTTCCTGACAAAGGTATGAGGTTCAGCTGAGTTACTAAAGATTTATGCTTCAGCAGGAAAACCATGCTGTAACTGCAAACCCCTTTGAAACCCTACGCCGTAACCTGACGTGCATCTCCGTGGAAACGTAAATACACATCGACACAGCTGCAAACGCTGTGACTGGTCCGTTCAGCGCCGTAGATTTCTCCTGTGCTTTTCTGTCTGCTTTTTCACCGCAGTGTTCAAATTCATCAGTGAGAGAATAACGATACTAGCCTCAGTATGATGGAAGAATAATCACTACATCAACATAAGGACTCACACATGTCAGTAAATTCCTGTAAGGAGATTGCTGAAACTATCAGAATGGACCTGAGAGAAAGACTTTATGGACAAATGTGTTTGGTCCCCGCAAAAAACACTGACCACAACAAAGACCGTGGACTCAGGAGGAAAAAGGGTCCCAACATTTGATTTGTTTCTATCTCCTGGCACCACATATAAATCACTGGGACACGACCACACAGTGATTACCACATAATGTACCAAAACATGCATAAATGGCGACATCATCGGCCACTTATGTAGGTTACACCATAGACCCTAAAAAGACACCTCAGAGGTCTAAATCGGGCCTTAGCTAAGTTAGCTGGAAGTCATCAAGCTAGTTTCCATCTATTCTGATTCTGAAAGTTGATGCACCACATACTGACAGATGTTTAGTGCAGCCCTGCTAGAACTAAACATCTGGAGGGTTAGTGGAATCAGGCTAGCTGACACTACCTAGCTGCAGAGCTAACCTTAGGCTAATATAAGCACATTAGCACAAGGAAGATGGAGGATGAAGGCATTCGTGGAGTTAGTATCTTGCCCAGGGATATTCGGTATGGAGACTGGAGCGGCCAGGGATCAAACCATCAACCTTCTGATTAGCAGATGACCTGCTCTACCACCTGAGATACATCTGTCTGTCAGGACAGTAAAATCTGGGCATCCTTAGTAAGTGTTGGGTTTAGTCTACACCCGGTGCCAACAGGCTGAACTGAATTGTCAGTTAGAGAAACCACAGCCAAGCCTTACCTTTATTCGATCTTATCATTGCACTTCATTGGAATGAGCACAGACAAGCTAAGCCTTTACTGGACACTATGTTGGTTCTACTTGTTTCTGATGTGTCTATTTACTGTATGGCTTAAACACACCTTTCATTGCCAGTAGACAGACAGTGTTTGTATAATTTAAGAGACTTTCACAGAGGAACAGATGTTCGGGTTGTGTTTGTTCCTGCTCGTCTTCATCGCTCTCTGTTTGAGCACCTTATCTTCTCTCTGTCAACACTCCGATCGATGATTCAGGCTGTTTGAACTGCCTCTGACTCATTTCACATGTCAGGAATCTTCCACAACAAGCTGCAGCTCTGTTTGTTCTCCTCAGCAATCAGGACATAAAACATCTGAAAATATAGGAGGACGGTTAAAACTTGCCCTGCTAGTGATATTTACTCAGTCCTCAAAGACTCTTTGAACCATCCGGTTGGAAAAATGTTCCACAGCTGCAGAGATTATCCGACAGTCAACTGGAAGAAATCACGTTGAGAACATTTCTGCTTCTTACATGTGACAGTTTATAAAATATCTGAGTTTTGGCCCGCGGACAAATCAAACCACCTGAGGACGTTTGTCTGGAGAATGGAAAGTTACTCATTAGCTGCACAGGAGGAACTCTGGACACAAGTTCAAGCAGACTGACTGCGTTTGCATCCAGATGGTTCAAAGCGTCCTTAAAGGATCAGTCCGCTTTATTTCAGTCTGCTGTATTTCCCATTAGTGCGTCCGCCATGTCTCTGTGGGTCACGCTAACCTCTGCTGTACAGAGTCAAGGAAACAAAGTGCAAGCTTCAAGCAGCTCCCCCCAACCCCACAAAAATGGGAGTTTTACATTGATTTTCTTTTCCTCATTTACCCCAATGCCTACAGTGGAACTACGACTGAATGTTTGCCAATACCTGACTGCACTAATGAGGCCGATTTCCACTGCAGGAAACAGGTTATTTCAAGTCAGAGTGCACCTTTGTGAGTGTTCCAACCACAGGAACTGCCCCCGTAGGACCTCTTCCAGGGATGTTTTTACGGAGAAAGAAAAATAGGGCCTACTCCATTATCTCTTTTCCATCGACATGGTGCCAGTGCGGAGCCAGTTCTGCCTCTGTGCCTTTTGACAACCAGCCCACATTTCAACAGGTTTGAAGGCTGAACTTTACAAAGGAAAACCTGGGGTAATTTACACGAGGAAATACGAAATTCATGGAGGCCGCAGCATCTGTGGGCTCCTTCTACCACTGGTGAATTTCTTGTTTGGCAAAATGTGGGAGATATTTTAAGCCCCAGAAAGTGGTTTAGTTTTTGTTTGGTTTAGTTGAAATGCATGAAACTGGCTCTAGATTAGTCACTCACAATAAAAAGAGGAGTAAGGTGCATTCAAAAGGTAATTCACATCAAATATTTAAGACTTTAAAAAGACTGCACATGTGTTTTCTCTGCATTACAATAATACAGTTTTACCCGCAACAAAGTTATTTATTTAATGTGACATGTTTGGCAGACAAAACATAACTTAAACAAGTAAATCAATCAGTGATTGGATGTTATGCATTTAAACAATTTGGGTTTATCAGACTAGTTATTATAATTATAAAAATAACCATCCTAGAGCCTTCACATTAAGTTTATTATATTGTTTATATGAAAATGACTTGATTGAAATGGATGGAAAGCTTTTGTGCAATTAAAAACCTCATCTGACATATCTGAATGTAGGCACTTCCAAACATCGCTGAAAAACTACTGGGTGGGCTCAGTACCCACTTAACTCAGAACAAACACAATTTCTTAACCCGAAGAAGAAAGACGGAGAACAGCAAACACTGTGAGAATTCACCATAAAAGTCTGAAGCAAAAAACACAAAAGCAGCCGCCAGCTCTTGGTCAGTTGTACCTACACTCATAGAACCATGGTTATGTAACTTTGACGCTCATTAAACTTAGTGAAAGCAGTCATGTGAAGGTTCCCAAAACTTTCCACTGTTCACCGTATAGGCTCCAAAAAGATGAAAGAATACGAAAATTTAGAAACGTCATTAAAAGTCCTCTTTTCTGTCTGAAGTTTAAAAATGTAATGATTCAAACTTCAGTGTTCTGAATCAGTTTTAATGATTGAGGCGGTGAGCTAAAAAATGGAAACAGAAAGGTTCAAAGAGATGATTACAGAGCTGTTCATCTATCGAATGTTCTGACATTACATTATAGCATTAGGCTCTCCACCCTGGGGGGTGGAGCCCCTGGGAGGATATAAAGCCATTGTGGGTGGTGGTGTAGGGGTGTAACATGAAATCAAAGGCTTTGATGGCGTTTGAGAGAATTTCCCTCTGTTATGGACATTTTTCACAGAGTCTAATCATGCTGTTACTAAATGTGAGATGAAGGTTTAACTTATTTAACTTCAGAAACAGGTATGTCAAAAAAGTTTGAGATCGCAGTATCAGCAAGCGTCACTCTCAGTGAAGGTAGTTTGACAAAACTTCCTGCTGCTCTGGACGTTTTCCCAGAATCCCAAAACTGTCCTCTAAGCAAATCTTCCCTCTGCTGCAACATGAAAGATTTTAATCTGCTTCTACAGTGATGAAACGCTTGTTTTGACTATGAAACAGAGACACGGCTTTTAGAACAGATAACACCACTGTTTTACTATTATTACTACTTTTTAATGAATGTGTTCTTTTGAATTTAACCAGTGGAGTTCCCCAGGGCTCTGTTGTTGGTCCTCTGCCATTCTGCTTTAACCTCTTTCACTGTAACATAAACCATCCAAACAAAATCATGCAAAATTATAGAGTCTGGCTAAATAACAGAGCTGAAAGTGTTAAATATCTGCCTGTCACAGCATGTAGAACAGGGTGAGGTTACAAACAAGAATTCATCTGATGAAGATTTCTTAAAGCCTGACAGTGTTTTCCATGAAATCCAGATAGAGAAAAACTGAGGGGTTTTTTCTACACTTTTTTTAATGTCCACAGATGGGTGTTGGGGCACATGTCACAAAGGTTAAAGTGGAACTCACCTCATATTTTTATCAGTAACATTTTAAGCAGATGATCTTATATATTCTCTAAAAATGTTGTTTTGTGGGCAAACTGTGAAGACACTGAGATCATATCTCTTTTAAAACACATATTTTTAGCTTTGCTCTCAGCTGTTGTTCTCACTTTGCTGATAGCCTGTTTATTTACCATCTGTGAATAAATGTGCAGATGTTTGGTTTACTCCAGGCTCCTCAGAGATTCTAGGGTTCTTCTGCATCACAACATGAAATATGTTCCTTCAGCTTTTCAAATTATGTTTTAACATTTATATTAATTCAAATGTAATATTATTACAATATTGTAAGGTATACTGTATATTGGTTATGGTAACAGCAAATACTAATGTGAATGTTAATTTTTGAGTATTTTAGCTCCAGTCGAAAAATGCTTTAGTGGTATCTGATTCTTATGAACGTTTAGATTTTGAAACTCCATGTGATCTTTTTATGAATAAGTGAGTTACACTCTTCTTTTAATTTCAGATGGGTGTTCACTGTCAGTGTGTTTACAGTCCTAAACCTTCCTCTACCTGGTCAGTTATTTTTAACACTGAAAAATGTAAACACTTTTAACTTTAGGTGGACAAAATTCTTGTTTTTGTTATTTTAAAGGCAAACTGCTCTGTTTCTGTATCACCTGCAGGTTTTCTGTCACTTTCTTTACAAACTTCACGTGCTTCCCTTTCTGGACAGACCTCATTTGTGCACCTGTTTAAACGATGCAGCTGATATTGTTAGAAAGGTCAAACTTAACATTTGGCCGGTGTTTTATTTTGAAAATCCTCGTGACACTCTCACAGGTCTTATATGCCTGTCTTTATTGTGAGTGTGAGGGCTAAACCTCCAAAGGGCCAATCAACAGATTAACAAACCGGCACTTAACATGTAAATCCTCAGTCAGAAATTAAATCCAGCGCCTTTAAAGGGATTTATGGACGGAAGAAAGGCGCCGAGGGAGAGGTGGAGGCAGGAGAAAGAGGTGGAGAGGGGGAGGTTTGGTGTGTGCACGGGGTTAAAATAAGAACAACAGAACAAAGACAAGAGGAGAGAAAAGACAGGGAGCAGATGGAGGACAATATGTGGACACACCCACAGTAAAAAAAGCTTCTGCGGCACCAGAATCCAGAGGAAATATGTCTAATTTAACCACTTCAGCTAATTTCACTGTTTTTATGTGAGAAACTCCCGATTTCATGTAAACCTCTACGCTGGAAGGTGGAGCGCGAGAAGTCGGCACAGAGGGTACAGTGAAGCTCAACCGGGTGAAGCAAAGCTGGATGATCCTTCAAAGGGTTAAACAGTAAAGTCCCAGAGAGGCTTCAAACAGCCTTCAGAGTCTGAACACACACACACAGACACACACACACACACATGCTATTGTTTTCTAACTGGTAATTTTCTGGTTTGGCAGGAAACAATGATCCTGCTTCCAGCACACACACACACACACTCAGCTGCTGATTAACCTGCCGTTAAAGAGCGACTGTGTGTGAATCTGTTATTTATTTATCCTCAAGTCTTCCTGAGTGTCTGTTTGTATAAACTTCAGTCGACTGCACACACTCACGAGGCTGCTGAGGTTTAATACGGTCGTAAGTTCCTCTAATGTCCACTCGAGACTAAAGCACTGACTCCATCCTCAGACTAAAACGTCCATGTTTACAGCACAAGTAAATACAATTACAGCCTGATACAAAACTCAGTGTGAGATAAAAACACTGAGAAACAGAAGTGTAGTGGTTTATTGAGTCAGAGATGCATATTAATTACAGAGCGAGGAGGTGTTAAAGAAACATGAGTACATGTGTGTAAGAACCTCAGAAGCTGTCACTTAAAGCATTTTAGGCCTAATTCAGAGTTTCTGTGGAGACAGTAACCAGCAGAGATCACTGCCAGTAACAGAAACCAGAAGTTGTTGTTTTACAGGTGGTGGAGTTCCACAGGGCTCTATTACTGGTCCTCTACTTTTTATTCACATTTAATTATATTCTTGTTTCTAATAGCACAACTGTGTAGGAGGATTAATGCTTTAATAACTCAGCTGTTGAAACTGTAACAAGGCTTAAAGTTTGCATTATTAGGGCTGTAGCTAAGTCATAGCTGTTGCTAGGCTCCACCTCAGCTAAACTGAACTGGACCTCTGTACTGAGTTTGTGCTGTTGGAGCCATTTTGAGCATTTTTAATGGCATTACCTGACCAATGACATGGCTGCTGTGCTGTCAAGAAACCATCCCAGAAGTCTTGGCTCCGGTTTTAATGAGAGAAATGTTACCGAGCAGTAACGAGCAGGTATCTGTAGATCAATAACCCTGCTGTTAAACTGTTTATCAGTTATCAAACAGTTTGTTGTTTCAGCTCTCAGACCCTCGGCCCCTGCGTCTCTACTTCCTGTCCTCTTCCTGTTGGGAGGGCGAGGGGGTCACGTGACAGTCAGCTGCTCCTTTGTGTTGACAAACAGCGTGATAAATGAGGTATTGATAACCAGTCACATGCTGATCTGAAGCAGCTGCAGCACTGTCGGTTTCCTGCCTGCTGGTTTTAAACTGGTTTTCCTCAGCGGGTATCAGCACACACGTTTAACACTTTTAAAGCTGGTTTAGGTTTTTTGGGGCGTCCACAGGCGCTCTGGAAACAGCAGCTTCTCTGAGACGATCAGATGACCCCTTTATCAGGAAAACTGAACCAGTGTCATATTTAGCCAGGCTGTTCCTAATAAACCAGCCAGCTTCTGCTCTCCGAGGTCTCACAGCCTGAAAGTCCTAAAGCTGATTTGTTATCTCCAGACAACCCTGAAGCTAAAAACACAGTGGAGTCACGCAAGATGACAGAGGGATGATTGTTTTTACTGCTGCTCAGACACAGCACTGAACATGTCAGAGGATTCCTAATCAATAACCAATAAATCACCAAATCAGCTGCAGTAAAAAGCTCCAGAGCTCAGTCTGAGCGTGCTCTGTGGCCACATCAGCCCAAGTGGGAGGCCTCGCTCAGCCTGAGCTCCTCTCACTTTAGAGCTCAACAATAAAAACCAGAGAAACGCTGGAGCCGACTGAGCGCGCTCAGACGGCGTCCTCCTAGGTCAGAGCTGATGATAGCCTCACGGACACAAAGTGCAGTAAACTGTGAGTGTGCGCTCTCAGTGAATCAGTGACACTAAAGTCACATTCATTTTAATGTGACTTTACTGAATTTTTCTGTTTATTTCTCAGTGAACAGGATGCTTCCTCATTTCTTATCATTTTATTCTCACGTGTTTATTTATTTTCCCCTCCGTGTTTACTGTCGTGATATCTGATTGGCTCTTGCTGATTTTATCCTGATGTAAATAAAACACGTTAACAAAATGTTTGACACTTTTATAAAAACACAAACGTTTTCAGTTAAAGTTTTACTGTAATGTACAAAATATAAAAAGGTTGTAATTTGGATTTTTGAGTGAATCTGATTTTTAATCTGATCACCACACACATTTAACACCTATTATCTTTTAAACAGCGACTTTAAGTCACAGTTTAGATTTTTCTCATGTTTTACATTTGTGCTACGTTAAAACTAAAACAGTGAGAACACAAACACGTTTAGTTGTTTCAACCTAAAGCCTGAAACTCTCTGCTGTCCTGTTGTTATGTGAACTGAACTCAAACGTGACAGAAACACTAACGGAAACAAGGCAGTGTCCTCGACCCTGACCTTTGACCTGCCGTGTGTCCCACTAACAGCCACAGCTAACATGTCATTACTGTGGAGGCTCCTTAGAGTGAGTGAAGAAGTAAACCGCAGAGGCACAACAACACAACAACAACAACCTTCATCAGACCCTCAGAGCCCCACACGGCTCCACACCGTCGCCCTGCAGAGGCTCACAGAGGCAGGGTGGCTGACCCGCAGCCTTAGTATGAGCAACGGATACAGGCAGTTAGTCAGCTACTTATGAAGATGCAGGTAAAGGTGTGCACAGCTTACTACCTGCACCTGCTAACAGACACAAGGTCTGTTTTTTACTGCAGCAAACTCGGGTTTTACTGCAGCTCAGAGGGACTCTGTTGCAGTAAAAGCACATCATTCATACATTTGTGTACTTTTATTTGAATATTTGACGTTACAAGTGTAAAACTTCTGAGCTGAATGTAAAAACTTATTAACCACAAAAGAAGAAAGGGGTGCCGTTTCCCCTCTGAGGTGTGTGACTGAGCCTCTCTCTGAGGATCGATAGTTTAAGCTGATCTGTAACATTACGTCATCGTTTCTGGGCCGACGCAGACTGATCGATCAGCAGCTGTGGTCGATAATGAGTGTATTGATCAGTACTCACCTTCCTCCGCCCTGCAGGAGCCCAGCAGCACCGCCAGCAGCGGGAGGAGCAGCAGCAGCAGCCCGCGGCAGGAGGAGGCCCGGCCGGGGGCCATGGGGCCCCGGTGAGCCCCCATTACTCCGTCCCGGTCGCACCTATCGATCACCGATCACTGATGTCAGCTGGGCTCGGTCTCCGCCGGCCGCGCGCGCCTCATTGGAGCCGAAAAGTTCGAGAAAAAGAAAAAAGTCCACAAAGTGTCCAAGATGGAGGCCGGAGGGAGTCACAGCACCCGACTCCTTCAGCCCTCAGCCTCCTCTCTGCTCCCCCCGGTTCCCCCTCATTCCTCCATCCCCTCCTCCTCTCTCCTCCAGCGTAGAGCAGCGGGGCGGGGCTGCCTGCGAGACCGTCTGAGGAGCTGCGAGAGGCGGCCTGTAGAGCGGACAGGGGTCGGTGGGACAGCTGCAGGTGGGGGTCCCGAACCACAGACTCACACACACGCCGAGCCGCAGTCACAGTCACACACAGCGCGGACACACACTCTAAAAAGTACACCAGTGATTCCAGTCTGCAGCTCCAGCTCACATGCGCACAAAAAGTTGAGAACAAAAGCTGCTCCAACTTTCTGCCTCCACCTCTGGATCAGACCACGCCCACACAGACACAGACCCCGCCAGCAGCCGCAGTGTGAGTGGCTGAAGGAGCCTGCCAGTCCAAAGGGGGCGGAGCTCAGCGATGACTGACAGGCTGTGAAGGAATGTGGAGAGAACGTGTCTGCGCATGTCTGTTTTTGAAACCTGGAGACCAAATCGACCAAAAAACTTCAAATTCCTTAAAAAAAGCAATGTGCCAGATTTGTGGCGTTTAGCGTGAAGTGTATAGTCAGCGTGTTGTGTTGTCTTGTGTAGTTAGTGTGTTGTGTATTCGTTGTTTTGTTTTGTGTGTCAGTGAGGGCACTAATAATGTCACAAAGACTGATTGCAGTGTAAACTCTGTCTCCAGGTTAAAAACCAGAGTAGAGATACCTGCTGTTGTCAGGCCTGCAGGTTCATCCTGTGCTGTTCTCCTCTGTCTTGTGGCGGATTTTTTTTTTTTTTTTTTACTGGCACACATAATTTGTGGGGCATCTTATTGCGACAACTGATTGTTCTCTCATTTTAGTTTTAGTTGTATTTTTAAATTGTTGTACAAAAAAAAACAGAAGATGCATTGGCTGCATGTTTAGATAAATAGTTGTATATAACTTTATTGTTACCAAAATTTGTGCAGAAAATTATTTACTAAACATGTCTGTGGTTGGTACATTAAAACACATAACTGATACTAGGATTTTAAGTTTTTTGTGTGATTTCAGATCAGTACTATTGATACAGCATGTCAATGAAAAGACATCTACATTCAGACACATGAGGTTGAGCTGAAAAGAATGATACCAAGCAAGGCCAGGAGAAAAGGGTAAAATACAAAAGTAAAATCAAAAGGAGTCAAAATGGCCAATTATATTTGGACCTCAGAGGGTTAACCCAACAAATCCTGACAAATTAGGCTTAAAACTTTGTTTATGACATTTTGTGTGAATTTAAGCATCTTTTTTTTTTCTTCTAAAGAAATATGTGAAACTTAAGTTAGACTTGTGTTTGTAAATGAATCGCCCCGTGTTGTGTAGCTTTCTGGATTTTGTACTTACTGGGCTACATGTTTATTTATTATACAGGCTGTACAGTACATAAATCAAAATGCACATGTTTTATTTAACTGAGATGTTTAATCATGTCAGCTAGAGAAAATAATTATGTTATAGACTATATTTATATTAAACATGTGTATACTTACTGCATTTGAATCCTTTTAACCATATGTAACACCTGCATGTGTGTTGCTGTTTTTTTAAAGGCTTTAATTTTGCCACCCATTTGATTTCCATGCCATCCTAAGAAAATTTCTCTAGTTCAGCCCCTGAAAAAATGTATAAAAATAAAAAAAAATATGAACAAAATGATAAAACCAGAGTTAATAAAAGTCTAAACAAATAATATTTTCTGTGTTTTAATCTGTCTGCAGTCTCAAGTCTGGATCATCAGTTATAAAAAAGCTAATAAACACACATGATACTGACACAGATCTGCATCACTGTGCTCCGCTTCACTACTTTATTATACATTTATTACACTTTATCTTATTTATTTATTCCTGTTGGTTGTCATTAGTGATCAGTACTCTTGACAGGGGGAAAAGTCACATTTCAGCTTGACAAGAAGTCCTGTGTGTGTGTGTGTGTGTGTGTGTGTGTGTGAGAGAGAGAGAGAGAGAGAGAGAGAGACCGTGCTGATGTTGTTTCTGGTTCGTTTTCTTCACATTAAAGATAAAACAGCAGAAACCAAAGCAGGGTTTCTCTCTCTCCCTGTGTTTGTTATGTAAATGTCTCTCGTCCTGTCTGACAAACTGAATCCACACAGAAGACAGGAGACTCCTCAGCAGCCATGCTTTCACTCTCAGGTAGTTTCTGACCCCCTGCAGAAACAGTCACACCTGCACCCTTCCCCAAACATGGAGGGAAGGAGCTGCACTGCCTCCTCATCCTCAGCGGCACGGCATCGGAGTGTTCATGAAAACAAACATCAGCATAACTGAAGAGATTCCAGCAGTTTGTTGTGACCACAGGACAGTAAAGAAAGATGCTCACATGGAGGACGAGGAGGTGCAGCTCTCATGTTGAGAGACATAAAATAAAAGGAGGGCAGATCTGAGGTCAGACAGCAGGCAGGATGTTGTCAGCAGATATAAATACAGTCTGAGGTCCATCATCACAGGGAGGAGGTGCACGCAGGAGCAGAAGAAAGGAGGACCAATAAAGAATCAATAAAAAATCAATAGAGTTCAAAGCCTCTGAAGCATTATCAGACCCACACTTTTACTTTGAAACGAGTCAGGGAAAGAGACCCAGCTCTTATTTTGAAGTGTTTTCTGGATGTTTGGAGTTAAACTGGTCAGACTGGTGAGTATCCAGGTTTCCGTTTTAACGGTCACGTTTAAGGGGGCGGGGTTACAGTCAGGCTTAAGTTTCTTACCTGCAGCTCCATGAAGACAGGTGAGAGCGGGCGAGAGACATTCAGCACCCACAGAGAGAGAGAGACAGATGAAAGGAGGCCGAGAGCTTCTCTTTCTCCTAGTCTGAGGACAAAAGACAGAGTCAGGTGTCCTCCTCCTCTTTGTTTCTGGTCTGTGTCGGCAGAGGTGTGAACGACCCAGAGAACAAAACAAGGAGAGGAAGAAGAGGAGGAGGAGGAAGGATGGAGAGAACAGAGGAGAGGGGGCCTGTGGGAAACTGTCACCTGACTGACGAGGGCACGTTTGACAGACAGGTGAGAGTCCCGCCCCCCAGTGATGTCACAACAAAGGAGGAAGACACGATGATTCAAAATGCAGAAATAAAAATAAACATTAAATTAAATTAAAGTGAAAAGAAGAAAAACAAAATAGATAAAGTGAATTTAAAATGACAACAAATTAAAACAAGGAAGTTGAAATAAAAATGATTCACTAAATAAAAAATAAAAAGTCATATAAAAAATAAAAAATTAAGAATTTAAAAGTTTAAAAACTAAAACTAAATATTATCAGAAATAAAAGGAAATAAAATCAGAACTGCAGAAAAAATAAAACAGAAAATTTAAAAATAACTAAAAATGATTGAAACAAATAAAGAAGTGGGATAAATAAAAATAAGGGATTAGTAAATAAAAACTAAAAAGACAGAATAGATATGGAAAGACAGAAAAACTGTTACGAAGAAGATCAAATATTATTTATATATTTTATTTTTAATTAGTGAAAAAAATATTAAAAAGGTTAAAAAATATAAAAATCATAAAAAAATTTTTTTTTAAAGAAATAAAACAATTAAACTGCTCACAAATAAAAAAGTTAAATAGAGGGTATATATAATATGTACTTATAAAAAGTATTAAAACCAAAATGGGAAACACATAAAACACAGAAATAAAGTAAAAATAAATAATAAATAAATACTAACTTAAAAACAGATTTTCAAATTAAAAGAGAACAAAAACAAAAATAAGAAAATGAATAAAAGAAAATCTTTAAAAATAGGAAACATTTAAAATATTATAAGATTGAAACCCACCTGGAAATTTAAAAAAAAATGAATAAAGTAAAAAATAAAAAAAATAAATAAGATCTAATAAAACTTTTGCTAAGCACAAACTGTAACAACCTCAACACTGGCGCGAGCAGCACAAACCAGTCCGTCAGAGAGCCTGAGATGGTCTGAGCGTGTGCAGAGGAGGGAGGGAGGATGAAGGCGGAGGTGCAGGCAGGAGGAACAGAAGAAGAGCTCAGAGGAGGTTCATTAATGAAGGAGGGTCAATGTGACAGAGGAGGAGAACATCCACTTCCTGTTTATTCTTTTTATTTGTTAATAAAGAGTTTGGATGAAAAAAAGGTGATAAGAGTTTAGTTTTAGTATTTGAACTGGACTTCACTCCTCCTCTCTCTGTAACACCTGAGTGTTGGTCGTCCCACCCGGGACTGTCCCTCCATCCTTTGGTCTCCTCTCACAGCAGAGCTTCATCAATCAGCCACTAACGACACTTCAAAGTAATGACACGAACAGTGACCTCAGCAGGACGAAGGCCTGTCGCTTCATTATGGAAAACTTTTAAAAGAAAGTTAGAAAAGTCCAACTTTTTAGAACCAGCTCTCAACCACTTTAAGAAAGTGGGTAAATGCACTTCCTGTTGCACAGCTTCCATGCCTCCATGAATGCCGACTCTGTTTTTAACTCTTATTTCTGTGGATAGACGGACAGACGCCGGTCTGCAGTCAGCGGGGACACATCAGGACGAAACAATGTGCAGAAAACCTTCAAAGCAGTGCTCAGACAGAGCGAGGAGACTCAGGCTGTGCCACACACGCCTGAGGATCCGACCTTCGACCTCAAACTGGAGCTAAACCCAGAACCGTCGTGACTGTAAGCACTCAGCTCACTGCTGCTGTCTGTGTCTCCCTCTGCTGGACACTCAGGGAACTGCATTCACACAAAGTGAACTATGGTATTGGTGTGATTGATCTGTGGTTATTGATTTTAGCATCAATGAGACGATGACAGTGAAGAGACAAAATGAAAACTTTATTAACATAACAGACACGTGAGTGAAACTGAGCACGCTCAGTGTGTGGAGAACTTGGGCAGCTGGTTTCCCAGGATGACGCGTCGCTCCACCCCCTCCTCCGAGATGCTGGCCAGCCTGACCACGCCCCCACTGGAGCCATCCCGCTCCATGGCCAGAGACAGAGCTGAGGAGAAAGAGGTCAGTGAGACGGTTGTGGAGTGCAGCTCCCAGCATGCCTTGCAGCAGCGGCGGTGCGTTACCTGCAGCGGTGAGCTCCATGCACTGCTCTTTGTTCATCCCGGGTTTGTAGTTGGCGTCCATGAAGCCGTAGATGTAGGTGCTGCCGCTGCCGCCGACCGACACCGGCTGCCTCACCAACATCCCACCAATCGGGACGCTGTACACCTAAGACAGGTAACACACACAGACTATGCGTTACAGTCTGCAGGGGTGGAAACAGCACCATCTGCTGGCCACACAAAGGACTACATCAGCGTGTGTGTCCAGGTGGCGTGAGTTCTCACCTGTCCGCCCTTCCTCTTGTCCCAGCCTGCCACCAGGATCCCAGCTGTCAGCTCCTCCCTGTAACGGTAGCAGCTCGCTCTGAACAGATTGGCTGCCGTCTCCACCAACGGGGGCTCGTCCAGCTCGATGCTGTGGGCGGGGTCAAAGACACTGGTGAGTATTGGCCTCACCTGAGCTGACAGGAAGGCTGTGTGTGTGTGTGTGTGTGTGTGTGTGTGTGTGTGTGTGTGTGTGTGTGTGTGTGTTACCTGTGGAAGCCCAGCTGGTAGGCAACGATCTCAGCGATGGCCTGAGTGTCAGCAGCTGATCCAGACCTGCAGCCAGAACACAAACATGAACATGACGTCTGCTGAGGAGGAGCAGCTCTTTAATAAAATGTTCTTTTATTAATATTTTTAAAATGATAGCAGCACAAACGGAAATGTTTGCAGCACAAATGTAGCACAAATATTTGACATCAATTTTTTTTTAATTTTATTTGGGTAATGTGGGTGGGCTGGTTGACCTTTTGACCTTTACATTTTTCATTAATATCTTTAAAAGAGAAGCAGCACAAATGACAATTTTAGCAGCAGAAATCAGCACAAACACTTTTGTTGGATTTGAAGAAGGTCGGGGGGCCAACTTCATTCACATCTCAAAAACACTTCTCTACATACTTAAACTTTTTAAGGTTGCTCAAACAGTTCTCAGCATCTTTACAAAAGTTCAAAGTTTTTATAAGAGGTCTCTCTGAGCTCCTAATGAACAAATGGATTCATGAAAACATTATTTCAAACTGCCTTTTAATGTTTCCTGGGGCCTCGGTTTTACATAAGAAAGGCTGTACAAATGTCTCAGGTTCCTTAATGACTCTTTAAAATGTAATAAGAAGCCAAGAGATTCTAAACCTGGTCCCAGGCTTTAGATCCATTCATGTCTCTGTGGTTTTCAGGGTTCCTAAAATATTCAGAGCTGAAGGGTCTTTGTGTTCCTGCAAGGTTAGAGTCCCTAAAAAGTCCTGAATGCAGACTGTGGGTATTCTGTAAAAACTACTAATTGCAAACAAAGTTTATTTTGAAAGACTGTGCTTCCTAATGTAACCGGTGGGATTCTGCGTTGTGTCTGATAAAAACGGTAAAAGAAAGAAAGAAAGAAAGAAAGACCTCCAAATAAATAGCTTTCCCACTCCAGCTCTTCTCCCACAGGGGAATTGTAGAAAAGGGCAGAGGCAAAAGGGGTACACTGTATTTATATGGTTGCACCAAAGAAGAAGAAGAAAAGAATGAGGAGGGGCTCTAACTGATAATGAACATAACTACAGGCTTGGAGGTCCTAAAAGTCAGGTATAAAGGGAAGAGTTTGGGGGTTTAGAACACATTTTGTGTAATTATAACAATGTGATTTATGACCCTGTTACACTAAGATTAAAAACATAGCTGTTTTATTCTGAAAAGTTTTCTGCCTTCTGATTAGAGTTCCTGTGATGGAGCCCATGGTGAGGAGGAGGACTGACCTGCAGCAGTAGATCTTGTTGTGGATGCGAGTCAGTTTGTCTGTGACTCTGTTGGCGATGTACGCTCTGAAACACAAACACACACAGACAGGTGAGGTTAAAGGAGTGTTTCCTGCACTCAGCTCCATCGTCACATATTCAGTGTTTGTTTTCTCACCCTGTGGTAGTTCGAGAGTCGGCCCCGATCACCACTCCTCCGTCATACTCCACGGCCATGATGGTGGTCTGACACATGACAACAAACAAACATACAACAGGTAAACCGGCTGATAAACACCCTGGGCCCATTCTCGGACAGCATCGCTCCTGTTTAAACAGTCTCAGCTTCATCACTCTCTGTGTTCCTCCTTCTCTGAAACTGGTAAATGACTACTTTGTCGGGTGAGCTCATTATCGGACAAGCCATTTACACCACATTGAAAACGCTCACGTGAGAAAAACACAAAGAAATTTTAAACGCTTGTCCCATAATGCAACCATAGCGTTAGCCAGCTCTCCACGCTTCCCTGTGGTTATCTAGATATCTTTCATTAACCACCCAATACACGTGTGTCCCCCCCCGGACTCTACCCCCAGTTTAGCCCGGTTCGGTCCCGCTGTGGTCCGAATCTCCTCACAAACACAGCTACCGTTAGCCGCTGTTAGCCGTTGCAGAACTGCTGTCTCATTCAGCCGCTGTTTGCCGTTTAAAAACGCTCCATCGGGACCGAACCGGGCCCGGCTCGGTCCGACCCAGCACCACAGACCCTGTACCTACCCCGGTGCTGACTTCCTGGCGGGTCCAGTCCGGGACCAGGTCACTTTTGGACGAAATTTGCTGGCCGAAGTACGGCATCATTACGGGTGCTGCCGCCATCTTCTCTCTATGAATAACTGTACTGAGTAGAGGCTGTCCGCGCATAAAGCCTAACATTTTTTTATTTACGCTATTAGCGAAACGTACATGTTACAAACCAACTCACATATGATTAAATTACAAGTTAGATTTAATAACTCAACGTTCTTCTAATTCAGATAGTCTAACTTAGCTGTCTAAATTGCCATGAAACAGTTTTATTCGGGCACATAAGTGAACAGCTCTGCAGTTGGGGTCCTGCGAGAAACAGGAAGATAAGGTAAACACTGGTCTGGATTTTAAAAACGTAGGCTAAACCTGATTATAACGATTATTTTAAAACATTTAATGTGTTTTCTCCTTTAAATGCAGTAATTAAACATATTAAAGAAAGCTGGTGTGTTTAAATGAAGTTAACAGATAATTTAGTGGCTGTTGTGTTACGTCTGAACATCGCGGAGGACCAGACTCCATTATAAGATGTGCAATTTTATCCCCGTCATTTAAAACTTTGCAGTAAAAAGAATACCCACGGGACAGAAAGTAATGTTAACACTTTTTAGGTTGTGGAGGAGTTCCTATTTGATTCGGCATACCCCGAGCCAGTGAGTGATCATCGGTGGATGTCTGTTAATTGATTTTTTGATCGGCTGTGTTTCAGATGACGGTTCATAACTTGTACATATTTGACCGCAATGGAAACTGTTTGTATTACAACGAGTGGAACCGCAAGAAGCAGGCGGGCATCTCCAAGGAGGAGGTGAGCCTCAAAGCCGAATCAGTAATCAATAAATCAGACACAGAGAGTGTGAAGGAAAGGTGTGTTTATGTGTGTGTGTGTGTGTGTGTGTGTGTGTGTGTGTGTGTGTGTGTGTGTGTCTCTGCAGGAGTTCAAGCTGATGTACGGGATGCTCTTCTCCATCCGCTCCTTCGTCAGCAAGATGTCTCCTCTGGACATGTATCCTTCACGTCACCTGTCAATATGTCCTCCTGTCAGTCTGTCTGTGTAGCTTTCTTAATGTCTGTCCACCTGTCCTCCTGTCTGTGGTCCTTAGCTGTGCTCAGGAAGGAGGGGTTCCTGTCCTTTCAGACCAGTAAGTATCGTCTTCATTACTACGAGACTCCGAGCGGCCTGAAGTTTGTCTTGAACACCGACCTGTCAGTGACCAACGCCAGGGACACACTGCAGCACATCTACAGCAATGTGAGACACACACACACACACACACACACACACACACACACACACACACACACACACACACACACACCTGAGTGTGTTCATCTACAGAACCAGCAGGCTGAACTGAAGCGTTTTAAAATCTATGTGTATTAAACAACACATCAAACTGCTCCAGCTGACCTCCTGAAGACGTTCTAGGATAAAGAGTCACTTTTTCATTGAAATATGTGAAATTTAATCAGTTTTCTCAAAGAATCTTTTAAGAGATGAAGTTGGAAAATGAGAGAGAACAACATGTTAAATCTTAGATATAATATAAACAGAAATCTGCTCGTTCTAATGGGCCCATCTGGATTCGGTCCACGAGAGACCAGAGATTATCACACTGAGGCTGAACTAAAATGGGTTTTTTCCCAGAATTCATCCACCTGAAGAGTTGAGCTGACAGATTTCATTCATTTGCTACAGCATGATGAAAAAAATGAGACGTCCTGTTGAAACTGCACTTCATTTTCCTTATATTAACACATGTCAGGGATTAAATGTGTACTTGCACTGACAGAAGGAATTAACTTTGTCCGGCCCACTTCACATCAAAGTGGGCTTCCTGTGGCCCACAGTGTAAAATGACTTTAACGTCCCTGCTGTGGACAAACACGTAAAAACACCTCTTACATCTCTTACATATTTAAACTTTTATAGTGAAGTGTTGTGAATTTTAAACTAAATGTGCAGGTTATATTTCTCTGAGATGATCGCAGCGTTCGTTACATATTAACGTTTTTAAATCTTTAGTTCAGATCTTTGTGTGTTACAAACTTTACTCCTCAAATGTTGAAGTGTGTTTTCCATTTTTTTCTTGTCAGTTTGGTTTTGTTCTGAATCTCAAAGCTCTCAGATTGTAACCACGACCTTCAAAGAAACGGTTTATATAAATATTAGTATAATAATCATCTGTGAGCTGCTGTTTTCTGTCTGTGCTAAACAGGAAGTGTTACAGGCTTTATTGTGAAAGAGACTTACTCTGTGTGTGTGTGTGTGTGTGTGTGTGTGTGTGTCAGCTGTACGTGGAGTTAATCGTGAAGAACCCAGTTTGTGCATCCACGCAGACCTTGGAGAGCGAGCTGTTCAGCAGCTGCCTGGACGCCTTCATCAGAGCGCTGCCGTACTACAGCCCACGAGCCGCCTGAGCATCACACACACACACACACACATGTTCACAGTGAGAGTTTAATGTATTTATTTTGTTCTTTCATGTCCTTGGCAGGAAGTTTTGTCTTTTGAATCAAACTTATATGAAGCCACTCTGACCTTTGACCTTTAATAAAAGCAGCTCTGTGGAACTTCCTGGAAACTGTCATTACTCTTTGCTGACGCTCACACCTGTCAGAACAGTCACCCGTGTCCAGAGTTTATGATGATGTCTCTGCAGTGATCCCTGTGAACTCAGAGCTGATGGTTTAACCCAGCGGTCCCCAACCTTTTTTGTGCCACGGACCGGTTTATGCCCGACAATATTTTCACGGACCGGCAATAAGGTGTCGCAGATAAATACAACAAAATAAAACTAGTGCTGGTACCGAAAAAAAGAAGATGTATTCATAACACACGTGAAAAGACCCAGGAAAACCGAGTTAACGATAAAAACGATAACAAAATAACGCTGAAAACCGATAAAAACCCTGAAAACCATACATTTCACACCTGAGCCTCAATTCTCGCGGCCTGGTACCAAACAACTCACGGACCGGTACCGGTCCGAGGCCCGGGGGTTGGGGACCGCTGGTTTAAACTGTGCTGACTGGTTTGTACCACCAGGGGGCGCTGCTGCTGCTGGCTGTGAGCTCATGAAGTGCAACACAGCAGATAAATTGAGCCTTTATGAACTCTTTGCAGAAGTACGCGTCTGCCTGAGGGAATTACCCAGAATGCATAGCCCAGCCTTGCCCTCTGATCCTCATTATTGCGTGTAGTGTTATAAACCTGAGTAACAGCACATCAATCTACCAGCAGTCACATGACTGATGGCCTGTTTAATGGTTGTTAATCTGTGAACGTCCTGCTGATGCAGAGTTTGATCCTCTAACAGCTGAAGAAATCAGTTTGAATGATGGTGGAAGCGTTCATGTGATCGACACTCAGAAACCAGCTCTGATTTAACACACACAGTTAACATGTGAGTGATGTTACTGACCTGAGGTCAGCTGACTGATTAACAGCTGGATTCAGTCTGAGCTGACCCTGAACCTGACCCCGCCCCTCCACGTGCTGTCCTTCAGCTGCAGGAAGCAGCTCCGATGTCGGAGTCTCCATCAACACCTGAATGCTTTGCCTGATCTGCTGAACACCCGAGTATGGACAAAGAGGACCTGATCAATCAGTCAATCAGAAACACGACCTGCTGAACCGCCTGACTCATCAAACACACACACAGCTTCTATCAGCTGCTTTTGGCATCATTTTTGAAGTGCATTGTGGGTAATACAAGCAGAGGCAAAAATGACACTGAGTGCATCATTAGGAGGAGCCGCAGATGAAGCGATGACATCATCATGATTGGAGTGTACAGTGTAATCTCTAATCCCACTGAAAAACATACTGCCAACCAACAGCTGGAAACACACACGTTGGTCTTTGCATACATGTGACGACCATTTTACCCACAATCACCAGTACAGACAGAAAGACAGCTGCAGACAGATGTGTGGACTAGAAAACATGAGCAGCAACAAACTCGTATTTAGGTAGCAGTTTTGTATCCATCAAAATGTCCTCACATGTAGAAATCTTTAAAGTCCCCACTTCACAGGGATTTCTGCCATGAATTGGGGACTTGTTTCTTTACAGGAAAGTGTCCAAGAATCTAAAAATGTCCTCAACTTATAAGATTTGCTCTCCTTGTCCTCACTTTGTAAGATATCTACTGTCTTTGTCCCTCACATTGTAAAAGTAAACTAAGATTTAAAACACTTTACTTATTCTCAAACTTGGTGGATTCCTGTGTGAAGCAGGAAGTTAAATAGGAAAATGTCCATGAGTCACACTCTGATACAAACTGGATCTTAAATCCAAAATCATGCAGGTGTTGTGGTGTGAGCTGGTAAAGATTTCCTGTATCTGTGTTAGAGCAGCTACAAACAGCAGAGGCTGGTCAGGATCCATGAATTATCCACATCCACTCAGCACAGCCGCAGTCCTTTGCATGACCTCTGTGTCAGCAGATAGAGGTCAAACAGGTCTGTGTTGTAACTGAGACACTAAGTGTCAGTGAGATCACCTGTGTAAATGAAATATAAATACAGGACTTAAACTGTGCTGATTAAACACAGGATTCAGGTGGCAGTGACTGAGTAATATGGACACATGCAGTTCAGTATTAAAGCCACAGAAACATTTCTTTACCCTAACATGTCTGAGTTCACAACAACACTTTACATAACATGTGCAGTTACTGTGACTCAAGTTAACATCCCTGTCCCTGAAAATGGCAGGATTGTAATGTGGAGAAAAACACTGTTAAACGTGCAAAACTTGACCTCACGAAACAAAAAGTATCAATGTTACCTTCACACGAATCACAACGAGCAAGAAAAATCAGTGTGAGCAGGTGAAACAGTCCTGCCATCAACTTGTCTGAGATATAATAATCTGTATATACATATAATAAAGACATAATAATTTCTCCACCATGTCCTGGGTCTGGCCCAGGGCCTTGTCCTCATAGGACATGTTGGAAATATGTAATGAAGCACGACCTCAACCAGCTCCTCTCGATGTGGAGGAGGTGAAAGATTAAGGCAGCTGTAAAACCCCAATCACCCTGTGGTCATCGGGGTTTCTCTCAGGTGTCAGTGAACATGAGCCTATAATAACTTCTGTGTGTGTGTGTGTGTGTGTGTGTGTGTGTGTGTGTGTGTGTGTGTGTGTGTGCCTTCTCTGCCAGATGTTTGCGTCTCAGGGTTTAAAATGAAATCTGTGGACAGCAGGTGGAGGCTGCTCCCACTCGGACAGATGATGTGATGGATTACACACAGATGAAGATAAAAGCACAACACATGTTTACAGATGTTTCCTCCATCGTGTGTGTGTGTGCTGTCATATTAGACACACTTCACTTTAGCTGCTGCTGTGAAGGAAACCTCAGCTTTATGAACGTTCAGAGGACGCAGGAACACAAACAGGTTTAATCCACTGCTGTGTGGTGTAATCGGGGCCTTCCCTGAAATAGGACGGGTTCAGGTCTACCACTGTCCTGTCTCTCTTTAAAAAGACATAAGAGTGTCTGTTTGTCTTTGTGTGTGTGTGTGTGTGTGTGTGTGTGTGTGTGTGTGTGTGAGAGAGAGAGAGAGAGAGATTAGAGCTAGATAATGAGGTTCATGGGCAGGACGCCATGTTTAACATCTGTACTCAGAGTTTGGTATTTAGTTTTTTTGAATCAGACAGACATGATATCTGCTCTCTGATTGGTGGAATCAGGCCAACAGGATTAATATGAGAGCAGCAGCAGAGACACAGACAGACAGATGAAGGTGGATGGACGCTGTGGGCGACAGGAATCAGACAAACAGGTACGACATGCACATGTTGTAAAACTAGTTCTTTATCATTAAAGGTGGAGTTTGTGTGTAGAGCACAGATTAGGATTAAACTGACTGTCCTGGCCTGTTAAAGGTAGACGAGGATCAACAAAAGTATTTTAAAAAAACAGAACTAACCGTAAGGGTCAGGTCAGCTACAGTTTGAGGCAGACATGAGTATAAAAATAATCTAAGTTCTGTAAGCATGTTTTGCGAGTATATGCACTGCAGCTAATGTGGAGTCTATTACAGATTAATATAATTCCAGCATCTGAAGTGATGGTGTAATCCTGAGGCAGCTGCTGCTGGCATCAGTTCTGACAATTGATCGTGTGTTTGCTGATGAAGGAGAAACATGTAGAAATGAAACTGTAGAGGACCAAGAATGGAGCCCTGTGGGACTCCATGGCAGCACGATCTGTTGGTTAGTCTGTTATCTTTAGTGGTAACCTTATGACAGGGAACTGTCATTTATGGAGTAGCCACAGCCTAGAGTAGGAGACAAAAACTGTCTGCTGGTGTTAAAACAACAGCAAGGATTAGCAAGGAAAAACATGAAAGTCTAAACTGCTACATTTGAGTTCAGCTGTGTAAATTGTGTTACAGCGAAGCAGGCCATCATCCATACAGGTGGAATTATATTATTTTTCTAACTAGCAAGCTGCTGTACTTATCCTTTGTTACAAATGTGTGATCCATCTGCATCTTTATGTGTCAAAAAGGTACATGCATGATAATTTTAAGTTTGCTGAAAAAGCTTCTGTATGATAGGATGTTCTTGTGCCAGAGTACAGAAATCAGAGACTCGAACGTTTAGCTTTCTGGTTTGTAAGTTTCTGTACCCTGATTGTCACAGTGTCTCAGGTAGACCGCGTTAGCAGGAAGAATAGGAAGAGTGTGGGATCCTGACAGTCGCTGTAGCTATACACAGGCAGCATTTTGCCAACTTGTAAATTATATATCCAAAGCCTGGAACAATAAACGAAACAATACCACACAACTAATGGGTTCCTGGGTTACGTTGCTGGCCTGTTTTATCGTTTCAGTGTCAGCCATGTTTGCGGGTCGAGCATCAGCCGCAGGAGCCGCTGGACCCTCAGCGGCTGTAGCAGGAAAAGCTGGAAAATTGTCAGTGGAGGAGCTCTATGGTTTTAGCAAGAAGCCCAAAGTAAACAGAGGGAATTCTGGGAAACCAGAGAAAACCGAATTGAAGAAGGATGTGAAGGAGAAAGAAGAGTCGGTCCTGGCGTCTCAGATCCTGGAGGCCGCCCGGAGGCTGATGGAGAGGCGACGCCTTGAGATCTACCTGAAGGAGTGTGACATCACCATGGAGCAGAGAGACATGCAATACAGGTGACATAAAAAGACCGGTGCAGTAATACAAAGTGACCACCAGAGGGCACAGTGACACTGACACATATAATTTGGGCCACAATGCAGTTTGAACTGGTTTTACTGGGCCACAGTGATGAGCTTGTTTTAATGTGAACTTAGCAGGACTGGTTAAACTGGAGAGCAGCTGTTACTGGTCAGACTGGTGTGTGGCGTCCTCCTCGGCTCACTCTGATTGGGTCCTGGAGCTGCTGAGTCACGTTTCTGTTATTAAAGACTTTCTGCTCCAGTCGTTCATCAGCTCGGTGTGTGTGTGTGTGTGTGCGTGTGTGTGTGTGCGTGCGTGTGTGTGTGTGTGTGTGTGTGTGTGTTCAGAGTGAGGGCTGCATCGTCCCTGACTTCAGCTAACGTTATCATATAAAAAACTAAAACAGTGTAAATATGTGAGCAGCTGGCAGCAGCACGCGAGCCGATACCTGATCAATATGTCGATGAACAGACGCACTGTTTGTGCTCCAGACCGAAGTCACGCCACATTACCAAACACAGTTCTGCCTGTGTCTGACAGACTTCTGTAAAATTAGAGCATTGGGTTTAAGTACAGAGTGATCCTCAGTGAGAAAACAGGCGACAGACGTCCATGTAAACCTCATTAAAAAAACAAAACAAAATCAGCTCAGTGTTTCATCAGATTTCCACTGGGACAACTCCACTGGAGAGTTAGTGCCACTGGCTAAATTTTACACTCAACACAGATGTTTACATAATAATAAAACAGTAGAGGCCAGAAATCAAATCACTCAGAACTACACTCTTCTTTAATGGAAGCTCTGAATGGGTTTTATTTTTTCCATCAACGTATTTTTATTAATAACTGAAAGTCATCAGACCACTTAGCATTAAGTTGATAAATTTCCAATGAAACTTCAAACAGAAGAAAAAGAAGGTCAGATTCATATGTTAGTGTTTCCAATGCAAGTTTTGAATTGTATTTTCTATGGATGCACATTTTTAAAAAAAGAAAGAAAAAACCCCTATTATATTTTATTTTCAAAATGATTCAATAAAATTAAAATAATATTTCACAAAAATTGTGTGAATAATAATAATAATAATAATAATAATAAAACCTGACTTAAGTACTTAAATTGGTGAGATTTCAAATAGGACTTTTGAATGAAGAATAAGTTAAAATTATTTATCAGCTTTAAAAAATATTAATGTGCTATTTTCAAATAAACACTGAGAAAAAAACATGCCTTTTGAAAATAAACACTGAAATGTATTTACTACTACTAATAGTAATTCCAGCGGGAGTTCTGCATAGGAGTGATAAAGGCAGAAGAAAAGATACTTTGTTTACTATTAAAACTCAAAAAGATTCAGGCAAAAATTACTATTAAAACACAAACAAACAGATAGACAGACGAACAGACAGAATGCAGGCAGAAACCTCTCCTTGTTAAACATTAGCGTGTATGTGACGGGCGTCCTGTCCCTGCTGAGAGGAGCCTGCAGACAAAGATGAAGGTTTGATGGTGATACTTCCTGATCGCTCGGAGGTTCGTGGAGCCACGTTTCTGTGGTGAAGTGTTTGTGATGGAGCAGGAAGAGATGGAGGCAGCGCCTAAGTGTGCAGCTACTCTTGTAATCCACATTAGTGACACCAAACCTTTGGCCTCGGGCGTCCTGCCGAGTCTGCACTCACATCTAATGCACTACTGCAGCCCGATAGAGGGCTCCACTCCTCCTCCTCCGATAGAGGAGGAGGAGTGGAGGAGGGTCTTGATCATCTCATCATGTGCAGGGAACATCCTGAGAAACTAAAACAATGTCAAAAAATCAACTTTCAGTCAGAGATCGGAGAAGGGTTCATCTGTTTTCTTCTTCTTCTTCTCTCAGTTTGATTTCAGTCCTCCCAGCTTCAGGATGTTTGTCCTGTAGTTCCTCCTGTGACCACAGGTGGCGCTGTTTTGTTGTCAGTGACAGCACAAACAAGCAGCCATGACGTTTGTAGTTTTTTTTATGGACTTGTAATTTCACTGAAAATCCGAAACATTTCTTGTTTGTCCATCTTTTCTCTTTTGTGGTTACTTTTTGTATTTGTGGTAGTTTTCCCCCGTTTGAGCATTTTTGTTTCTCCCAGGTTGTCTTGTGTTAGCTTTATGTCCCTTTCAGGTCATGTGTAGTTGGAAAAGTCCCCTCCATATAACTGTTTGTGTCTTTGAGGCATTTATATAATTTTTTTGTTGTAGTTTTTAGAATTATTTGGCTTTTTAGTCCCCTCTATGAGTTTTTCATTTTTTTTGCTGTTGTTTTTCTTTTTAAAGGTTGTTTTTGCTGGGGGGGGGGTTATGTTGTCGTTGTTGTTTTTCTTCATTTCTTGCATCATTTTTGGTTCCCTTTTCATGTTTTTCTCCTTCTTGTTTCTGTTGTAGTTGTTTTTTGTCATATTTGTTCCATTATTGTTTGTTTTTTCTGTCATTTTTGTTGTTTTCCTGGTGGTCTTTTTGCTTTTTCCTGCTTGTGCCTGTATCTGCTGTTCAGTAATCGGTCTCCGGGGTTTAATAGCTGCTGTATGAGGAGATATTTTTAATTCTTTTTCTTTGCAGGCCGTGATTGCCTCTTGCAAGCATTAATCTGCATGTTTCTCATTAAATGTGATGCAGATGAAGGAGGCTCAGGTGTGCTGGGGCTGTAGGTGAGATCCTTCAGCTGCTTCCAGCTCGCTAACATTAACAGCATGTTTCCCATGATGCTGTCTGACAGTAACAATTATCACAGTGCTCTCTGCACAGTGACAGCCCTCGCTCTGCTTCTCTCTCTCTTTGTTGAATGCTCGCTCACCCAGTGTGCAGCCAACCAGCTCTGAATAATGACAGGCGGGGGAGGGGCTCCCTCTCTCCCCCTCTCCCGCTCAGCGGTACAGTCCAGAGGACGGACGGACGCTCACTTCTTCCTGCATTCGTCTCTGCGTTGCGTTCCCTCGTCTCTGTTTCTTCTCCTTCCTCCTTTGTTGGGACTTCATCCTCATCACCTCCTCGTCCTGCTTGTGCTCCTCCTCGGAGCTCCTGCTGTGGGACGGTGGAGTCCGACAGACGGACACACTGAAGGAAAGTTGTTTGCATCTCTCTGATTGGCTGATTGGCTCAAACGCAGCAGGCGGACTCAAACTTGACATCCCACTCATGAATTCTTTCCATCGTAACCATAGCGACTGGCATCCTTGGCGGCAGCGGCGGTCTCCTCATCATGCTTTGAGACTTTAGAACTCTTTGTATAATTATAAGGTTTGTTACCGCGGTGATCGGGATGCAGGTGTCCATAGCATGTAACATGGGAGGAGGTGGGGGCGGCGGAGGGGCCAGCGAGCACCAGCTGAAGGAGCGAAGGGCAGCGGCGAACACCAGCAGCGCCCCCATCTGCCAGGTAAAGGTCAAGGCCGAGCCTTTGGAGCGGAGCACCCTGCTAGGGCACGCCCACATGAAGGAGGCCCTCGGGCGTTATAGCAACATGAAGTACAGGTGAGGCAGTGAGAGTGACACAAAGAGGTGGTCATGTGACCCGACAGGTGCAGAGCGTGACTCAGGTTCATGTTTCATACACGTGTGTGTGTGTGTGTGTGTGTGTGTGTGTGTGTGTGTGTGTGTGTGTGTGTGTGTGTGTTTGTACCCGGGGTCGTTCTGTCAGGACCAACAACAATGAGGTAGTACACCAAACTGATCAGAGATATTGATCTGCCCCGTCCCTGGTATTGATTCTATATTGCTGATTGATGTGTTTGGTAGCGCCGATCAGGTAACATGGATGCAGTCTGAATACTGATTAGTCGGGTTAAATATTAATGGTCTGAACTCAGATATTGATACGAGTGTGCGACTGTAAGCGGCTCGTCTCTCAGATATTGATGACCGAGAATTGATCCTGATTGAATATTGATGAATTCTGTGACCACCTGGACTCAGGTGTTAACATCAGTCAAGATAAACATGAAGCACATGCAGTGAGCCGCCACCAACCTGGGCACAGACTCACGAGTACCTCAGACGTCTGTATGACTGTCACTGACTTTCAGATTATGACTCAGATATGAAGATCAGAGCTTGTACTTGACCAAGAATAAAGTGGACGTGAACATAAATCTCTAACACCTCGACTTTTTCACTGACAGAAAAGTGTCCCATCTAATGATTTTGTCAGGGATTTGCATTTGGACATGAAACTTTGGATGTTTGTTTTGCTTATTTGACATGAATATTGCTGACTACGATTGTCATAATAGCATTGATAGCTTGGTCTCAGGTACTAAAACCGATGACTTGGAATCTCCATGTCTTTCTGCCTGTTGATCCTGACTTCACGTACATCAGTGACTTGATTTTGACTCAAGCACAAGTGACTCGGACTCTACTGACACTAACCTGGGCCTTAATGTCTCAGACGTGTGCATGAACGTCTATGATTTGGACTCAATCAAACATGTAATATCAATCACATTTGACTTGCCAGTTGTCTTAAACATGATTATTGAGGACCTGGACTGTCACAGCCAGAGCCGCACACGACTGACGAACTCGGACCGGAACTCACACGAAGGCACAGAAATAGTGTGGTAAGACTTTATTACAATGAAGCACGTTATTGACATCTGACTGTGAAGGAATATTGATGACAGTGTTGCGTGATTTCATGTCTTGGGCTAGGACTACATTTTAAAACCAGTGTCTTGGATCTGGTATGAATCCTGTTGTCTTAAGATGAAAAATGACTTTATTTTAGAAACAAGCTTGAATTATGCGTCTGCGGGAAATCAACGACAAAACTCATAGCATAACTGTAAACTCCTTTTAGCCCCATTCCATATTCTTCCACGTCAGCTGACGTGACCCTCCCGAGAATGCGGCTAAACGCAGACTCGATGCAGTCTGCAGTGACTGGATGATTGTGAGGTTAGAGCACTGGGTTAAAAGAGGTTTCCACTTACATCATAAGTTACAGCATAGATTTCCTGCAGAAGTCTAAATCACGCTTTAGTTGTGGACTTGGACTACATGCACAATTCACTTGACTGTAATTGATTTTAGACTTGACCCAGACTTGGAAATAATGCCTTTGAACTGCATCATAAAATCTTACTGTCTGCTGACTTGTTTGACGATAGTGGAACAAACTTGGACTCTAATATATATATCCATTATTATCTATCCAACCTGACTTGTACTTTAATGTAATCTAGCTGATGTGCACATTGTAAACAGCTTCTGTCCAGTAATTAAGTCTCAGACTGCTTTTTTTAAACTGCTGACTTTAATCAGGACTTGGGTTGTAATTATCGTTGCTTGGATTGGAATTGCATCCTTAGCTTTAGGCTTTACTTCTGTAAAATAACTCAATGAAATACGTGAAGTACAGTTTTTAAAAACAGCTGGATTTAACTTGAACTTTAATGTGAATTTGGATGTTTTCAGCTCAGACGTGTTCCTAGACTTAACTTTAACTTGGACACTGACATGAATATGTTTTCAGCTTGGACTCATATTTGAGTCATCATTGATGATTTCAGACTCGACTTTGAATGTCGATTGTTGAAACCTCTGTGCCAACATGAGCAGGTCCTGTTCAATGAGCTGGTGTAAGACTTGGTAACTTGTATGTGAATGCTGTTTTCTTGCCTCAGACTTAGAGGTAAATGTCGTGGATTTGTACTTATTCCACTTGGATGTGAGCCTTTGTTTGATCTTGAACACAAGCGCCTCGGTCTTGGATGTGAATGAGTATTGCAGACTTGAATTACTTGAGTCAGTTTACGTGTCAGACTTTAATTGAGTCTCTTTCTGTTCGATCACTGAAGCGTGTCGCTGGTTTTCAGGCTGAAGGTCATTTCATCAGAGCTGGACTTGAACAGAGGGGAGGAGGAGGTGGAGGAGGTGGAGGTTTCTAAAGCGGCCGGCTGATGTTTGAATGTTTGTGTCTGGCTGTGTTTGATGTGTGAAAACTGTAAACGTCAGTAAAAACACAGCTGATTGGTCAGCTGCTGCTGCTGGGGGTATTTTTAGCAGCGCCGTCTGAAGCTGCTGTTTGTGGTATTTTTTGTCCTGACATGAAACATGCGCTCCCTCCTTCATGTATGTTCTGTACCATCTGCACGGCGTTAATCAGCCTCAGCTCTGTGACCTCTGACCTCACACTCATCTTGATGAATGTACAGTGAGTTTGCTTAAGTTAAAGGCACTGCTGTAATCACACTGTGCGATAAGTTGATTGGTTTCGACATAAAGCTTTAAACCATCCTGACTGATGACCACAGCTCCCATCATGCACTGCTGCTGACTCCAACAGTGACTTTAAATCTTCCTGCTGTTGCTCCCTAACTGCAGCGGCAGCAGTCCTCGTTAGCCTGGCTGCAGACCTCAGTCTGGCCCTGAATGACCTCAGTGTGCTTTATTGCCACTGAGCACATTAACAAGGTGATGACCAATGAAATCACGTGGAGGCTGTTGATGCTGCGTGTGGTTTATATTTGCAGTAAAATGACTCAAACCTTCACTGTATCAGCCTGACAAGAGCAACAAATCAATTAGATTTAACGCAATCAAATCATCGATAAAGCTACGATGCTGACTGTCTCCACACAAAGCTAATGTTGGTATTTACTGATGTACTCAGCAAGTGAAAGATCTCAAAAGACGCAAATCCTTTTTGGGGTTGGATTCAGCATAAAACTGCCTAATCAAACATGCAGAGCTACCTGCTGCCGTACCTGCTGTTCCCAACTGTTCCTGACTGTTCCCAGCTGTATCCAGCTGAAACTAGCATCTTTCTCTGTCCAGGACAATGATGCAGTCCATTTAACCCAATAATGATCATACAGACAGGGTGGACTTAAATACATCGGAGCACGGATGTTTGAACTTGGGAATGACGTCAAACCCGAGTTAGTGTGTTCCAGACAGAGCGAGGAAACACTGGACATTTTAGGTATCACCAGCAATACATGATAAGACTTATTTGTTTGGCACTTAAAAAAACATCAGTGCAGAACATTCATAGAGTCCGATCAGTGCTCTGCTTATTTACTGAGTCACAGGTATGTAACGGTAGACTTGGAGCTGTTCTGACTTTCTTAGTTGGAAATATGAGTTGATGGGACTTTCCAGACTCCATATCTGACTGGGAGTTCAACTTATTCTAGCCCATAGTGGTTATGAGGAGTTACGGTAAAGTGAAGCGCACACAGTAAACTGTAGGCAGAGCTGATTTTTCTGCCTGTACTCAGACGGCAGTACCTTCAGAAGGCTTCATGGTCTACATCAAATATACCTGTAAAGCTCGTCTTCTCTTCTTTCTGAAACCATTTAAATCTCTGGCACAAATGCTGAGTTACGGTCATTTAAAGAGTGCTTGTAAAATGGGCTGATTTAAAAAAAAAAAAAAAATACTGAGGAGTCTCCATGAGCTTATTTTGAATATTAACAAGCAATCACCAGCCATCTCCTGTTTCCCTGCCAGCAGGCCCATGAGGTCGCTGCTGTGGTGATCCTCAGAGACTCACCCTGTGGTCATCCCAGCTCCGCTGTCTTACCGGTGATGATAGAAGTCTTTGTTCCTGCTAAGGTGGATTTCTGGTTCAAGTGTCTCTGTGTTGAGCTCATTGAGGCTGCAGAGCAGAACAAGAACCGCTGCAACAAACTGAAGACCAAGAAAGTGGAATTTGAGTCCACGGGATATGAAACTCAATGAAGAACAACAGCAGCAGCAATAAGAACAAATCGATTGTCGAACCATTAAAAATAAGCACTAAACTTGATCGAACCATCAATCAAACTGGAACCATGAGCATTGATCAGTGCAGTGAAGTAAAAAAGAAATAAACCTTTTTAGTTCTAAAGGTTTACGTATCAGGACATAATAAAAACACTCTGACCTAAATACAGCCTCAGATGAACACATGACATATTACACCCTGTCATCATTTATTTATCAAAAACTGAATCAGGACTGTGTAATATGAATCTGGAGACAAACTACAATAATGTGGATGTGTGTGGAAAACAGATCCATGTAGTTCAAAAACAAATCTATAAAACAGCATTTACAGTCTGTGAACGATGTTCTAATTGTGCCTTTAAATGATGCATAAATAAATGAATGTATTTGTTAATGTAACAGGAGGGTTAGTCTGACTTC
Organism: Oreochromis aureus; assembly: GCF_013358895.1. Taxonomy (NCBI): domain Eukaryota; kingdom Metazoa; phylum Chordata; class Actinopteri; order Cichliformes; family Cichlidae; genus Oreochromis; species Oreochromis aureus. The sequence goes on along the minus strand of NC_052944.1, from coordinate 96,533,485 downwards.
CTGCTGGTGTAATGATCCATCACTGGACCTGCTGATTTGGTTGTTTTGCAGGAATCTTGGGAAATCTGGGCTGAGAGTGTCCTGCTTAGGACTGGGTGAGAGCTGCAGCAGACACGCACTGTAAGCACATTTCCATATATCCAGCACACACAGTCAGTGTTGCTTTTTTCTGTCTTCACAGGAACATGGGTGACATTTGGCTCTCAGATCTCTGACGAGGTACGAAGTGTTGGTGTGTTTGTTTACCTACACAAATGTGGACCTGGCTACTTCCACTCACCAATGGAGGACCTACAAACCAACAGGGGCCATTTAAAATCAAGCTACAGGGATGTCTAGTGAATTTATTTGAAGTCAGTATATACTTTTAACGTGGCTCTTCTAGGTTTGACCCTTTTTCCTGTCATTTAAAGGTCAGCTGTACTCTTCATATATCTATTATGAAACCTTGTCAGAGGTGTATTATATGCAACAATTAATTTATTCAATGGTGAAGCGTCTGTGATTATTTTGGGAATATTTGAGTCATGTCAGCATGTTTAAATGTTAAAAATAATATAGTTAAAGCAGCTGTACTTTTATAAGAACATCTTCAACAACTGCATCACATCCTTTCATGTCCATTTTTGGCTCCACTGAAGGCGACTGAGGCTCCAGAGACAGGAAATCAAAGTTCCTGCTTGGAAAGTTTTGAAGGAAAAATCAAAAAGCTGTTTGTCAGGTTTCAGTTTAGTTTGAAATTACATTAAAAAATAGATTTCAGTTATATTTCCAAAGAAATGAGGTCCTCACTTGGTCAGTGCAGACAGACAGTCCACTGTTAGTAATGTAGGAATGTGTGTGTGTGCTAAATGCATGAACACATATTACATAACCACTTCTGGAGATCTGTGCTTGCATTAATGCGTGTGTGTGTGTGTGTGTGTTTGTGTGTGTGTGTGTGTGTGTGTGTGTGTGTGTGTGTGTGTGTGTGTGTGTGTGTGTGTGTGTGTGTGTGTGTGTAGATGGCAGAGAGTGTGATGACGGTGGCGTACGACAGCGGAGTGAATTTGTTCGACACAGCGGAGGTTTACGCCTCGGGGAGGTACAGTACCGACTGTCTGTCTGCTCGTCTGATCTCAGCTGGTTCCTGTCCACCTCGCTGCACCGCAGCCTCAATTAGTCCATAAGAAAGGACGTATAGACTGCTGCAGGGCGGCAGCATGGACACAGAGGAGGTCACCTGGGGGCGCCGCAGAGTGCACGTTAAAAAACAAAAAACCCCACTCTGTCTCTGCTCTCTGAGACACGAAACATACATGTACACTCTGAACAGCACTGATTCTATTTATAATAAACCCCCCAAGTTCTTCTTTCATAAGATTTTCTTTGATGGAGTGATTCAGCTTATACACAAAAGATGAGTTATCACAAAGAATTTTAAAGTTTAAATGTCTTACATTTATAAAATTGTCCTAAATCTGGATATAAATCTTTGATTGTGTGAGTTTGTGTTTGTGTTCCAGGGCGGAGACAACTCTGGGAAACATCCTGAAGAAGAAAGGATGGAGGTAAACCAGCTGCTCAGTGTTAGCCTGTGAGACATGCTCAGCTATCCAGCCAGAGCTTAAAACAGGATGTAAACAGGAAATACAACCAGTTTCTGAAATCATTCCAGTTACTTTTATATCAATAATCAATGGATTTGAGAGATTCTGGGTTTAAAACTGGTTAATTAATATTTTACCTAAAGAACTAAATCTGTCTTTATGTAGAGTATCAAACTGCTGCTTTAATCCTTTATTTTCTGTTTATTCTCCTTATTTTTAAGTTTTTAATCTTTCTTAAATATTTCACATATTTTATGATGAACTAATTTCATCATTTCTGGGATATAAATCTGTATTCACATTTATTAAGATTTTTTGTGTCATTTTACAATTTTCTTGATTATTTTTAAAAATGTGATTAATATAATTTTTTACAATAAGAATGATTAAAAATCTTAATTTAATAATATTTTTTTAATGTTAAATTTAAATTTAAATTGTAATTTTTAATTTGTAATTTCAAGATATTCTCGGAGTGTTATCCTTTTGCGTGCTTTGTTACATTTTATGTTTAAAATAATAATTTTAAACATAAAATTATTAAGTCTATACTAATTTTAGAGATTTTTGATCCATTTTTTTAAGCTTATGCTTAATTTTAATCTTTATTCTATTTAAAAATTTGAATGTTGTTGATGATTTTTTTTAATTATTTAAAATTCTTTTTGTAACAGTAAAGTATCTTTAACAACAAAAATGAGAGAAGTATATATATAATGATGTCATATTGTTTATAACATGTTTTTAAAGTATACTGAAAGCAGTTTAGGGCTGGAACATAAATAACTGAAAAACAGTAGAAGACATAAATATGATATTTTATAACATTGGTCTAATTTATTAAACAGTGAAGCACAGAGCAGTTGCTACAGTAACCTTGTTAGCATAAAAACCAGCGTCTAGTTAATGTAAACACAAAAGTTCAGCATGACTCACATTAACACACACAAACACTGATCAGACGCCTGTGTCATCAGTGTGTGTGTGTGTGTGTTGGACCAAACTCCCAGAGTAATAACGTGTGTTTTGTCTTGAAGACGTGTTGATGTGTGACTCAGCAGATTTTCCCTCCATCCGTCTCCTCCACCTCATTTTAATCTCCATCGTTTCCTCCCCTCCCTCCAACCACGCTCCATCTCTCACACTGACTGATGGCGGTGCAACGGCGATACCACTGAAATAATGTGTGTGTGTGTGTCTCCACCAGGAGGTCCAGTTATGTGGTGACCACTAAGATCTACTGGGGCGGACAGTGAGTAATGCTTCCATATTACTATAATCATGAGTGCCTGCACTGTTCTCAGATCAGCTCTGACTGCAGATACAGATACATCAGACTGAAGCTGTGTGAATGTGTGTGTCAGACAGGTGTTTCTGCACCATAGCCCATCAGTGAAATATAATTTTTACCTAGCACAAAGACACTGAAAACTGGAACAGCTGAAACTACAACGACACCGGAAACAAAGATTTAGCTCACTGTTCATGACCACTGACCACAGACTGTATATGAAAAATGGACTTCATGCTATATGATTGGTTTAGGTCAAGGCGGGGGCGGGATTATATCAGGAATCAGCTCTGAACTCTTTTCTCTAGTGGTGGAGGACAGACTGATGGATGAGGTCAGGCAGGAGTCTCTGTGGGAGAGTAGGGAGCAGGTGGAGAAGAGCCTGGAGAGGTGGAGGTATTCACACAAGGAATACATGTGTGTCAATGAGAGGGAGACTGGCGGAGGGTGAACATGCAGGAACAGGAGGAGTGAAGGTGGGGGAGTCTACCAGGGGTCAGTGCACAAGAGAGGGGAAGAAGAGAGACAGGACAGGGTGGAGTAAGTGGAGACGAGTGTCGGAGCTCGTCTCCATCCACTGGTGTGTGACAGAAGGTAGCAGCAAGAGTGAAAGAATTAACGATTTAAAGATGGAGGTGAGACCTGCTGTGGCAAAGAAGAGCTTCATGGAGGACATGCGTCTGCATGAAGTACTCAGTGTACGCTGAAGTCGGAGGAGGTGGAGGCAGACGGTCTGCTGTGGCGCCCCCTAAAGGAGCAGCTGAACAGAGAAGAAGAGATTAGTTCCAGTAACAGTGTCGTCTCTGCACTGTGCACAGAAACTGTGTCGGCTAAATGAGATTACAGAACGCTCAGTGTGCTGTTAAGGTCACGTGACTGTGGCGTGTTTAATGTTTCAGGAAACTGGTTCTTCTGTGAGGTCATCACTGTGACATCACTGTGACATCACTGTTTGTTTGTTTGTTTACAGGGCAGAGACGGAGCGAGGGTTGTCACGGAAACACATCATTGAAGGTAAATCACCTTCAAACACATTGTAAATATCCTCCACACCCTTTGCACACTTCTACTACATTACCCAGAATGCTCTGCAAACACATTCATACTCAGCTCTGAATGGTGTGGAGGAGTGTCTGTCACACAAACACAGCGCTGCTGAAAAACAGCAGGAGCACTGACACTCGAGTAAATGTACTCGAGTACATTTACTCGGATACTCTGCAGCTCAGAGTTGCATGTGAGGAGGCCGAGCGAGGACGAGTGGTGAAAAGTCAGAGACTAATTACTGTCAGCGGTCAGTCAGTGTCCTCTGTCAGCTGCTGGAGGTCGTCGAGGCTTTAAGAGGCTCAGTCACACTGAGACAGGATTAGGAGTTACACACATTCACACACACTGTAACACACACACACACTGAGCAGCGTCAATCATCCGTCCCGCTGAAAGCTGCTAACAGCTCAGTTCACTTAAATCACTCTCTAAAATGCTAAATGCTATATTTACCCCTGAGAGCGTGGCAGGAAGTCGCCGTGATGCTGACAAACTCTCATCTTTGATGAACGTCTCTGCAGCAGCTGCTCGCAGACACTCACGGCCTGATGCCTCCTCGTGGAAACCTCCAGTTATTTATTCATCTGCTGAAGCAGCAGGACAGTAAACGCACCGTTTACACTCGTGTCGCTGATTTAAAGCCTGATCCAGGTGTCAGGCTAATCTAGCAGCAGCTCTGTTTTTATGATTCGTCCTGTAAAAACAGGAAGTCCAAATGTTCTCTGGAGGTTTTCTAAAGGACACAAACATCCTCAACCTTCACACAACATTTGGTACATTTGTGGGCGGAGCTACAGTGGCTGCAGAAAGGAGGTGGAGCTTTCTCCAGGGGCCCCTCTGTTAAAATGTTACATCTGTAAAACAGCGGGTATACATGAGCCCGTGGTGAAAGAAGTATTCACAGGCTTCATGTTTTCACGGTTTAAACATTCACCTCATAATCAGAGGATTGCAGGTTTGATCCCAGGAGGACACAAATCAGGAGTGAGTCACACGTGTGCTGCGACTGTCTGTGGTGACGCTCCATCAGTAAGGGAGCAGCTGAACACAGCAGCTTCATCGCAATCGCTCCTGTTTGAGCAGAAAGTGCCGCTCGTCTGTTTTCTGCAGGACTGTGAGGATTTTTGAGCGCACAAACGTTCTAAGTGTTACAGTAACGAGAACGCTGCTTAGCTGGCACGTTGGTGATGATGTAACACCACAGCTGATTGATATGTCTGCTTTCTGCAGCACTTTGAGGTTTTCTTTGATGCCACAGACCTCCTGATTGGTTAGACGTCACAGGGTAGACCCCAAAGACAAAATGCTGGACCTTCAAAGGGTCCGGTTCTTCATGTTGGACTACACTGGCTGTGTTAGAATCACTTCTCACAGATGTGCCAGCAGCAGAATCTGCCTGTGCTGATCTTTAAAGTCTGAATAAAGTAGCAGTAATCCAGGACGTTGAGCCTTCGCTCCGCTGCTGCTGAGCGTCACTCAAACCCTCCGAGTCCTCCGAGTGTCCTTCACAAGGTCGTCTGAGATAATTCCTGCCGTCAGCTCACACTCCAAAAACCGCCGTCACGCCACAAAAACAGCAGCAGGAACAACAGAAAGAGCAGACTCAGGTTGCCGTGGAGCTGTCAGAGATGCACGCACTCACAGTGTCTCTGCTGACGGTGCAGGCGGAGGAGGCACCCACCATGTTTCCCACGCTCCTCCAGCTTTTACACCACCAGAGCATCTGATCACTTTCATGTGCAGCGCTGATCAGAAACACAAAATTCAGTGTCTGCAGGAGAGAAAATGATTCACTGTGAGCTGTTTGGAGGCCTGCGAGGGCCAAACTCACAGATGCTGCAGGGCTGAGTGACAGCTGCACTTTGTGTCCTTCAGGCTGGAAATAAAACTGCTTTTATTATTTGATTTAATTATGTCGGCATGCTGGGAATGACCATCTGTGTATGTGTGTGTGTGTGTGTGTGTGTGTGTGTGTTGCAGGTCTGCGTGGCTCGCTCTCCAGGTTACAGCTGGACTATGTGGACATCGTTTTCGCCAACAGGACGGACGTGAACGCGCCGATGGAGGGTCAGCGTGCACAAACACACGTGCACAAACACACACGTGCACACACAACTTCAAATGGGGACAAAAATAAAACGGACAGAGAAAAGTTTCAGTAAATCTGAAGTTAGAAACGTTTTAGTCTCTCAGAAACACGGGGACAAGAAAAAAGTGCAAACTACAGTTCATCAAGTTTAGTTAATGAAAATGTAAAAAGAGAAACTTTCAGTGAAACCTCTGCTCTCTTAAAGCTCGCTTCTCTGCTCACTTCACGCCTGAAATAAAAATGGAGGATGTCGTAAAGCGGCTTGTCGTGTCGTGACGTCCTCTCAAAGAACGAGTTTGAGAGGACGTCTCAGACGTCTGAGAGGACGAGTATAAAATGGAACTGTATCTACTGTCTCAGTGCATTCTATCTAAACATCGTGAACATGAAAACTTATTATCATTATTGTTGTTCTGGACGGGCGTCAGAGCGCCCCCTGTGGAGCTCTGTGTCTGTCAGCACAGGTGAGCTCAGCAGCTGTGACTCACTGGTTTCTGTTTGTTGCAGAGATCGTTCGAGCCATGACCTTCGTCATTGAGCAGGGCATGGCCATGTACTGGGGGACGTCCCGCTGGAACGTGGTGGAGATCATGGTAACACAACTCACAGCTGTGAGACCTTCATGACCTCCACAGCTTTACTCTGAGCTGTTTTCATTACACAGCTTAGACATTTTCAGGCTTTATGTTCATGATGCTGTCAATTAAAATAAATAAATATAGCTATGGATGAGCTTTTATCTCACGAAAGATCCATTAATGGAACACCTGTGTGTCTCACCTGTGTGTCTCACCTGTGTGTCTCACCTGTGTGTCTCACCTGTGTGTCTCACCTGTGTGTCTCACCTGTGTGTCCACCAGGAGGCGTACTCCATCGCGCGGCAGTTTAACCTGATCCCCCCGGTGTGCGAGCAGGCTGAGTATCACTACTTCCAGAGAGACAAAGTAGAGCTGCACCTGCCCGAACTCTACCACAAGATCGGTACACACACACACACACACACACACACACACACACACACACACACACACACACTGTCTCAGTCTTTAAAATGTTTCCTATCATCAGTGTCTGAGTGCCGTTAATCTGAAAATGAAAAAATTCAGAAGCTCAACAAAAAGTTTCAATGTCACCAGATTTCAGATTTTTCTCATAATTTCTGTGTTTTTGAAAGTTACATGTAGAACTTTAGCTGAAGATAACTGCAGTCACATTTATGATGACAGCAGCAGTGCTGAGGTTTCTTATAGAAAGCCGAACACAGAACTGTGATGATCACACACAACACAGTTACAGGACGCTTCTGCTCTGCCTTATAAACCACGTCCTGCATCATTAAAGTAAACCAGGAGCAGTCCGAGGTTCAGCAGACTGGGGGAGCTGGACTTGAACCATCAACCCTCTGAACAGCAGACAGCTGCGTCTAAATCCTGAGACGGCTTTAACGGCTTCATGGAGACTCAGCTGAACCCTGAGGAGTACCAGGGCTACGGGAGATAACAGAGCTGCTACACTGCTGCTGGACAATACATCAGGAAACATCACATTCAATGTCAAAGTTCACGTTCACGCTTTCTTTATGAGCACATGAATGTGATTTTCCATATTTATTCTCTGTGTGTACGAAGTGAAGGTTTCTCTGCGTTTAAACTCAGCTGATTTTGGAGGTTAGAGATAAACACACAGTTTGGATGAGTTTAGCTAACAGATTGATGAGCACAGCTCTGTTTTTTAACCACAGTCCTGCAGTGTGCAGGTCTGAAACACAAGTGCTAATCTCATCTCTTTAATCTCATCAGCCAGGTAGAAGGCTGAACTGAGTTAAACACTGTAGTGGGAGCTGTGGGTTGTATGGGAATGTTTACTGTTGCTCACAGGTCACTTTGACAGAGTACAGCTGTGTGATCAGTGGTTGTGTGTCTGTTGTTCTGTCAGTAGCTGTCACAGCTCTCAGGCTGGTGCGATGATGAAATGTTGCTGTGTCTTTAACTGGATGCTGAGACCCAGCCGAGGTCTGTGGGGACAGCAGCTGTTCAGGTCCGCCTCTAAATTTAGACCAGTTTAACAAAAGTGCTCCAACATGAGGTCCGTGTGTCTGTCAGGTGTCGGAGCCATGACCTGGTCCCCGTTAGCTTGCGGCCTACTGACGGGCAAATACAACGAGGGCGTCCCCGAGAGCTCCAGAGCCGCTATGAAGGTACGAGCAGCACAAACACCATCAATCTGAGCTCGGAGCAGCACAATGAGGCCATCTGTTACCCTGCTGATCAATACTTGTGTGTGTGTGTGTGTGTGTGTGTGTGTGTGTGTGTGTGTGTGTCAGGGCTATGCTTGGCTGAAGGAGCGCCTCTGCAGTGATGAGGGGAAGAAGCAGCTCAGCAAAATCAAAGAGCTCCACCTGCTGGCTGACAGGCTGAACTGCACGGCTGCTCAGCTGGCCATTGGTAATCTTGCAGCACCACACGTGTGTGTGTGTGTGTGTGTGTGTGTGATATTAACCCCTGATGTCTCTGTGTGTTTGCCAGCCTGGTGTCTCCGCAGTGAAGGCGTCAGCTCGGTGCTGCTCGGCGTCTCCAACACAGAACAGCTGCTTGAGAACCTCGGCTCTGTCAGGGTAACAACATGGCACTGAACCTTAACCTTTGACCTTTTACCCCGAGTCACATCAGTCCGTACACTTTACAGCTCCTGGAATCCAGATCTTCAAGATCCGTGAGCAGTGAGGGAACATCTGAGGGAACTAAAGCAGATTCAGCCTCAGTCTGGAATGAACAAAGATATATATATATATATATATATATATATATATATATATATATATATATATATATATATATATATATATATATATATATATATATACATATAACACCCAGCGCCCCTCACGGGCGGTTTATCCTTCAAGCTTGTGTCCTCTACCAGAGGCCTGGGAGCTTGAGGGTCCTGTGCAGTATCTTGGCTGTTCCCAGGACTGCGCTCTTCTGGACAGAGATCTCCGATGTTGTTCCCGGGATCTGCTGGAGCCACTCGCCTAGCTTGGGAGTCACCGCACCTAGTGCTCCAATTACCACTGGGACCACCGTTACCTTCACCCTCCACATCCTCTCGAGCTCTTCTCTGAGCCCTTGGTATTTCTCCAGCTTCTCGTGTTCCTTCTTCCTGATATTGCTGTCATTCGAACCGCTACATCGATCACTACGGGCCGTCTTCTTCTGTTTGTCTACCACCACTATGTCCGGTTGGTTAGCCACCACCATTTTGTCCGTCTGCATCTGGAAGTCCCACAGGATCTTAGCTCGGTCATTCTCCATCACCCTTGGGGCATCTCCCATTTTGACCTTGGGACTTCCAGGTTATACTCGGCACAGATGTTCCTGTACACTATGCCGCCCACTTGGTTATGGCGCTCCATGTATGCCTTGCCTGCTAGCATCTTGCACCCTGCTGTTATGTGCTGGATTGTCTCTGGGGCATCTTTACACAGCCTGCACCTGGGGTCTTGCCTGGTGTGATAGACCCCAGCCTCTATGGATGTTGTACTCAGAGCTTGTTCTTGTGCTGCCATGATTAGTGCCTCTGTGCTGTCTTTCAGTCCAGCTTTGTCCAGCCACTGGTAGGATTTCTGGATATCAGCCACCTCCTCTATCTGCCGGTGGTACATACCGTGCACACATATATATATATATATATATATATCTTTGTTCATTCCAGACTGAGGCTGAATCTGCTTTAGTTCCCTCAGATGTTCCCTATATATACATATATATACATATATATGTATATATATGTATATTTATTATGATGAGATGGCTGACTGAAGTTTACAGTTTCTGAATAAACTCAGAATAATAAACAGCAAAAACTACAGCAAAGACAGAAATATGACAGAAAGTTTACATTTTAAATGAAAAAATCAGCTGTTAAAGACAAAAAATGCTACGATAGCAGGAAACAACCAATCAGAGGTCCAGTCTGAGGCCTGTGATTGGTTGACACTAACCACTTCCTGTTCTGTCCCTCAGGTGCTGTCTCAGCTGACTCCGCCCCTCATTGCCGAGATGGACGCATTGCTGGGCAACAAGCCAAGAAATGTGAAGAAGGAGGCAAGAAGATGAAGATGAGGAAGAGTTCAGACTGTAGATAATCCGAAATATTTATTCTTGTATTAATCTTCACATCTTCATTAATACAGTAAAATATTCTGATGGATAAACTGTGACATGAAAACAGTTAAAAACAGAGAAAAATAACAAGAATAATTGAAGCTGGTATCAAAGGAAACTTTTATTTTGAAGGTAAAACCATTAAAATATAAATATGCTTGTTTCTTAGTTAATAATGTAGGGATTTATGGAAGTTCATTAATGACAAGAAAGTAAACAATCTTTGTGAGGAACTGCAGAAATAAAAATCTAGATTTTCTGAAACTGTGAAACACATTAAATATGTATAACAATAAAAATGGGTATCCGTACAAACAGAAGCACAAACTTTTTTCCAGTTAGAAAATAATAATTTGGTTTTATTTTGTAAACAATCACAAACATCACATGAATGTAGAGCTTTATTTTTATATATTATTATAATTTTTATCATCACATATTAAACCTCGCTGTGAATTACATCCTTGTGTTTTACGATATTAGGAAATTTATGAAATAATGGCACAAATAAACTAGATTTAAACTAAACCAAATTTAAAATTAGAATAAAGAACAAACAATCATGCTTCAAACTTCTCACTCGAATATAAATATATACAATAAAAGTATTTTTATTCAATCCAGAGTTTTTCTTTTAGGCTTTGTTTTTTGGCTTCCACAGGCTTCCGTATATTCAATAAGCACTGTTCGTATTTCAAAATAAAAGCCTGCTCCTGAGTCCTCTGTAGTGAAAATATATTTATGAGTATATTTACTGTGAAATTGGAAATTTGTATTTTATGAATGTAGCTGCTGCTCCCTCCTGTGTGTTTAGATAGAGAAGACATTTAACTCAGTGGTGCTCAACCTGAGGGGACGGGACCTCTCAGGATTCAGGACCTCCTCACATCTGGAACATCTTGAAGGAAACGAGTATACTTTCCATCCCAATTAAAGTGAACACAGTAAGATTAATGTGACTCAGTGGAGGTTACAACATGATCACAGTTTAGGTCAACAAAACACCAACAGGTGAGCTTCAACCACGTACCTGACAGGTGTTTGGACTCAGTTCTCCTGATAGGTGGATGTGAAGCTGTGTGAATCAGGCTGTAAAAATCAGAAACACCACCTGTGCACCGGCTTCAGTGTGGCTGATGTTTGAGGATCTCTCAGTGGAGGTCCCTTCATGTTCCTCAGTGTCCTGTGGAGCTGCTGGAACTTGGTTTTCATTCATGTGGCGTGGATAAAGATGCAGGGAGGTAAATCTGCTGAATCTGGAGGGTGGAGACTGTTTCCTGTGTCACTGAAGGTTCCCCGTCTGATGCTGGGAGTAGAGCTCATGTTGCAGAGCCATCAGTGCTTGCTGGCAGGAGGACAGATCAGCTCCATCAGCTGACACAACAAATTCAAGTCAGTTTGAAGCAGACGTTGATGTTTGCTGTCAGTCTGAGGTCAGAGGTCAGACGTGGGTTCTAGACAGATCTGAGCATATCAGCTGGGGTGAAAATGATCCAGAGGTGCTCGAGAAGAAGATCGAGAAGATTTAACCAGGTGTTTATGTCCTGCTGATCAGGCTCAGAGTTAAAGTCAGTAACCGAGACAAACTGCTGTAAATATGTAAAAACAAAATCAATGATAAAGCTCATCCTTGGTGTTTATTACCCAGAGTTTATAATCAGAGTTGATCTTTAAAACACTGAAACAATCAGTATTAATTTTCACTGGATAATTCAACTCTGCTGGAGCTTTTTGACCCAAGCTCAGTTTATTATTTCAGTTTCACTCTGATCAGAAAAATCCAAATTATGCTGTTCTTTAATGAGAATAAAAAAAAGAATAAAAATGACCCTTTGAAATAAATACTGTGAGTAAATACACAACATTTATGTTAAAAATATGAAATGTGTAAAATAAACACTGTGATTCATTATTGAAGCGTCTCTCTTTGTTAGATCATCACTTGTTTATGATCACTCACAACAAAGAAACATTATTATCCTGTTAATCCTTTCAATTTGACTCCACTGATCACCTGACTGAAACTGTGTGACTGTTACCATGACAACAGGACCAGCTGGATCACAGTTTCCTCCATTTTCCTGTTTAAGAATACCAATAAAGTTTATTAAATCTGGATGAGAGTGTCTGCCTCGGACCACCAAGTGGAGCTAAAGTCACAGAAGAGCTGCAAACAAAGAGAGAGTGAGACTGTAGGTGAGCTGTGATCAGTGGGAAGCTCCCAAAGGCTCATCTCACTCACTCCGCCCACCCTCCTTCTCTGCATGACCACACAAAATATCTCAAATATAATCTTATGTCCTTTCTCATGAGAGCAGGTGTGATCTCAGAATCACCCACAGCTGAGTTCTGTGGAAGCATCTTCAGTGACACTGGGCAAACAGAAGCTGCAGGGTCAGTTTTATTGACTCTGAAGTCACCGGGACCAGGATATAGATATCAGTGTTAGCATGTGTGCTTTCTGTCACACCCAAAAAAGACTGAAGTCCATTCTGGAGCCTGTAAAAACGTCTCTGTCGTTAACACGGCAGCAAATTTCTTGAAACAAAGCCCAGAGTCTTTCTGTCCTGAACTGTAGAAGTTAATCATTGATTTTACCCTCTGCCAGGATCAGAGCTTTACTCCACCTGTCTGACTTCTTCATGTGTCTGTGTCACATTCACTGACTGCCTCTTCTTCTTCTTCTCCTCTTCCTCTGTCTTTGTGAAGCTTTACATGTAAAACAGCAGCATCTGCGTCGATGCTTCAGTAAACCCCTTATTTAGATCCTGTGTGGAGCTGCACGACCAACATGTGACTTTGAGCTTTGATTCAAAGTGTTTCATTAACAGCATCACATTAACTGATCTGGAATTAAAGACAAGTTTACAACGTGATGTCCAGGGTGAGGCTGTTCACTTATTTAATTACATTAAATGAATGAAACACATAAAACCTGCAGCTGGTTTAAAGTGCTGAGTGTTTTATAGGCTTTGACTGTGATTTTAAATAAATGTGCTGAAAAGCTGAAGTGAAACCATCAGAGAGTAAAAACTAAGATCTTACAGGAAGTCCCGACCTGCTCGGCTGCACATTCAGTTTATCAGAGTTTGAGCTTCTGTGTGAAGGTCAAAGTTCGGTCATCACATGAGTATGTGACATGTCATAAAAGTCACCGGGATACTAGTATAAACACTGATCTATATCTATAACTGATCTATGAACTATATAGAATCAACCTTTATGTCTTTATTACCCTCTACATACAGACTGTAACACCGACCTGAAACTTGAAACTCGTCACTTAAGAACCAAAATGACACATTAACAAGTTTGTTTTATTTCTTAGCAAAGTTCACATTTTATTGCTGCTTTGCTGAAGTTTGGTCGAGTCGGGCTGTAAATGATCTGTGACACACCTTATTGACCCGTCTGCTCACACTTTTCCTCACAGACTTTGATTTAACTCTGTGGATCAGCAGCAGTGACACGGTCACAGTGGGGACTGTAGCATTCAGCCTCATGTCCCGTCTGTGAAGCAGTGTGAGAGTGTCAGTAGATGATCAGCAGAGGAAAGTGAGAGCTGCTGTGAGCTGATGTCCTGAAGGGCTTTTAAAGAGTCTCTGAGTTTGACAGGAACATGAAGATGTTTGTGGTGTTTGTGATCCTCCTGCACGGTAAGTACACCTTCCTCTCTCTGCTCTCATCATCATCTCTCTCTCTTTAATGTGTTGAAGTGCAGCAGGAGGAGATTTCCATCAAACACTGGATTCTGATTCAGATCAAACTAACAATCCAAAGCAGCAACTTTCAAATCACTGGATTCTTCTTGGTGGCTTTCAGATGAGCTCATGTTACAATCAGCTGCTGTGTGTGTGTTGTTGTGTAGCTGAAGCTCTGACTCACATTTCATATGTGACCAAAGGAAACTTGGTGCTGTGTGTGTGTGTGTGTATTAAATGTGCAAGAACCCCGGTATAATTATTATTAAGAATTATTGTGAAAGTTGGTGTGGTGGTTTGACTGTTTGTGGGTTTTTTGTTATCATAATTCTCTGAATCATTGGCCTCTCACTGTTCGTTAAATCTTTTGTGTTGTCAGTACTGTCAGTGGTGTAAATGAGGTTTGATGGTTGTAGATGGTTATTGAAGTTATCTCAGAGAGATCAATGGCAGAGATGCTGTCTAAATAAATATTAACACTTATTAAAGCTGCTGTGCTTTGTGATGCATCTGTGACATCAGTAGGAAATGTTGGGGTTATTTATATCAGGAGTCCAAATTCTCTGATTTGTTTCTTCTTCTTTAAAAAAGAAGAGAAGTAACAGCATGTACTGTGGTGCAGACTCACTGCTAAAATGATTTTTACTTGTTTTCCCAGTAAGGTGGCCTAGGGTCAGACAGTGAGGAGCTACTGATTGATATTATGTTGGTAGTTATTTGTCAGTCACAACATGGGATCAGGGAATTAGTGCAGTGCTACTAGTGATACAGATGCTCTAGGTTTACTGTTCAATTTTCCCACGGAGTTTTCCCAATTATCTGTAACAGCATGTAGTGTGGTGCATAGATAACGGTGTCAGGAAAACTATGTAAGACCAGAGTCTGAGATTTTATTTTTTTAACCAAAGTTACAATATTAATTTAAATTGAGCTTTGATTTATATAACCAGGTCTCATTAATGATTAAAAAATTAATTATGACAGTACCAAAAAAAGGTGAAACACCAACGAACCGAGGATTGACTCTTGAGGAACACCCTGATTGGATTGTTATTTGTGCAGATCTAAAACTGCTAACTGAAACATATAAACCCCTGACCTTTAGATATAATGAAAACCAGTCTAGAACCTGGCCTGTCAAACCAGCTAAATTACAAAACCTTTGAGTAAGAATGTCATGGTCAACAGTGTGAAATGCAGCAGTGAGTTCAAGAACTAAAACTGAAACTGTGTCTGAGTCACTGTTGATTGTCAGGTCATCGATGCACTTGGTGTTCACTCTTTCTGTGTTAGAGTATCACTTCCTGTTACAACCCACAGTGGTGTTCTTGAGTAGCTTCCCTGTGTAGCCAATTTAATGAAAAACTTTTCAATAACTTCTTATTTTATAGTGTCATCTTCATGTGCTTCATCCAAAGCACACTTGGTAATTATTTTCACAGTATTCACTCATGTCCTTAGGGTTTTGCTAGCTTAGCTTAGCTCATAGCCAAATCGCTAGCAGCATGGCAACTGGCTAGCAACCATAGTCAAGTGTCTTCCAGGGGCCAGAGCAGGTGACATTGAAGGAAATTAAATTTTCCAATTCAGCTTATTAATTAACCAAAGACTAAGACAGAGTTTTAATTCATTTGAAAGCCTGATGCGTAACCCTGTCCAACCCTAGCTGGAAGACATAAAAACCCACCCACCCAGACTTCATCACAGTAGATGTCTTTCTGAAAGTGCTGTAACTAAGATTAAGAATATAAACCACCCACTGTTGTCATCGTCAATGCCCTGTACCAACATACCAACATACCTGTACCAGCAGAGCAGCTATCTGAACGCTAGTCCAACAGAGGTCGATTATCTTGTTAATAATTTTACCTCCTCACTACGTATGACTCTGGATACTGCAGCTCAGATCCGAAGTACCTGACTCCGTGGTATAATTCTCAAACACGTAGCCTAAAGCAGATAACTCGTAAGCTGGAGAGGAAATGGCGTGTCACAAATTTAGAGGATCATCATTTAGCCTGGAGAAATAGTTTGCTGCTTTATAAGAAAGCCCTCCGTAAAGCTACAACATCTTACTATTCATCACTGATTGAAGAAAATAAGAACAACCCCAGGTTTTGATTTGTGACGTGCAGTGTGTTTGGAGTATGTAGTTAGTGTGTAGTGTAGTGGATAGTTTTGTTTTGTGTGTCAGAACAATGAGGCAACTGCTGAATGTTACAGGTGCTGCCATAAAGCCATCAAAGGCAGATTACAGTATAAACGGTGTCTCCAGGTAGAAAACAGGAGGAGGGATACATCTCCTGCTGTCAGACCTGCAGGTATCAGGCTGTGATGTTCTCCTTTACAGTGGACAGAAATAATGTTTTGTAGTGGCACAAATCATTTGTGTGACATCTTATTTAATGGAGAACAGCTGATTGTTCTGTAAATAGTTTGAAATGGTGATATAAAAAAGTAAAAGGTAAATGGCTGCGAATCACTTTGTTTTCAAAACTTGTGCATAGGATTTGAAAACTGACAATTTACAACTTATAACTTTTTCTCATAACTATTTCTACTCGGAGTTTGTTTTTTTTTGTCTGATTTTAGATCAATTGTGTTAATAAAGTATGTCAAAATGAAAACATAACTGTAAATTCAGAAACGTGAGGTTGTGCTGAAAAGAATGATATCAAACATGGCAAAGTAAATAGTTTTTAAAGGTAAAATGTGGAGGGAAAATCAAAAGTAGATAAAAATGGCCAATTATACCCTGGACCCCAGAGGGTTAAACATTTTTGTAGTGCAAAAAGTAATGCAATAGTTACTTTCCTAGTAATTAATTACTTTAAGAATCTTGTAAATCAGTTGCTAACTCACTTTCTTTTTTGAAGAAGTAACTAGTAACTATAATTAATTACTTTTTCAAAGTAACTTGCCCAACACTGCCCCTTATACCCTCTTCCACACACATTTCAGGTGTGTCCTTTACAGTGTTAGGTAAGTTACTTTAAATTAGTAACTTAGTTACATGACTAGTTACTTCCATCAAAAGTAACTCAGTTACTTCAAGTTACTCGTTACTTTAAAAGTAACTAGTTACTAGGGAAAGTAACTTTGGTTTTACTCAGACTTCTCTTGTTAATGTGTTGCTTCCGTAACTGGATACCCAGCAAGATTGTCAGTCTTCTAGCTTGCTTACTTGCCACAAGTGCACTGTGCCACCTACCAACAGAAAGGAAAAAATAATGTGCACATTTCCACGAGAGAAATCACGCCTGGACCATCGTGGACTGCCGCCATGATTCTAGCCTCACGTCACAGCGTCATGTGCGCTTTTACATCCAACACAAAAACTGCAGTCGTGGTGCTTTTGATTGTACTCAGAACTCAGAAATTCTGCCTTCTGAATAGGAAGATGTAGGTAACACCAGACTGCAGATGAGCTGCAAAAATCGACCCGGGCATTTTGACTAGAGACCGGCCCGCCATTATAGGAAAAATCATAAAGCCTTTGAATGAAAACAAACACTGTTGTGACAGTGATGTACACTGTTCTGATGGTATATATGTATCAATCTATCAATCGTTTGTTGTAAGACTCAGATAATTATTTTTTTAAAAGCTAGATATTTTAAATGACAATAAGAATGAAAAGTATTTCTTTGTGCCCCCCTTTCCCTGTTAATGCCCTACCTGGCCCCCTGGCATCACTTTGCTAGACCCGCCCCTGCACAGTTACCAGCTGTCAGCTACTTAGAAAAGGATCCTGGTGTTATTTGTCTCTCAGAAACAGTTCATAACTTCCCTTCAACTCATTCATGTCACCTAAAAGGTAAACCTGTTTCTCCATCACCTGTTCAGCTCTGATGATTCAGTAAGAACATCTCCTGGTTTCATCTGCATGTTTCCCTCTCACCACATATCCAAACCAATATCATGACCAGCAGCTTAACAGCTGTGGCTCCAGCAAACATCAGCTGATACTAGAAATTAATATTAAATAAATTCTAACAACAGCTGATCAAGCTTAAACGTGCTGCTCTTGTTTAACGCGACATCCGCTGGTTTCCTCTTTCTGGCGCAAAGTGGGCGATAAACAAACAAGACAGAAAAGCCGATCAGCTGATCATTGATCAGTTTTGTGATTGAAGTAGCAACAGGAGAGGGAGGGGAGAGAATGAGAGAAGAAGAGGCAGCTGTGCAGCAAAGACACAGAATAACTCCAGCTTTGTCTTTTTTTATTGTAGCTGAATTACGGGACAAACTGTGTTCCTTTTCACCTCAGTACGAAACGCGTAATATTTTCTCTGAATATGAGACAATTCTGTTTTTTACGGGACGGTTGGCAACTCTAATAATTAATCTTATGAACAAAATAAAGTTCAACATCAGTAACATCGCACCCACACAGCTGTATAGAAACTCCGTCATGCTAGCTAGCACGCAGTACGAAAATAAACTCCACCTAAACTTGGTTTATATCTGACCCAGATAGACTGCAGGTCATAACTTCTTACCTGAAGTTCAGTTCACCTGACACGCGGACCGGCGGCCGCTTCGGGTCTCTGCTCTTGCCTCCCCTTTCCCTCATCCACCTGCTGGCCTCCACCACTTGCTAATGTTACTGAATCTGTGGAAGCTCCGCGATAGCCGCCACACGAAGTAATGAATAACGAGCCTATCTAAATCCCAGTAATGAGTAACGCTTTCCTGATTTTGGCATAATAACTAGTTACCGTGCTCGTTACCACAATAATAACGTAGTTACTGTAACGCGTTACTTAATAACGCGTTAGTCCCAACACTGGTCCTTTACATCCAAATCACCAATGCAGCCATATGATGTCTTCCTCCTCTCACCCCAACCGGTCGCAGCAGATGGCCCCGCCCCTCCCTGAGCCTGGTTCTGCTGGAGGTTTCTTCCTGTTAAAAGGGAGTTTTTCCTTCCCACTGTCGCCAAAGTGCTTGCTCATAGGGGGTCATATGATTGTTGTTTTTTTTTTCTTTGTATGTATTATTGTAGGGTCTACCTTACTATATAAAGTGTCTTGAGGTGACTTGTTGTGATTTGGTGCTATATAAATAAAATTGAATTGAATTGATGACTTTAGTAAGAGTTGTTTCTGTGCTATGATTGGCTCTGAACCCTTACTGCTACTCATCATAGAGACTGTGAGATTAAAAGTATTCATTTGTTTATAAACAATATTTTAAAATATTTTGCTTTGGAGTGAAAGATTATAAATGTGTCTATAGCTATATTTCTCGAGTAGTGGTGTGATTACAGCACATTTGAGAGAAATGGGAAAATGCCAGACGACCTGTTCATAATATTTTATAAATAAAACAAAAATAATTCATTTTTGCAAACAATAAAATACAAATTAGAACAGTTGTTGGAGATGGGATCAAGTAGAAAGGTGCAAGACTTTAACTTTTTCAACTATGGCTGGAAAAGATCAATAAATGAACATGTACAGTTTGCAAGTAATTAAGCAGATGCAAGTCAATGTCTTTGATTATATTTAGCTTTTTTGTGATTGGCTAACTACAAAATCCTGTAGGTAAAAATGGACTCTGAGACAAAACTGCAGCAAGCAGTTAATTTGTGTTTTTGTTTCTGTGTCCTCAGTTTCCCAGCATGCCCTGGCTGTGGTGGTGGAGGTGAATGAGGGCGAGATGTCTGTCCTGCTGCCCTGTCAGTTCTCAGGTTTTATACCTGAGGACCCAACAGTGATGTGGACTCGCAGTGATCTTCAACCCAAATCTGTTCACCTACAGCGTGAAGGAAGAGATGATCTTAGAGAACAAAACCAGCGTTACAGCGGCCGCACATCGATGAGACCTGATGCTCTGGACTCTTCAGACTTCAGTCTCACTCTGAGAAAACCAACAAAGACTGACAGTGGAACATACACCTGCTCTATCACTGGTGGGAGAAAAGAACTGAGAGTGACAGATATACAGCTGCAGGTCAAAGGTCAGCAACAAAACCAGAATATATACACAGTAAAACCTGAACTTCAATAGGCTTCACAAAAGAATTTGAATGGGGATTTGAAATTGTAGGTACTGGTGAGAAAATGGTGTTTTTAATGCTAGAAATAGCTGGGTCACTTAAAAGTTTAATCCAGTTAGTCCCAATCTGAAAAACAAATTCTCAGGTTGGGGTCTATTGCCTTTGGATATATCCATGTCAGCTCGCACTGGAGTAATTCACAGCTGTGAAGCAGCAAGAATGAGAATCGGCTCCTCCAAGTCTGACACAATGGTCCTCATGGACCCTCATGGACAGCCGGAAAAGAGTGGAGTTCCCACTCTGGTTCAAGGACCTCCAAGGTGGATGAGTTTAAGCATCTTGGGGTGTCATTCATGAGTGAGGGTACATGGTAGATGGAGACTGACAGACGGATTGGTGCTATGGCTGCAGTGATTCGGACGCTGTACCAGTCCGTCGTTGTGAAGAGAGCCGAGTGTAAAAGCGAAGCTCTTGATTTACCAGTCGAGTGTCATCTCTACACTCACTTATGGACATGAGCTGTGGGTAGTGACTGAAAGAATGAGATTGTGGATACAAGCTGTCGAAATGGGCTAATAGTTAGTTTAATGTGAGGCTGGACACAAATGAAGAAGAAAGTATTTATCGACTGGCTAGGCAGAGAGTTGAAAGGATGTACTGTCTGTTTGAGTAATTAAGGATATAGATGGGAATGTACTAATAGAGTGAAGAGAGTCTGTTGAAAAGCTGGAAGCAGTACTTGCTCTATCATGCTTCAGTTACTACCAGTATTATACTGCACTGTCTTTGTGGTTGATAATGTGGTTCTTGTCCTCATAGACGACCAACAGGAGGTGACAATGTGGAAAACGTCAGACTCTGTCATCCTGCCCTGCAAAACAAAATCTGACCTGCCCGAGGACACCACAGTGGAGTGGACTCGTGCTGACAGAGAACCCATGGTGGTCCATGTGTATTCAAGCAGAAGTGACCACCTTAAGAACCAGGATGACCTTTACTGTGGTCGCACAAATATGAATGAAGACCTGCTGAGAACTGGAGACCTCAGTCTGACCCTGAAATACCCCACAGAGAGAGACAGTGGAGAATACATCTGCACTATCTACAGGGACAAAGACATCCTGAGACAGAAAGTAGTGCTGCAGGTCAAAGGTCAGAGATGATGACACAGGTCAGAGGTCAGTGCTGTGGATTAAGGTCAGAGCTCAGAGGTCATGGTGCTTTTTATGCTTTTCCACAGAACCATTTCTAATCTGGAACATTGTTCTTGTGGTTGTTCTGGTTCTCCTGGTTCTTCTTGTGGTTTCTGGAGGTCTTTTATTTTATTTCCGGCACTATTTCATGTCAGGTGAGTGTCTCCTACTACACTACCCATAATGCCGATGGTTAGCAGGTGTCCTCTCTCCTTGACTGTGGCTCACACAAACTTGTTCCAGAAGCTGAAAGAGTTGAGAGTTACAAACAGCTGATACAGAGAGCTGAAGAGAAACTTCCAGGTTTGTTCCTGTCAGTCAGAAAACCTCCTTCAGACTCAGTCATTGATCAGTGAAACAGCTCCACAACATGACTTTACTAAACAGTGTGTGTGCTTCACTGCATTGATCTGACACAGAGGCTGCATGTGTACAAGCTGTTCTTCTTCTGTGGTGGTAAACAGCAGGCTGACATGGAAACATGTGCTGACAGTAAATGTTGCAGCAGCTTCAGTAAATGTTCCTCCTTGAGTTGTGCTCAGTCATGTGGTGGAGAGCTTCAGATGTTCAGAGCAGACACATGAGATCTTCATGGTTTCTGTGCTGATGTGTGTGAGACATGGCCGACTGTGGAGGCTCAGTCTGTCTGTTCTTCTGCTCTTCATCCAACATGTCTGCAGCACTTTACAGGACGCTGCAGACTAGTTACCAAAGAACGAGTCAGGAACACATCAGGAACAAACTGAGACACAATCTGACTGAGACTAGAAGACAAGGAGGGGACAGGGAGGTCATGTGACCATCACAGCTGCTAATGAGGTCATCATGTTGTGCTTTGTTGTTCTCTCAGTTTACAAGGTGGAGGTGGATTCAGGGGTGGAGTCTGTCCTGCTGCCCTGCAAAACCATACTTCGCCTGCCTAAAGATGCTAAAGTGGAGTGGACGGATAAAAATGGGAAGGTCCACGTGTATGAGAACGGGTCTGACCGGCCTGAAGAAACGCACCCGGATTTTAAAGCCAGAACCAAGATAAAGAAAAACCTGCTGAAGCTCGGAGACTTCAGTCTGACCCTGAAATACCCCACAATCACAAACACCTACACCTGCACCATCTATGACCGGCAGGGAAAGATCCTGATGGAGAAAAAAGTGGAGCTGAAAGTCAAAGGTCAGTGCTGTAGATACAGGTCAAAGGTCAGAGGTCAGTAAATGGTAAACAGACTGGTCCTTATTCAGTCCTTTTTACAATAACTAGAAGATGATTTCTAGCAGAGCTGTGAAAATCTCCACATCCTTTCTCCATGTTATCATCCAAAGCTGTGTGAAGTTTCAGAGCTCTGCAGCTAACAGAGACTTTCAGTTTGTAACGTTGTCTTCAGAAGGAAAAGATTACGAAAAAAACAAAAGAAGTAAAACTGAAACTTTCCAATGGAAGGAAACAGAAAGGTGGAATAAACTGATGTCTTAATCTATTCCTTAAATCTTTTGGATTTTCATACAACAACATGTTCTTAGGTTATTTACCCTATTTTATCAGTACCGCTCCATAGTGGTGAAGAGAGAGTTGAGTGAAGCTCTCGATTTACGAGTCAATCTGGAAACAAATTGTTCCCAGGCTGGAGGAGGTGGCCAGGGTGAGGGAGGTCTGGGCTTCTCTGCTTAGGCTGCTGCCCCTGCAACCCCGCCCTGAATAAGCTGAAGAAGATGGATGAATGAAAAGATGTGATCATTCTGTATATTTCAGATAAAATAAAGTTAAATGGTAAATATTATTTCATTTCACTGCTTTTCATGTGAGACACGGTATGCCTCAGCTGTTTCAGGTAGATCCAATGATGTGTCTAACTTTCTGATAACTTCCATGGGAATGAGAAATTGCCCGTCCTAATGATGAAGTCAATGATTACATTAGAGGCGGAGTTTGCTTCAGTTGACGTCACTGATTCTGTTTGAAGAGCTTCACTGCTTCAGGTGGAGCTTTGAAACTTTGGCGTAAAACTCGATGTATTAAAGGTGACTGAAACACAGTTTAACATCTTGAACCATGTGCAACATGTGGTAGTAACAGCTTAGTGTATTTTGGACTTTTCAACAACAGAGCCATCAAGGAAGCTTTGACAAATCTGGGAATATTTTGAGTTTTTGCCAGTGAGCAAGGAGAAATAAGTTTATTCCCAGTGTTTATTCAAATATAATACACTAATTTTGCCAAAGCATTTAAGGGGTGCCTTTCTTACTGACTGTAAATAATAAATAACAATAATAATAATAATAGAAGAAGGTAAGATAAATATCACTTGGGAACAAATGATAATTGAGCTTACGATATTGGTGTGGTTTCCATATAGCCACCCCTACTGCCTCAGGACATTATATAAAATTATTCCCTGTTCAGTATGTAATCAATGACAAATCATTTCACAGTGTTTTATTTTACTATTATTATTTTATAGATGGAATTACCCTGGCAGATGTTTTTAATGCAAATTTATAAAAGTAAGTCATACTGCCAGGATGCTTGAATACTTGTAACATCTTACAAATGTTACATTAGTTACAATTTTATAACATTGGAAAGATTTATCTCATATGTAAGGCTTCAAATGTCTGTGCAGCAACCATCCATGAGAGTAGTGAATGAAGCTGTGAGTAGTGATTCAGTTTTTGAGCCAGTGCCTTGTTTTGTCGCTAATATCAAATAAAGGTTTGACTCTTGACACGTCAGCTCTGCTGCTGATTGGACAGATAAACACAACACTGTTTCTGGACAGTAGAGTAATGGGACATATTTCAAACTCCAAACAAACATAACTACAAATATTTTACTTCATCCAGTCAAAGAAAATGTACTCACTGTTGCTGCTGATGTCTGTAGACGTCATGTTGTGCTTGTTGTCCTCTCAGTCTGCCAGGTGGAGGTGGATTCAGGGGTGGAGTCAGTCCAGTTGCCCTTCAACACCTCTTTAAAATTTCCCCTCCTTGACAACACAACCATTGAGTGGACAAACACGTACAACACAAAGGTCCACGTGTATCAGAAGAGCTCTGAACATACTGAAGAACAGGACAAGATCTACACAGAAAGAACAAAGATGAATGAAGATCCGCTGACATCTGGAGACCTCAGTCTGACCCTGAAATACCCCACAGATGGAAACACGGGTATCTACACCTGCATCGTCTACGACAGCAAGAGAAACATCCTGCTAAAGAGAAAGGTGGAGCTGAAAGTCAAAGGTCAGTGCTGTAGATACAGGTCAAAGGTCAGAGTACAGAAAATGAATAAAAGAGAGAAAATAAATAAAAATAAAAGTGAGCCAACAGATGCCAGCCAACTAACCAAAACTTCTCACAAATGAAACCACATTTGCTTCTACAAGTCAAACTAGCTAAATAAATGCTGGTGACCATACACAGAATGCTAATCATGCTAAACATGGTGCAATGCTTTAAGACCATTTTGCCTCAAAGAGCATCAAATGCTCAGCAACAAAACAAGAGAAAAGACTTCAAGTGAAAGTATATTTATGTATACGTATACTAAAAATCTTTTTAAAAATCGGACTATAATTGGACAATCGTACGCCTCAACTTACTCTTGGAATTTGCTGGGATCTCATGAGCATGACATGAAAAAAAAAACACAACATCCCAAGTGCTAGCTGGTACTGCTTATATTATTTATCATATAAATCAGGGTGTCATGAACTCGCTGTGTGCAGGGAGGAATTGGACCAAAACGCAAACTCATGGAAATGAAGCTTAACCTCAAAATGCAGCTTTATTTTCTGAACGGAGGAAAAGGCGATACAAAACAAAACTAAACTAAACTGGGAAATTCTAATGAAACTGACTCGCAAAGAAACACAGAGGGGTACACGGCCATGAGGGAGGACGCGACACGGAAGGAGACGCTGACATAAATGCACAGAAAGATAACAAGGTCTTTGGCCTTTGTCTGGTAACTGTTCATAGATGTTACCTGATCATGGATTAATCTCTGCCACAGTGTTGCTGACAGAGCAATGTTTGGTGAACAGGATCTTCTTTTCATGAAACATGCAATCCTTCACAAACTGCCCTCAGTTAATGGTTTTCCTGCCTCTGCAATTAGCTCCCTTCAGCTGTAGGAAACTGGAACAAAGCCATTGCAGGGGGGGCGCGTTATGACTAAAAAAAGGAACAACAACAACAAAAAAAGAATGCTTGGACACTGCTAGCATAATGGACAGGGTTTTTTGTTTTGTTTTGTTTTCACGGGGCTTCCACACAAACACAAAGCAGAGGTTGAAGCATCGCAAAATATGCTTGCAAGCCAAAGACTAGAACAGCAGCTGTCGTGCCAAGGTAGGTAGGTCTCCCTGACACAATTCGTTTCCCCTGCATCAGGAGCACATGTGTGAGTGGGCGTTAAGGTGTTAAGGCGTCTGGGAATGGATCTCAAAACTGGATTATAGATGGATTATAGCTCGTTAGCCCCGCCCTCTGTTCAAAGATGGTCGCTCACAGTGGACATAAGTGGCTTCTTTCACTCCTCTTTCAAACCATCTGTCCTCTCTGTCCAAAATGTGAACATTGGCATCCTCGAAAGAGTGACCTTTGACCTTTAGATGCAGATGAACTGCTGAGTCTTGTCCTGTGGAGGTGGCTCTTCTATGTTGTGCCATGCGCTTGTGAAGTGGCTGTTTGGTCTCTCCAATGTAGAGGTCTGGGCATTCCTCACTGCACTGTACAGCATACACCACGTTGTTAAGTTTGTGTTTTGGAGTTTTGTCTTTGTGATGAACCAGTTTGTGTCTGAGTGTGTTGCTGGGTCTGAAGTACATGTTGTTCTTGGGATGTCGTGCTTGGAGAAAACTCTCCTGAGTTTCTCTGATAAACCTGCTACATAAGGGATGACAGCGTTGTTTCATTTGTCCTTCTTATCCTCCATAGTAGGTGTCTGATTTCATTTCTGTGCATCTTTGCTGATTTGATGAAAGCCAAATTAGGAGAACCTAATTATCTTAATTGGTAACATTAATGGATGTTAGGAATGAAAGATCCTGACAGAAGACATGTTTGCTCTGAACTCTTCTTTTCTTCAATGATCCACATTAAATCCACACTGACAGCAGACATTACTGTGAAGCATCACATGGACAGAAACCTCACAGCACCATCACAATCTGATCGTCTCCACAAGCTTAAAGAGCTGCTAGATCTCTGTCCTGTTTCCTTCTGATCTGCTTCTGTCCTTCAGCCTTATCTACAACTCTGAACACCTGCTGCTGTCTATGAAGGTAATGTTGTTTGTTGTCCTCTCAGATTGTCTGGTGGAGGTGGAGGAGGGGGCGGAGTCTGTCCAGCTGCCCTTCAAAACCACAGGACACCTGCCTGTAGATGCCACAGTAGAGTGGGAATACTGTGAACCTGAATGCAGGAAGGTCCACGTGTATGAAAAAAGATCTGACCAGCCTGACAAACAGGACGAGGAATACAGGGACCGAACATCAATGAATGAAGACCCTCTAAAAACTGGAGACCTCAGTGTGACCCTGAAACACCCCACAGATGGAGACAGTGGGAGATACAGATGTGAAGTCAAGTCTGGCTGTAAACTTCTCAGAAGGAAAATGCTGTTTCTCTTTTTCAAAGGTTAGAAGGTTAATTTTGTGTGTGTGTGTGTGTGTGTGTGTGTGTGTGTGTGTGTGTGTGTGTGTCTGACTGTCTTGTGTCTCCTCTGCAGAGAGAGTTCAGGTCCAGGATCAAACAGGGGACATCAGGAACAGAAGCAGCTCCATTGATCCGACTCCTCTGATGGCTGATCAATCAGTTTGATCTGTGTGTTTGGTTAAGAGTGACGTTACTGTGGAGAGTGTTCATCAATCAGATGATGAGGAAGAGTATCATGTTTACAGCTGATCTGCATGCTGGAAGTATTTGGAAGAAAAACCTTGCTGACAGTTAACGAATGTTTAAAAACAAATAGAATTATTTCACTGATTTATTGATTATTTATTGGTTCCTCTCCTGATGTTATTTGGGGATGTTTTCTGCAGTCATGGAATTTTGTGAATAATGTCTGCAACACAGAAAGAGCTGTGATCAAGCTATTTATTACTGTGAAGGAGAGCCAACACACATCAAATATGACAGTTTACAGTCATGCCAGCTCTGCCCTTGGGACGTCTCAGCTCCTCTTTTATACCCCCCACACACAACTCTCTGTATCTTTCAGTTACAACAGGTTTCTGTCCCATGGGCTGTGGCTGGGCAGAGAGCAACTCCCACTATCTTTTCCCAGGAAGCTCCTGGAACCGGTCATCTAGGAAGTTTCGTCCTTCTACGCCCCAACAGTTAGCAGATAACAAAGTGAAACATCGTAGCTAAGCAGTGCTTCACGAGGTCATACTGACACACACACATCTAAACATCTCATCTAAGCAAACAAAGGTTATACCAAATCCTACAGTGAGATTCTAAACACATAAATCTAAATGTGAGGATAAACTAGAATTTTCCATAACACTGCTGTAAATGGAGCCGTGTTGTGTTTTCTTTAGAACAAAGCTGAGCACAGTAAGGATCAGATTTGAAAAATGATCACAGGACTGAGACAAACAATGAGAACAGATGAAGTTAGTTTGGACTTCCTGGTGCTGACTCTGACTCAGGTGATGTTTCACAGAGCTGAGTGGGCACTAACAGTTTCTGTGTCCTTGATGGATCTTTCTCATCTTTTCAACATCTCTGCTGGACATAATCAGGAGTCTGAGTCGACACATCCTCACTGCAGGTGTGAAGAAGGAAACCTCACAGACAACATGATGAGTGCAAAGAGTTGAATTTGATTTGTAAATGTATAAAATGTTTTGACAAAGCTTAAAATCCTACTGTTAGTTTTGCACATTTTAAAGTTTAATTTCTAATTTAAAGTTTCAAATGACAGCAGAATATTAATCCCACAGAGCAGCAAACACATGTTACTCAAAGCAGTGCACGGTCAGTTGTGTAGACGCTGCTTGTCGTTTCTCCTCTGAGTTTAATTGTGAAAGTCATTTGCTACAAAAAGATTTTATTTTGAAGGATCAACAGGAATTTATCAGGGTTCCTCTGTCTAATGTAAGAACACCAAACCTTTAGTGCAGCAGCAGCTGTGTGTATTTGTTATCAGGACTTTAACTGGAGATGAAGATGTTGCTGCCACTCCTGCTCCTCGTACTCAGTAAGAGCGCTCTTTGAATGCAAACACAACGACACAGCTGTTTGTGCTTTTAGACAACATAAAGTCTGTAACATGAGTTTACTGGATGTAAACTGACTGTACTTGACTTTATTCCTTATAACCCCCTCTGGGACTTCATGCAGGGCGGTCACAGGGTTACAGTTGAGTTCATATCTGTTTAAGATGAACTATCTGTGTGTTCCAGACGTCTGTTTCTTACTGATAGAACCACAAACCTGCCAGAGTGTAGTGACGTTTGACAAGATTAACGACTATGGCAAAAAGAGAAGAAGAAAAAAACTGTCCAATGATGCAGATGGAAATTGGTTGTGTTACCAGTTGTGTGTACCACTGACCTGTGTCAAGCATGATATAGGTCAGTGGTAACAGTTTTTTGTCTTGTAGCACTGAGATGTCTATTTACTAATAAACTGTTTGATTTATGTGTGTGTGGTTGTGTATTTCTGACTGTGTGTGTGTATTTCTGACTCATTTGATGTTGTTGCATGGTGAGGTTATTTGTTAAAAATTGAGCACCATGGTTTTGCCTTCCAGTGCTCATTTCAAGGTCAGATACTGTATCCAAATTGCAGTTTCTCCTGCTTTGGATCACTTGATCGTCTTCCACACACATTTCATGTCAGTCTGAGACACATTCTTTACATCCAAACAAACAATGCAGCCATATGATGGAACTTATCTTTGCCAATCGGGCTCTCATAGGAGCTGAACCACTTACTAACTGACCCTTAACATGCACCTACTTGGACACCACCCCTTATAATACCACCTGTGAGAATGGACAAACTGACCACTTTATTAGAGTTGAAATAATTTAAGGCCATTTTAACTGTAACTGGTGACTCGCTAAAGGAGGAGATAATGGTAAACAAAGTCACAGGTTCTGCCATCATTGTTTCACTGGCTGGACCCACGTCCTTATTTTAGGTTTGGCAGTGTTTCTAGTAGGTAAAGACGAATGGCTTAAGAATTGAGCTGCAGTTTGGGGAAGGCCTGAGATGGGGACTGGTAGCAGCTCCCAGGCCTGGCAGATACCCATGTACTAATGAGAAGGGAAGAAGTGAAAGGATTGGGGAAAAAAGGGGAGGCAGGGGGTGTTTGGAGGTGTGGCACTGATCCTGAAATTCAGATAATTCATCTCCAATTATTCAGGAGCATTTGGACCAAGAAATGCTGGCAAAGTCACCTGAGAAGTTGGACTTAACAACCAGATTATAGCTCTTCACTAGAGTACATAAAAGTAGAATGGGAGGCAAAGCCTTCAGCTTCCAGGACAACCTCCCAGTTTGGATTCGGGAGACAGACACAATCTCTACTTTTAAGATTAGGCTTAAAACTTTCCTTTTTACTAAAGCATATAGTTAGGGCTGGACCAGGTGACCCTGAATCCTCCCTTAGTTATGCTCACCATGGCTACGTTCACACTGCAGGCGAAAGCGCATCAAATCCGATTTTTTTTGACCCTATGCGACCCATATCTGATCATGGTATGACAGTGTGAACGGCACAAATCCGATATTTTCAAATCCGATCTGGGTCACTTTCGTATGTGGTACTGAATCCGATACATATCCGATGTTTTAGAAAGCGACTGCTGTGTGAACGGTCAAGTCGCATTAAATCCGTCTTTTACGTCACTGACACGAGACAGACGCCAATTATCAGCGCCGGAGAAGCGCCCGATAGGACATTGCAATCGATTTCTTGCCATCCGGTGAAACTGTTGGGAAGACAACATTGGAGAAATGTGAACATTTTATTTTTACTGTTTTTTCTGCAGATTCTGACAGAAATCTGCAACTAACCTTTGAAGCACCGCTCCTCTAAAACAGCAAAAAGGATCATTATTAGGTTATTTGCATTATTATGTAAATAACAAAATAACTTAAAGCAAAAATTTGGAAACATAAAATCCGAAGTCTTTATATTAAGGGCCATCAGTCAAACAATACTGTTTGCTCTGGGTCTAAACAGAGCGAGTTGTGTGTGACATCTTCTTTTTGCATGCGGCCGCTTTGAGCGTTCACACTGGAGAGCGTTTGATGTCGCATTTTATGTGTAGTGTGAACAAGCAGACAAAAAAATCGGATTTGATCAAAAAATCGGAATTGAGCATTAAGACCTGCAGTGTGAACGTAGCCCAAGTGTTAATAGACCTCTCTACATTTACTCATTAGTTATTATTAATCTCTCTCTCTCTTCCACAGCATGTCTTTATCCTGTCTTCCTTCTTTCACTTCAACCAGTCATGACAGATTGCTGCCTTGAGGCTCCCTCTGTTGGAGCTTTCTTCCTGTTAAAAGGGAGTTTTTCCTTCCCACTGTCACCAAAGTGCTTGCTCATAGGGGGTCATATGATTGTTGGGTTTTTCTCTGTATGTATTATTGGAGGGTCTACCTTACAATATAAAGCACCTTGAGGCGACTGTTGTTGTAATTTGTCGCTGTATAAATAAAATTGAATTGATGACTTTAGTAAGAGTTGTTTCTGTGCTGTGATTGGTTCTGAACCCTTACTGCTACTCATCATAGAGACTGTGAGATTAAAGGTATTCAGTTGTTTGTAAACAATATTTTAAAATCTTTTGCTTTGGAGTGAAAGATTATAAATGTGTCTATAGCTATATTTCTTGAGTAGTTGTGTGATTACAGCACATTTGAGAGAAATGGGAAAAATGGCAAACTGTAGAGAGATGTTCATACATTTTTAGAAATAAAAACAAAATAATGAATAATCTGTAAACAATGAAATACAGATTAGAGCAGTTGTTAGAGATGGGATCAAACAGGTGCAAGACTTGAAAAGCTTGATGATGTGGGCTGGTTTCAGTCATTATGCAAATGTACTGTTTATAAGGTTTGGGGAAACCTGCAGTCAGCTGAGACTGAAGAAGTCACTTGGATGAGTGACGAAACGTTTCTCCCACAAAACGCTACGTCCAGATGAACAGAATCAACTTTTGAGGATGTGTCGAATCCTGCTTCGTTACGCCAAATTGTCGTGGAAACTTTAAATAAACTGCAAACATTAGATGAGTGTCTTTGAAAATGGCTTTTAATTACATGCTGCAGCACAGAGAGAAACACTAAGGTCAAATGCCAAAGTGGTCTCTAACAATGCCCGATCTCTTAAACCCACACACAGACAAAAACATTCCTTTCAACTCTTACACGCTGGCCCCTCTCACAGGGGGTCTATGCCTTCAGCCCCGTCCTTGGAGCCTTCCACTCAGAGAGAAAGTTATGACTTTGTTTTTCACTTAGCTGTCGCCTAAAGATTTACTTCCCAAATCCTCCCACTATTCCTGAGATAAGGACAAGGAGTCTCACTGTCTGTTTAAAGTACCACAGGTCTTAATGGCTCTAGAAGGGATGATAGCATGTCATGTTTCCTGAATCCAGCATGAAAGTTGAATGAAAATAGCATTTAGTATTTGCTCATGTGAGAGACACTTATTAAATCTAAATAGAAAGAATTTTTTTTTTTTTTTTTTTTTGCTGTGGTGGAGAAAGAACCAGTGAATGTTTAATGAGAAGAGTTTAGAAGAGAGAGAACCTCTCTACTTTCAAGATCAGGGATCAAACTTTCACCATCCCTTAGTTGGCTACTGTAGACTTCCCATGATGGACTGAGCACTTCTTCTTCTTTCCCCTCTTTTCACCTCAAAATCCAATCCCTATGCATTCATATTACACCACTGCATGTCATTAAATTGTACTGTAAATCTCCTACAGGTTGGGGTTTTGCCCCATTTACACCCTTTTTTGTTTCCTTTGTCCCCTTCGCCCTCCAACCAGTCATTGTTAAAGGCTATCCCTCCCTCAGCCTGGTTCTGCTGAAAATCTCCTTTTAGTGTTTCAGTGCTGCTCAGTGGGGATTGTCTTATTAAAACAGTTCTCTCACATATTGCAGAATCTTTACCTTAAGATTCAACAGGAGAAGACTGGTGCTATATAAATATTAGAAGCTAGATAATTATTCTTCACTCAGAAATCTTCAGCAGTAAAAGGACAGAGTCAGAGATCAGGAATGTAAATGTTCATCATGCTCCAGTTACTACCACAGTTATACTGCACCATCTTTTATGGTTGATAATGTAGTTCTTGTCCTCATAGACGACCAACTGGAGGTGACAATGGGGAAAACATCAGACTTCATCATCCTACCTTGCAAAACAAAACCTGAGCTGCCCGAGGACTCTAGAGTTGAGTGGACTCATGCTGACCTAGTGGTCCATGTGTATTCAAACAGAAGTGATGACCTTAAGAACCAGGACGACCTTTACTGTGATCGCACGAAGATGAACAAAGACCTGCTGAGAACTGGAGACCTCAGTCTGACCCTGAAATACCCCACAGAGAGAGACAGTGGAGGATACATCTGCACCATCTACAGGGACAAAGACATCCTGAGACAGAAAGTAGTGCTGCAGGTCAAAGGTCAGAGATGTAAATACAGGTCAGAAGTCAGTGTTGTAGATTTAGGTCAGAGTTCAGTGTTCATGTCGTTAGATTTTCTATTTCTCCACAGAACCGTTTCCATCCTGGGCCACAGTTCTCCTGGTTCTCTTGGGCCTCCTGGTTCTTATTGGGATTTCTGGAGGTCTCATATATTATTTCCGGCACTATTTCATGTCAGGTGAGTGTCTCCTACTACACTACCCATAATGCCGATGGTCAGCAGTTGTCCTCTGGTGGCTCCTTGACTGCGGCTCACACAAACTTGTTCCAGAAGCTGAAAGAGTTGAGAGTTACAAACAGCTGATACAGAGAGCTGAAGAGAAACTTCCAGGTTTTTTCCAGAAGTCAGAAAACCTCCTTCAGACTCAGTCATTGATCAGTGAAACAGCTCCACAACATGACTTTACTAAACAGTGTGTGTGCTTCACTGCATTGATCTGACACAGAGGCTGCATGTGGACAAGCTGTTCTTCTTCTGTGGTGGTAAACAGCAGGCTGACATGGAAACATGTGCTGACAGTAAATGTTGCAGCAGCTTCAGTAAATGTTCCTCCTTGAGTTGTGCTCAGTCATGTGGTGGAGAGCTTCAGATGTTCAGAGCAGACACATGAGATCTTCATGGTTTCTGTGCTGATGTGTGTGAGACATGGCCGACTGTGGAGGCTCAGTCTGTCTGTTCTTCTGCTCTTCATCCAACATGTCTGCAGCACTTTACAGGACGCTGCAGACTAGTTACCAAAGAACGAGTCAGGAACACATCAGGAACAAACTGAGACACAATCTGACTGAGACTAGAAGACAGGGAGGGGACAGGGAGGTCATGTGACCATCACAGCTGCTGCTGATGTCATCATGTTGTACTTTGTTATCCTCTCAGTTTACAAGGTGAAGGTGGATTCAGGGCTGGAGTCTGTCCTGTTGCCCTGCAAAGCCAGAGTTTGGCTGCCCAAACATGCAAAAGTGGAGTGGAAGGACAAATATAACAGGAAGGTCCACGTGTGTAAGAACGGCTCTGACCAGCCTGAAGAACTGCACCCAGATTTCAAAACCAGAACCAAGATGAAGAAAAATCTGCTGAAGCTTGGAGACTTCAGTCTGACCCTGAAAAACCCCACATTCGCAAACACCTACACCTGCACCATCTGTGACCGGCAGGAAAACATCATCCATCTCCTGATGGAGAAAAAAGTGGAGCTGAAAGTCAGAGGTCAGTGCAGTAGATAACGTTAGTTAAAAATGTATAAGATAAGATAAGACAGATCTTTATTATCACTGTTACCAGAACAATGAAACACAGTTTGGCATCTCTCCATTTGCAGCTGTAGGGTTTTACATTCAATGTTATTTGGATAGTAGAATGAGATAAATAAATAAACATTTACATTAAACATTTAAAGGAATATCTCATATGTAAGGCTTCATTTGGCTGTGCAACAACCACTGTTGCCAGCAGATGTCATTGATGAGTGTCCAGTAGTGAATCAGATTTCATCTGGTGGCCCATAACGCCTCGTTTTGACACTAACATGAAATAAAGGTTTGTCTCTGGACACCTCAGCTCTGCTGCTGATTGGACAGATAAAGATGAGCTGTTTCTGGTTAGTGGAGCAATGGGACATATTCAGACTCCAACCAAACATCACTTCATCCAGTCAAAGAAACTGTACTCAGTGCTGCTGATGTGTGTAGAGGTCATGTTGTGTTCTGATGTCCTCTCAGTCCCCCAGGTGGAGGCGGATTCAGGGGAAGAGTATGTGAAACTACCCTGCAAAACCTCTTTAGATTTTACCCTACTTTACAACGCAACCATTGAGTGGACAAACACGTACAACACGAAGGTCCACGTGTATCAGAATGGCTCTGACCAGCCTGAAGAACAGGACAAGATCTATAAAGATCGAACAGAGATGAATAAAGACCTGCTGACATCTAAAGACCTCAGTCTGACCCTGAAATACCCCACAGATGCAAACACAGGTATCTACACCTGCACCGTCTACAACAGCGAGAGAAACATCCTGCTGAAGAGAAAGGTGGAGCTGAAAGTCAGAGGTCAGTGCTGTAGATACAGGTCAAAGGTCAGAAAATGAATAAAAATTAAAAATAAATAAAAACAAAAGTGACCCAACAGACACCAGCTGACAAATCAAAACTACTCACTTTCAGCCCTACTCTCCAAAGCTGATCCTTAGATCCACTGATAGTGGTCTTCGGACTATTAGTAAGTAAAATGTATTTATACAGCACATTTCACAGATAAAAATCACAAAGTGCTTCACAATAAAATCAGAAATACAAATAAAATAATATAAAACAGTGAAAAAATTAATTAAAAGCTTGTTTGTATAAAAATGTCTTCAGCTGCTTTTTAAAGGAGTCAATGGAGTCTAGACAGCGTAAAGACAACGGCAGGGAGTTCCACAGCCTTGGTGCCTGTAAAGCCCGAACCCCACGTGTTTGAACCTAGTACGTGGTACCACCAGTAACCTCTGACCTGACGACCTAAGTGCTCGGGATGAAGCATGAGGTTTCAACAGGTCAGAGATATACTGGGGAGCTTCACCGTGCAGAGCTCTAAAAGTTACAACCAAAATTTTACAATGAACCCTAAAATTTACTGGCAACCAATGAAGAGAAGCCAAAACTGGAGTAATGTGTGACCTCTTGTTTGTGCCAGTTAAAATTCTTGCCCTGGGATTCTGTACAGACTGAAGGCGATCCAGAGCTGATTTGTTGAGACAAGTAAAAAGACCGTTACAATAATCCAAATGAGAAGAGAGAAAAGCATGAATAATCATCTCAAGTTCTGCCTGTGACACCTGTAGTCTGAGTTTAGAAATGTTTCTTAGGTGATAAAAACAGTTCCGGACAAGTAGTTTAGAGTGTTTCTCAAGAGACATTGAACTATCAAATATAAAACCCAAGTTTCTAAGACTCGACTAAAATGAGGGGTTTAAAAAACTGATATGCTGCTGAATTTCTGAGAGCATGTGATCAGGTGCAATAATCAAAGTGTCTGTTTTATCTGCATTTAACTGGAGGAAAATGTCATTTAACCATTGTTTGATTTCTGACAGACAATTATTTAAACATTTATAATTGTCCACAGAGCTATTTGAAAATGAAGGGGGATCGCGCTTTAAAAAGCCTAGCTCCAACACTGTGGAAAAGTTTACCTGCCTTGCTTCGCACCATGAACTCTGTGGTGCTTTTTTTTTTTTTTTTAAATCAGCTTAAAACACATCTGTTTACAGGGCTCGCAAAATCGCTAGCCCGACGTCCCTGGGCTAGCGATTTTTCCAGTCGGGCTACCAGAATCTATCTCTGCCCTGCCCGTCGGGCTATCATAGGAAGGAAAAATATATGTCAATGCTTTTGCATTCTATCGGAAATGTAGCTGAGTAATTGTGTCATTGGCATCGGTGAGCCACTGTCAATATGTGACATATTGAAATCGCGTTTGAATTTGCGCTTGTTTTTTGCTTTCACTTTCCAATCGCACGAACTGTGTATAGAGAGCGGCAGTACTGATTGGTGAGTGACGATCATTTGCGCACCAATTCCTCTGACATCGTCTCATCAATCGTTAGCTTACTGTGCAAACATGACAAGTGAAATCTCCCGCAGCAAGCTTAAACATGTGAGAGGTTGATTGGGC
This sequence comes from Oreochromis aureus, assembly GCF_013358895.1. Classification (NCBI taxonomy): domain Eukaryota; kingdom Metazoa; phylum Chordata; class Actinopteri; order Cichliformes; family Cichlidae; genus Oreochromis; species Oreochromis aureus. The sequence goes on along the minus strand of NC_052944.1, from coordinate 96,497,062 downwards.
AGAGAATCGCTGACCGTTATGTGAGCGCGTGTGTAAAAGCAGCAGGATATATATTTTAGTTCTGCAGAGCCAAATAAGACAGGTCAGGGTGAAGAGCCAAAGAAAAGCTTACCACAAAACGGAAAAGTTATGACAAATCAGACTATATGGCAAAAATAAAGTGCAGCTTTATAGTTTCATGGACAAAAGAATTTCTGTGGCTGCAATATGACTTGCTAAATAACCAGGGCTGCACGTAAGTGGTCCGCAGGTGCGTATTCGCTGTCAAAATAAAAAACGCGCACAAGATAAGAAGTTGCAACGCGTGTTTGCGTACATAAGATTTTCTGGAGGAGGACAGACATTTGTTTAGAACTCTTAAAGATGTCGAAGAAGCAAGCTCCTTTAAGCAATTACTTTGGTGTTCCTCCACCTCCAAAGAAATGTCAGAAGGAGTCCGAACCACAAAAGAAGCGCGTATTCTCTGAAAAGTGGTTGCAGGAGGTGAGCTGGCTTCAAACAAATGATGAACGCACAGAGATGTGGTGCAGAATGTGCCGTGAAAATCCCACTCTAGCGGACAAAAACAGTGCCTTTTATATGTACGCAAACACGCATTGCAACTTCTTATCTGGTGCGTCTTTTATTTTGACAGCGAATGCGCACATGCGGACCACTTATGTGCACCCGTGTAAACAACATAATGTTCTGCCGGGTGTGTTGTTGGTTTCCCTCGATTTCTGAGTCGACAAGCGCCTTTGTTACTGGGACCAGTAATTTTAAGAAAGGCCCCCATTAGAACCCATGAGAAATGCAAGAAATGCATTATTGCTCAGTCTGCAAATAACATACTAAAAATAAACCTGAAAAATCTGTTTAGAACAGCGTACTATGTTGCAAAGAGTGAACTACCACTGGCAAAATTTAGCAGTCTTTGCAAACTTCAAAAAGCAAATGGCCTCGATCTTGGTTCCACTTGCCTCTTACCCTTGACTTCAGTGGAAATTTCAAATTGACAGACTGACACAGACTGATTCATGTTCTACACAGTTCTTACAAGTTCATAGAAATTTCTGTTCAATTAGAACCAAGTATTTGAGTTGATGATTGTAATTTTTATACAATGTTGTGATTTGTGTTTCAACAATTTTTTGATTAATGTTTTGTTTCCGTTACAATATTATACTTTAATGTATAATATTGTAACGGAAACAAAACAGGAAACAAAACATCAATTAAAAAATTGCTCTCTCTTTTATTCGGGCTACTTAAATTTATTTTGGGCTACCAAAAACTGAAGAGTCCCTGCCCGAAGGGCTACCAGGGATTTTGAAATTTTGTGAGCCCTGGTTTAGACAGGCATGTGGGTAATGTTTGTGTGTAATATGTTGTTTTGTTTGATATGCTTTTATATTCCCCATGTGAAGCACTTTGCAATAGCTTCTTTTCTTATAAAGGGCTATATAAATAAATTTCACTTACTTACTCGCAAAATAAACCACAGTGGCTTCTACAAGTTAAACAAGTAAAATAAATGATCATACTGATGACTATACACAGAATGCTAATCATGCTAAACATGGTGCAATGCTTTAGGAGCATTTTGCGTCTCTAGCCCATGACTGCACTGCATCAAATGCTCAGCAACAAAACAAGAAAGAATCCTTCCAGTGAAAGTGTTCCATACCAAAAAAACAAATAGGACAATAGGCAGAGCAGCTATGCATCAACTTACTCTTGGAATTGGGTGGGGCCTCATTAGCACAGCATAACATGAAAAAACACAACATTCTTCGTGGTACTGCTTATATTATTTAGGCAGGTGAGTACCAGTAGTGATCCCAGCAGTGTTGAGTAAGTTACTTTAAATTAGTAACTTAGTTACATTACTAGTTACTTCTCTAAAAAAGTAACTCAGTTACTTCAAGTTACTCGTTACTTTCAGAGTAACTAGTTACTAGGGAAAGTAACTTTGGTTTTACTCAGAATTCTCTTGTTAATGTGTTGCTTCCGTAACTGGATACCCAGCAAGATTGCCAGTCTTCTAGCTTGCTTACTTGCCACAAGTGCACTGTGCCACCTACCAATAGAAAGGAAAAATAATGTGCACATTTCCACGAGAGAAATCACGCCTGGACCATCGTTGACCGCCGCCATGATTCTAGCCTGCTTTTTACAAACAACACAAAAACTGCAGTCGTGGTGCTTTTGATTGTACTCAGAACTTGGAAATTCTGCCTTCTGAATAGGAAGATGTAGGTAACACCAGACTGCAGATGAGCTGCATCCAGGGCTGGACTGGGACAAAAAAAAATCGTCCCGGGCATTTTGACTAGAGACCGCCCACCATTATAGGAAAAATCATAAAGCCTTTGAATGAAAATAAACACTGTTGTGACAGTGATGTACACTGTTCTGATGGTATATATCTATCAATTGTTTGTTGTAAGACTCAGATAATTATTTTTTTAAAAGCGAGACATTTTAAATGAGAATAAGAAAGAAAAGTATTTCATTGTGCCCCCTTTCCCTGTTAATGCCCTACCTGCCCCCCTGGCAACACTTTGCTAGACCCGCCCCTGCACAGTTACCAGCTGTCAGCTACTTAGAAAAGGATCCTGGTGTTATTTGTCTCTCAGAAACAGTTCATAACTTCCCTTCAACTCATTCATGTCACCTAAAAGGTAAACCTGTTTCTCCATCACCTGTTCAGCTCTGATGATTCAGTAAGGACATCTCCTGGTTTCATCTGCATGTTTCCCTCTCACCAGATAACCAAACTGATATCATGACCAGCAGCTTTACAGCTGTGGCTCCAACAAACATCAGCTGATACTAGAAATTAATATTAAATAAATTCTAACAACAGCTGATCAAGCTTAAACGTGCTGCTGTTGTTTAACGCGACATCCGCTGGTTTCCTCTTTCTGGCGCAAAGTGGGCGATAAACAAACAAGAGAGAAAAGCTGATCAGCTGATCATTGATCAGTTTCATGATTGAAGTAGAAACAGGAGAGGAGAGAATGAGAGAAGAAGAGGCAGCTGTGCAGCTTCAGCTTTGTGTCTTTTTCATTGTAGCTGAAGTCCGGGACAAACTGTTCCTTTTCACCTCAGTACGAAACGCGTAATATTTTCTCTGAAAACGAGACGATTCTGTTTTTTACGGGACGGTTGGCAACTCTAATAATTAACCGTATGAACAAAATAAAGTTCAACATCAGTAACATAGCACCCACCCAGCTGTATAGAAACTCCGTCATGCTAGCTAGCACGCAGTACGAAAATGTCAGCATACCGAAAATAAACTCCACCTAAACTTGGTTTATATCTGACTGATAGACTGCAGGTCATAACTTCTTACCTGAAGTTCAGTTCACCTGATACTCGGACCGGCGGCCGCTTCGGGTCTCTCCTCTTGCCTCCCTTTTCCTTCATCCACCTGCTGGCTTCCACCACTTGCTAATGTTATTGAATCTGTGGAAGCTCTGCGATATCCACCACACCAAGTAACGAGTAACGAGCCTATCTAAATCCCAGTAACGAGTAACGCGTTCCTGGTTTTGGGATAATAACTAGTTACCGTGCTCGTTACCACAATAATAACGTAGTTACTGTAACGCGTTCCTTAATGACGCATTAGTCCCAACACTGGATCCCAGATGATCTGGGGATGACTACTGGTACTGTTATCTCATTGGAACAACACTTTAGTGCTCGAATAGTTTAAAACGCAAGCATTAAGCTCCACAGAGTATGCAGTGAAGCTTCGGTCTTTGTTCTGTAATTTGTTCAGATGTTACCTGATCATGGATTAATCTCTGCCACAGTGTTGCTGACAGAGCAATGTTTGGTGAACAGGATCTTCTTTTCATGTCATAGAACATCATTAACATGCAATCCTTCACAAACTGCCCACGGTTAATGGTTTTCATGCCTCTGCAATTAGTTAACTAACCACATAACTTGTTTTAACCGCAGCAAACTGGAACAAAAATACTTCAGCGTCCTTCTTTCTTGATCTTTTCCCTGTTTGTCAACCACTTTTCCTTTTAGTGTTGGAAAGCAGCATCTGCTGCTTCTCCTACTGCCCGATCTCACCAAAGACTGCACTTACTTTGAAATGTTTTTGCATTTAATAAAATAAATGAGTTTTTTATTACACAAGAAATGGTTGTCCTCACTGTGAGAATAATTGAATTCAAATTAAAACGGACAAATTGCATTATATTTTTTATCTGAAACCTCCATATTTTGTTATTAGAATTTTTATTTGTTTAGAAGGAACTCAGTCCAGTCAGTGGGCAGTAAACTGTGTGATCACTGAACCAAGTGGATGTTACGTATGTGAAGGTTCTCAGTCATTGTTATGCCTTTTGGTCAAAAGTCAGTAGTTAGTGCATAATCTGATTAAGTTACGTAACTAAGGTGATAAATAAGTTCAAAGTTAAGAAATATAAGTAATTCATGCTAAAAACAGTTAAGATGTGTGTGTTTGAAATTTGCTCAGAGTGAGACGTCTTAGTCGCACGCTATCTTTGTATTGTATGTGCGGAAATGGGAGCGAGGGAGCGCTCTGATCTTTTGCCTATCTTTGACGTTTTTTCTCCGTGAACGCTGTGAAAAGTGCTTCGGCAGTATTAAAACAGTGAATAAGTTCATGTACACGCTATTAGTGCCCTACACGCTTGTACCTTGGGAAACGTTCGTCTTTGTGAGTATTAATGTGTTCAGAAATGACTTTTATATGTGTTTACATCGAGTGAACTGTGATGCTAATGTAACGCACGTGTTAAGCTAGGCTAATCTTTAAGTTTCTCATTAGGATGTGTATTAGCTAGCAATTTATTTTCACCTTTTGTATGTTTCAGTTACAAATAAGAAATAGCAAGGAGAAGCCTTGAGAGAGATAAGGCTTTGAAAGATCTTCATTAAAAGCAAGAAAAGCAAGCCTTGTGTGGAAGATCTCATCTATTTTGTTCGCTGGCTGTCTAGCTTCACATGGTCACGTGTCGCGAGGGCAGCACAGTCATCCAGGTCATCGTAGTCTAAGAAGCTTGGAAAGAAAAGCGTCTGGACTTCTTTAAGTTGCTTGAAGACGTTTCACCTCTCATCCAAGAAGTTTCTTCATTTCTAAGGTCCAATGGTGGAGAGGCCCAGATTTAAACCCAGTGGGAGTTTCCCCCCAAAGAGGGACAAAGGACCCCCTGATGATCCTCTACCTAATCACATGAGCCAAGGTGTGAAAGCGGGTGTGGGTCCCAATCAGCCAGGGTTTTGGGTGAGCTCATAGTGAAACCTGGCCCCACCCTATCATGTGATTTCCTGGGGTCAGATGGCCCAGGATGTGAGTGGGCGTTAAGGCGTCTGGGGAGGGAACTCAAAACTGGATTATAGATGGCAGACAGTTGGTGTCGTAAACCACCGCCTCTGTTCAAAGATGGTCGCTCACAGTGGACATAAATGGCTTCTTTCACTCCTCTTTCAAACCATCTGTCCTCTCTGTCCAAAATGTGAACATTGGCATCCTTGAAAGAGTGACCTTTGACCTTTAGATGCAGATGGACAGCTGAGTCTTGTCCCGTGGAGGTGGCTCTTCTATGTTGTGCCATGCGCTTGTGAAGTGGCTGTTTGGTCTCTCCGATGTAGAGGTCTGGGCATTCCTCACTGCACTGTACAGCATACACCACGTTGTTAAGTTTGTGTTTAGGAGTTTTGTCTTTGTGATGAACCAGTTTGTGTCTGAGTGTGTTGCTGGGTCTGAAGTACACTGGGATGTCGTGCTTGGAGAAAACTCTCCTGAGTTTCTCTGATAAACCTGCTACATAAGGGATGACAGCGTTGTTTCATTTGTCCTTCTGATCCTCCATAGTTGGTGTCTGGTCTTCTTTTCTGTGCATCTTTGCTGATTTGATGAAAGCCAAATTAGGATAACCTAATTATCCTAATTAGTAGCATTAATGGATGTTAGGAATGAAAGATCCTGACAGAAGATGTTAGGAATGACAGAAGACATGTTTGCTTTGAACTCTTCTTTTCTTCAATGATCCACATTAAATCCACACTGACAGCAGACATTACTGTGAAGCATCACATGGACAGAAACCTCACAGCACCATCACAATCTGATCGTTTCCACAAGCTTAAAGAGCTGCTTTCACTTTCTAGATCTCTGTCCTGTTTCCTTCTGCTCTGATCTGCTTCTGTCCTTCAGCCTTATCTACAACTCTGAACACCTGCTGCTGCTGTCTATGAAGGTAATTTTGTTTGTTGTCCTCTCAGACTGTCTGGTGGAGGTGGTGGAGGGGGCGGAGTCTGTCGAGCTGCCCTTCAAAACCACAGGAAACCTGCCTGAAGATGCCACAGTAGAGTGGGAATACTGTGAACCTGAATGCAGGAAGGTCCACGTGTATGAGAACGGCTCTGACCAGCCTGACAAACAGGATGAGAAATACAGAGACCGAACATCAATGAATGAAGACCTGCTGAAAACTGGAGACCTCAGTCTGACCCTGAAAGTGAAAGACCCCACAGATGAAGACAGTGGGAGATACAGATGTGAAGTCAAGCTTGGCTATAAACTTCTCAGAAGGAAAATGCTGTTTCTCAAAGGTTAGATGGTTCATTTGGTCTCTGTGTGTGTGTGTGTGTGTGTGTGTGTGTGTGTGTGTGTGTGTGTGTGTGTGTCTGACTGTCTTGTGTCTCCTCTGCAGGGAGAGTTCAGGTCCAGGATCAAACAGGGGACATCAGGAACAGAAGCAGCTCCATTGATCCGACTCCTCTGATGGCTGATCAATCAGTTTGATCTGTGTGTTTGGTTAAGAGTGATGTTTCACTGATTATTTATTGGTTCCTCTCCTGCAGTTATTTTATCTGTCAGCCTCATTGTTTCTGCATTTTTTAATACCAAGAAGCTTTTACTTAGTTTTAAAGTTACCACTTGCATGTGGAAGGTCGTGAGTTCAGGTACAACATGGGACAGTTTTCACAATGACATCTTTTTTTTCCTATATAGTGATTACACAACAACTTTACACAGAGGTCTTTATTTTTCCTCACACAGAAAACTGTGAACATTTTCATGTGTACTAAAAGCTTCCCTGCTGCAGAGGGACGGCTTTACTACACACTGTAAATGTTCTCCAGCAGTGATGGTGATGAGCGTTTCCATGACGTCAGAGTACCTGCTGTCTCAGGAACAGGACACGTGTGGCCTGTTAAAATAGCTGTTTCATGTATTTATTATCCATCTCACTTCCACTTTGTTAGTCGGCCTCTTTATCACCAACTTTTTACCACACAGTCGACCAAGTTCACCATCAGGAACAGTCCCACTGGTATTTCTCCAGAAAAAAGTCTAGTCTAGTTAATATTATGTTTAAATTAACTAAATAATTATTTAATGTTGTACATATGTATTTAATTTAGGTATTTTTGGTCTACAGTATAACTGGAGAAAACTTTTTGGGAACTTTGGGGGAGTGAAAATAAATATAGGGAATGAATTCACTGCACAGGCATATTACATATATCCTAACCCAGTAGGCCTTTCTGTAATATGCCTGGCAGTATCCAGCCTTCCTCCTCTCTGTCTGTCCGTCAGGAGGGGGAAGAGGATGATGATGATGACGAAGAGCTAGTTGAATTTCCCCTTTGATTCGTGACCTCAGTTTGCTTTTTAAATACAGGCCTAATCTTACAAACTCCTAATCACATAAATACAGTCTACATAATGTCTCCAATCTCAAAGTAAACCCGTTATAGGCCACGTCTTACTTTACAGTTAACACTCTGTTCTTTATTATTTATTACATCTAAAAATGTTCTAGTCCTGTTCAGCTGTAGACGTCAGTAAGTAAAGTAAGTAAAATTTTATTTATATAGCACCTTTCAAGATAAAAATCACAAAGTGCTTTACAGAGGCAGAAAACAGACATTAAAATCCAAAACAAAACAAAATTAACCAAAAGCAAGTTTAAACAGATACGTTTTTAACTGCTTTTTTAAAAGACATGACTGAGTCCACAGATCTCAAACTCAAAGGGAACGAGTTCCAGAGTCTGGGAGCCACTGATACAAACGCTCTGTCACATTTTGTTTTTAACCTTGTATGAGGGACAACCAGCAACCCCTGGTCACAAGACCTCGGGGACCTGCTGGGGTGATAAGAAAGAAGAAGATCACTTAAGTAAGTTGGAGCTACACTGTGCAGGGCCCTAAAAGTCATGATTATGATCTTAAATTGGACCCTGAACTTGACAGGGAGCCAATGCAGCTGAATCAGCAGGGGAGTGGCATGGGAGTGTTTGTGATGCTTTGTCAGAAGCTTAGCAGCAGCATTCTGAACGCCCTGCAGTCGTTCCAGGGAGGCATTACTTAAGCAAGTAAACAAGGAATTACAATAGTCTAAGCGGGATGAAACAAAAGCATGAATGATCATTTCCAATTCGGAACGTGACACAATGGGACTCAGCTTAGCGATATTTCTTAAATGGTAAAAACAAGAATGAACCAAAGATTTAACGTGTGTCCAGCGTCAGAGCTGTATCAAATGTAACACCAAGGTTCCTAATGGATGATTTAATATAAGAAGCAAGGGTGCCTAGATTTTTAACCACGAGGGGAACAAATTTCTCAGGAGCAAAGACAATGACTTCCGTTTTATCAGCATTTAGTTGAAGGTAATTACCAGCCAGCCAATCTCTAACGGAATCTAAGCAGGACTGCAAGATTTGGAGCTTAGAAACATCAGGTGGCCTAAAAGAGATATACAGCTGAATGTCATCTGCATAACAATGATATGAAATATCAGAGAAAGAGCTAAGAAGTTGCAGAAGAGGGAGTAAATACAACAAAAACAATAATGGTCCCAAGACAGAGCCCTGAGACACCCCATAGGCAAGAGAGCTGACGAAGGATCTGAACTTAGAGGTAGCCACAGAGAAAGATCGATTAGACAAATAGGATTTAAACCATTCCAATGCGGTACCCGATACACCCACCCAGTGGTTTAATCTATCTAACAAAATAAGATGATCAACGGTGTCAAAAGCAGAGGTCAGATCCAGATTGAAATTTATCAAGAACGTTGTGTTCATCTAGATAATCCGTGAGTTGCTTGGCCACAACCTTTTCTAAAATCTTGGCAATAAAAGGCAGTTTTGAGATGGGTCTGTAACTGCTGTTCACAAACGCTGTCCATCTAATCTGACTGAGCTGGAGCTGTTTTGCAAAGAAGAATGGGCAAGGATTTCAGTCTGTAGATGTGCAAAGCTGGTAGAGACATACCCTAAAAGACTGGCAGCTGTAATTGCAGCAAAAGGTGGTTCTACAAAGTATTGACTCAGGGGCTGAATAATTACGCACGCCCCACTTTGCAGTTAATTACCGGTATTTGTAAAAAATGTTTGGAATCATGTATCATTTTCGTTCCACTTCTCACGTGTACACCACTTTGTATTGGTCTTTCACGTGGAATTCCAATAAAATTGATTCATGTTTGTGGCTGTAATGTGACAAAATGTGGAAAAGTTCAAGGGGGCCGAATACTTTTGCAAGCCACTGTATATACTGATATCTGCCACTAGTGTTATGAGTGAAGCAAAAATGAAGAAATAAATAAAAGAAATGCCACCATCAGAGAAGACAGAAGGTAACACTTGTAACCTAACAACCAATCACAGCAGGGCAACCCTCCAGGTGATCCAATCTAACAGTCAGTACTAAAGATCCAGGTCAGAGTTCAGGGTCGGCAACGTTGGTGGGAAATTTCTTCATATGTGTTGGGTTCTGATTTTGTGTTTCTGTCTTTTCTTATTGACAGAATACACATCCTATCTCACAATAATAACAATCACAGCGTCATGCAATGTTGTTGCGATCATCATTTCTATTTATGTGGGCTTTTACCTGGGTTTACAAAAACATCGATGGTAGAAGACGGCTAAAAAGAAGGTACGTGATTCTGTGTGTCTTTAGCAAAAAGCAAACAGTCTTATAGATCAAGCAGTTGAGCTCTAAGTCAGAGAAACACTGAAAGCAGGCGTGAGGAGCTGCTGGTTACACAGCAGAGGAGATGATGGAGGATCACACTCACATGTGTCTGTCCTTTTGCTCTGCTCTGTGTCCTTTCTGTTCTTTAGGCAGTGGAAGTGGAGAGGTCGGTCCTCAGGAGGCCACAGTGGGGTGAAGACAGTCACTACAAATATGTGATGGTCCACGTGTGTCAGTGAAGCCTAAAGTAGACTGATAAACCAGCCTGTTAGACTGAGATCCAAGCAGTTTGTCCTTAATACTGGATCTCATGCTGTCCACTGGCTGCTGGGATCTCTTTATGCTTCCTACAGTCCAAAGACATGTTTGACATGTCCTGCAGCAGCTGAGATAAGTTCCTGAAGTTAGCGTGTTTACACTGCACTCATGTCACAATTTAGATAATCTCACTGTTTAACAACCGAGCGTACATCAGGAGAATGAACGGCACAGGAGGCACAGAGAATGAAAGGAACACACACTTTATTTACAGTGAAGTAATGTGAAAACACAACGGCTGAACTACACACAAGATGCCTGATGATTTAACCAATGAGACTCAACAATAAAGTAACTATAACTAAAGTCTGTAAGTCTGAAAAACTGTGAGCAAAATCAAACTAACATTTCAGTAGGAATAAACTGGGAGCAAAAGCCAAAACTATGATCTGTGTGAACTACAACAATACTATGATTAACCTGGAGCAGAGCTATGATAGATGCTGTGTGCTGTAAATTCACTCTAAACTAAGAGTCCATGGATTGAGCCTGAAGGATGGAGAGTTCGAGGGCTGAGAACCTGATACGGGGTAACAGCCCATGGAGGAACCCAGAGGTGTGGGGGGTAAGTGAAGGGTTAGAAGGGTACGGGAGCCGGGGAGCTCAGAGTCACGGCAATGAAGGGAAACAGATGTCAAAGAGAGCTCCAGAGGCCAACCCAGATTGTGCTGGTCTTTGAAGCCAGCAGCCAAATTACGTCCAAGTACTGTCTGTCTGTGATGACGTGGCGACTCCGCCCAGAGGTGAAATCACTGGCGCTGTGGAAAAAGCCGGCACTCACCCGGACCATGACAAGGAGGAGTTTCTAATACAATGTAACTCTGAGATCAGCAACTTTCCTGTAAACTTATCAAATTTCCACAAACAGATCCTTTGATTATGGAAAATGATATTTATACACCACTCCTCTCTCCACATGTCCTCCCTTTGGAACAATAGTATCGCTGAAACTGGTTTGAGGGTGATGCATTGTTAGTGACTGATTCACTGAACTCTGTGTTTTTTAATCAAATATAAGTTGCACACAAAAAGATTACAGGCAGGCGTCCTATGCCATCCCACTGGCACTAAGGCAGTTAATCTGTAACAGCACATTACATTCAGATGTCAAACCAGTGATGCCAAACTTAGCACTTGGCAGCTGTAATTTAAATGATGGTTATTTAGGCAACATGTAAATAAACTGTCTTCCATCATTTTGACTCATCATTTACAAGCTTTTAATCAGGATCAGTCGATTATGGAAAAGGCTTTTTCTAAATGTGTTTGCATTTCTCCAAAAATTGAAGAAGCATGTTTAAAGATAATTATATTTACCCAGTGGCAGTGTTTCTAAAAACAAGACTATACACAGCTGCTTATCACTCAAGTTTGACAGCATCCCTCATTCTGATATGTCTCATGTTATTTACCACATTGATAAGTTAAAGCCATCTGTCTCTGATATGATTGGCACTGTTATTCTCTCAGGTTCTGATTTAAGCCTCCTGTGTCTTTTGGCCTCTGCCTCTTATTTTGTTTACCTTGCATTATTTTTTATTCTGTGAAATTTAAAACAAAGAAACAAATGTTTTCCAACACAGTCCTCTTTAGTGACATCTGGTGGACAAAATATGAAGAGCAGTTTGCATCTAAAATATGAACATGAACTGCTTCATTATGATTGTTAACTGTGCAGAGCTGAGCTCACAGCTTCTGTTTAACACCGTGTGACAGTTATGAGATCAGGTTACTGTTCATGTTCCATTTTATTCATAAATAATTTGATGAATAAACCTTCCTTAGTTAAATGTAGCCTGGTTTGATCTACCTGTGCTTGTGACTTCATGACATTTGGAAACATAACAGATAAAAATAGATGATATATAGTAATAGATCACAGATCCTATAACAGGTTGTTTGTGCTGTGAGGCCTCCACATGGTTAGGTAATGGACCATTAAGCAGGTACATTTCAATATAATATAACTTTTATGTATGGTGGATTTTTCATGTATTTTGACCTGGGGGTTGAATTACTTATAAACTGCTAAAATAGAAACATAATTTATATAAGATTATTCTATTTGATGTTTATTTATGAACAGGCTGAATGTCCTCACGTCTGTCATTATGTCTCACACTGGTTCACTCTCTCACATCTATAATCATCTCCTCATAAACACGGTAAAAACACTTAGATCACAAACTGACAACAATGAAGTTTTACCTGGAAGTGCTGAAATGGTTTATTTTGAAATGGAAGCAGTTAAATTTCGATTGAATGTTGAACCTTCATCACTAATTTCATGATTTGTGGAAGCTCATTAATGACAAAAATATAAACAGATGAATTTTGATGAAGTGCAGGAGTGAAAAATACAAAATCACTTTTGGTTCTTCTTCTTTGGTTAACAACAATAATCCAAGTCAGCTTAATGGAGGCCTGAGGAACTGAAGAACAAAAAGGAGAAGATTAAACACAGAAAACAGGAAGTAAGATTATTCAAGATGTGACTGTTCACACTTTTTATGTGTTAAACCATCTGAGAAATAAAAAGAAAATCTTTGTGTCGCACATTCTGTGATCCAAAGGTCATACGCTGTGTATTATGTAGACAAAGTTAGCAGCAGACATGAACAGAGATGGGGTGTAACGTGTTACTGTAATCCGATTTTTCAAATAATGAGTAAAGTAAGGGATTAGTATTGCAAAAAAGGTAATTAGATTACTGTTACTTTCCCGTAAGCAAACCTCTGCCTGCCCCATTCCTGCTTCACAGGTGAAAATGGAGCAACAGGATCGCTAGCGTTTGATTTTATTTATTTTCTGCTGTGTTTTACTTGAATCTATTTGAAAGCCTGAGTGTAAACACAAAAAACAATTTTATTTTTCGTGCTGGAATGTGCAGAAAACAGGTTTAAATGTTAAACAAATTTCTTCCAGTCAGAGAATGTTGCATATAATTAAATTTTTGCTTGATGCATAAAGTTAAAAGATTAAAACTAATAAAACAAGTTTTAAAAAGAGACGTTTCCATTTGATTACATTTTGTATGATGGATTATGCAGAAAAAGTAGAATTGGGCTGAAAGATCTATCGCTTTATCAGTAATTAGTTACTGATTACTTTTTTTCAAGTGACTTGACCAACACTGGTCATGAAGGTACTTAATGTTTTAGGCTGTGAGCGCCTTTGTTTGGCTGGTAACAACACAAACTCCTGCTCTCACTTCCTTTTTTCAAAGAATACCCTCAGTATGAAGGGAAACTGATGGATGAGGCAACAGTTTGCTGGTAAATCACCATCAGTGTAGAATAAGGTTGGTATAAATCTTTTTCTTTTGTCTAAAAGTGAAACCAGTAAGATGTTTCTTCTGGTTTTGTTCAGTATTTGCAGTAATGACATGTCTCCTCTCTATGTGGTTCACACATAGAGATGTCATTTTAGATCTGGAAGTAATTTTATCTTCGTGCATCAGCTGATGGAGTCATGTGTTTGTTCGGTCAGGAGCAGAATAACAGGATTCAATTACAGCCGGATGAAGATGTTTGTGCCGTCTCTGCTCCTCGTGATTGGTACTGTCACCTCCTATTATAATTATTATCATTAGAGATATGATAATTTCCTGTATTTTACGTGAGGGTAAATGTTATTATTGTCATTTTTTAAATTAAAAAACAAAATGTTGATAGTGAGGTGTTGTTAAATCCTCCCAATTCTTTAAATCTTTGGGCTGAAGGAAGGACAATACTCGGTGCATAAATGCTCAATCAACAATTATTTTATTACATACAATGCAACACTTTATGAGCATAAACCATCCAGATGGGGGGACATGCATAAAGAGGGTCACACCAAATCTCAAACTGGTGGAGGGTTACTCAAACTCTTATAGCCTCTGGTGGCCCCCACCTAGTCATAAAAACCTAAACATTCACATTCTTTCTCTCTCTCAGTGAGCCTAAGTTATGACCTTGGCTCCCTGTGCAGTATGTTCTATGTTCTTTTCTAATCAGACAAATAAGATCATGACTCTCTGAAAACAGTATTTCTTATAACTCAGCAGTATAATGCATCATAAAACAATATCATGGCGCTGTCACTTGGTGTTTGCTCGCTTTGTGGTAGAGTATCACTTCCTGTTCCTGCTCAAACACAGTGGTGTTTCTGAGTAGCTTTTCTGCTTAGCAATTTAATTTAAATCTTTTGATACATCCCTTTTTCATAGTATAATCTTAACGTGTTTCATCTGAATCACCCTTTCTGTGTACTCACTACCTAATTTATAGCCAAAGTATTCACTCACTGTCTCTTTACTGTTTCGCTAGCTTAGCTTAGCTCGTAGCCGACTCGTTAGCACCATGGCTACTTCACCTGTCCCTCCTGCACTTTCCTGCTCATTGTGTCAGATGTTTAGTTACTCCTCGGCCTCCTTTAGCAGTAATGATACCTGTAACAAATGTAGCATATTTGCAGCTCTGGAGGCCAGGATTACTGAATTGGAGACTCGGCCGCACCCTTCATTCACCCGTAGCTAGCCAGACCCCTGTAGCTGGTGCAGCCGAAGATAGCGTGAGGCCCCGCTAGCTGTTCCCGGCAGACCCCAAGCAGCTGGGGAAAGAGGCGGCTGGGTGACGGTGAGGAGGAAGCATAGTCTTAAACTGAAGCCCCAGGTACACCACCAACCTGTTCATGTGTCTAACCGTTTTTCCCCACTCAGCGACACACCCGCCGGGGTCAAACTCTGGTAATTGGTGATTCTGTTCTCAGACATGTGAAGCTAGAGACACCGGCAACCATAGTCAATTGTCTTCCAGGGGCCAGAGCAGGCGACATTGAAGGAAATTTAAAACTGCTGGCTAAGGGTAAACGTAAATACAGTAAGATCATAATTCACGTCGGCAGTAATGACACCCGTTACGCCAATCGGAGGTCACTAAAATCAATATTGAATCGGTGTGTAACTTTGCAAAAACAATGTCGGACTCTGTAGTTTTCTCTGGTCCCTCCCCAATCAGACCAGGAGTGACATGTTTAGCCGCATGTTCTCCTTAAATTGCTGGCTGTCTGAGTGGTGTCCCAGAAACGATGTGGGCTTCATAGATAATTGGCAAACCTTCTGGAGGAAACCTGGTCTTGTTAGGAGAGACGGCATCCATCCCACTTTGGATGGAGCAGCTCTCATTTCTAGAAATATGGACCAATTTATTAAACCCCCAAAATATGACTATCCAGAGTTGGGACCAGGAAGCAGAGTTGCAGTCTTACACGCCTCTCTGCAGCTTCTCTCCTCCTGCTACCCCCCAAAACCCATCTCCATTGAGACTGTGTCAGCTCCCAAAAGACAAAAACAAACCAAAAACCAGCAATAAACAACTTAAACATAAAAATCACAAAGAAAGAACAATACAGTATCCACATCTGAACCAAAGAGTAAAACAGTGAAATGTGGATTATTAAACATTAGGTCTCTCTCCTCCAAGTCTCTGTTAGTACATGACTTAATAATTGATCAACAAATCGATTTACTCTGCCTTACAGAAACCTGGTTGCAGCAGGATGAGTATGTTAGTTTAAATGAATCAACACCCCGAGTCATTCTAACTACCAGAAACCTCGAGCACACAGGCCGAGGGGCGGTGTGGCAGCAATTTTCACACCAGCCTATTAATTAACGAAAGACCAAGACAGACTTTTAATTCATTTGAAAGCCTGATGCTTAGCCTTGTCCACCCCAGCTGTAAAACTCAGAAACCAGTCTTACTTGTTATCATCTATCGTCCACCTGGGCCTTACACAGAGTTTCTGTCTGATTTCTCAGACTTTTTATCTGATTTAGTGCTCAGCTCAGATAAAATAATTATTGTGGGTGATTTTAACATCCATGTAGATGCTAAAAATGACAGCCTCAACATCGCATTTAATCTGTTATTAGACTCAAGTGGCTTCTGTCAAAATGTAAAAGAACCCACCCACCACTTTAATCACACTCTAGATCTTGTTTTAACGTATGGCATAGAAACTGAACATTTAACAGTGTTTCCTGAAAACCCTCTGCTGTCTGATCATTTCCTGATAACATTTACATTTACAATAATTGATTACACAGCAGCGGAGAGTAGACTTCATCACAGTAGATGTCTTTCTGAAAGTGCTGTAACTAAGTTTAAGAATGTAATCCACCCACTGTTATCATCTTCAATGCCCTGTACCAACATAGAGCAGAGCAGCTATCTGAACGCTACTCCAACAGAGGTCGATTATCTTGTTAATAATTTTACCTTCTCACTACGTACGACTCTGGATACTGTAGCTCCTGTGAAAACTAAGGCCTCAAATCCAAAGTACCTGACTCCGTGGTATAATTCTCAAACACGTAGCCTAAAGCAGATAACTCGTAAGCTGGAGAGGAAATGGCGTGTCACAAATTTAGAGGATCATCATTTAGCCTGGAGAAATAGTTTGTTGCTTTATAAGAAAGCCCTCCATAAAGCCAGAACATCTTACTATTCGTCACTGATTGTAGAAAATAAGAACAACCCCAGGTTTCTCTTCAGCACTGTAGCCAGGCTGACAAAAGTCAGAGCTCTACTGAGCCAACAATCCCTTTAACGTTAACTAGTAATGACTTCATGAACTTCTTCACAAATAAAATTTTTATCATTAGAGAAAAATTACCAATAATCATCCCACAGATGTAATATTGTCTACAGCTACTTTTAGTACCATCGATGTTAAGTTAGACTCTTTTCTCCAATTGATCTTTCTGAGTTAACTTCAATAATTAATTCCTCCAAACCATCAACGTGTCTTTTAGACCCCATTCCTACAAAACTGCTCAAAGAAGTCCTGCCATTAATTAATGCTTCAATCTTAAATATGATCAACCTATCTCTAATAATCGGCTATGTACCACAGGCCTTCAAGGTGGCTGTAGTTAAACCTTTACTTAAAAAGCCATCTCTAGACCCAGCAGTCTTAGCTAATTATAGGCCAATCTCCAACCTTCCTTTCATATCAAAAATCCTTGAAAGAGTAGTTGTCAAACAGCTAACTGATCATCTGCAGAGGAATGGCTTATTTGAAGCGTTTCAGTCAGGTTTCAGAGCTCAGCACAGCACAGAAACAGCTTTAGTGAAGGTTACAAATGATCTTCTTATGGCCTCTGACAGTGGACTCATCTCTGTGCTTGTCCTGCTAGACCTCAGTGCAGCGTTCGATACTGTCGACCATAATATCCTATTAGAGCGATTAGAACATGCTGTAGGTATTACAGGTACTGCACTGCAGTGGTTTGTATCATATCTATCTAATAGACTCCAATTTGTACATGTAAATGGAGAGTCCTCTTCAGACACTAAGGTCAATTATGGTGTTCCACAGGGTTCAGTGCTAGGACCAATTCTATTTACATTATACATGCTTCCCTTAGGCAGCATCATTAGAAGACATAGCATAAATTTTCACTGCTATGCAGATGACACGCAGCTCTATCTATCCATGAAGCCAGGTATCACAGACCAATTAGTTAAACTGCAGGAATGTCTTAAAGACATAAAGACCTGGATGGCCGCTAACTTTCTGCTTCTTAATTCAGATAAAACTGAGGTTATTGTACTCGGCCCTGAAAATCTTAGAAATATGGTATCTAAGCAGATTCTTACTCTGGATGGCATTACCTTGGCCTCCAGTAACACTGTGAGAAACCTTGAGTCATTTTTGACCAGGACATGTCCTTCAACGCACATATTAAACAAATATGTAAGACTGCTTTCCTCCATTTAGCAACATCTCTAAAATTAGAAATATCCTGTCTCAGAGTGATGCTGAAAAACTAGTTCATGCATTTATTACTTCCAGGCTGGACTACTGTAATTCTTTATTATCAGGATGTCCTAAAAACTCGCTGAAAAGCCTTCAGCTAATCCAAAATGCTGCAGCAAGAGTCCTGACAGGGACTAGAAAGAGAGACATATTTCTCCTGTTTTGGCTTCCTTCATTGGCTTCCTGTTAAATCCAGAATTGAATTCAAAATCCTGCTCCTCACATACAAGGTCTTAAATAATCAGGCCCCATCTTATCTTAATGACCTTGTAGTACCATATCACCCTATTAGAGCACTTCACTCTTGCACTGCAGGCCTACTTGTTGTTCCTAGAGTATTTAAAAGTAGAATGGGAGGCAGAGCCTTTAGTTTTCAGGCCCCTCTTCTGTGGAACCAACTTCTAGTTTGGATTCGGGAGACAGACACTATCTCTACTTTCAAGATTAGGCTTAAAACTTTCCTTTTTGCTAAAGCATATAGTTAGGGCTGGACCAGGTGACCCTGAGTCCTCCCTTAGTTATGCTGCAATAGACGTGAGCTGCTGCCGGGATTCCCATGATGCATTGAGTTTTTCCTTCCACTCACCTTTCTCACTCACTATGTGTTAATAGACCTCTCTGCATCGAATCATATCTGTTATTAATCTCTGTCTCTCTTCCACAGCATGTCTTTCATCCTGTTTTCCTTCTTTCACCCCAACCGGTCGCAGCAGATGGCCGCCCTCCTGAGCCTGGTTCTGCCGGAGGTTTCTTCCTGTTAAAGGGAGTTTTCCTTCCCACTGTCGCCAAAGTGCTTGCTCATAGGGGTCATATGATTGTTGGGTTTTCTCTGTATTTATTATTGTGCTATCTACTGTACAATATAAAGCGCCTTGAGGCGACTTTTGTTGTGATTTGGCGCTATATAAATAAAATTGAATTGAATTGAATTGAATCATCCATTCACAATAAATCAGCAGTCTAATACATATCAGTCTAATACAAATCAGTTTAATAAGTGTAATAGTTATCACCTTCTTCTAAGTCAGGAGAATGATGCAAACTAAAACTACATAATAATTTCACACATCTTTAATTAGGGGTATAACATGGCATAAGATAATATAATAATCTCACAGTGTATAATTAAGGTAATTCAGGAATCTGTACTTAACTGAAGTAGTTTTTTTCAGACAATCTTTTACTTTTACTTCCTACATTTTAAACAAATATCTGTACATTCTACTTCTTATATTTTCAAAACAGGTCCCTCAGTTTTGCTTTCACACATTTGAGGGAAGATATTATTTCACATCACTGCGAGGCTTCAAACATCAAACCAATTTGAGCCTAAACTCTAACACCTGTTCATGTATTAATCACCAGACTGGGGAAGCCAGGAATTGAACGACCAACCTTCCAATCAGTAGGCTGTACCGCCTGAGCCACAGCCACGCCATGTGGAAGTGTTTTGCAGTACTTCAGCATCTAGCTAGTGCTACTGAAAAGGAGCGAACAGTAACGTTTTAAGTATCAGGTTGTTTCAAATGCAGTTTCTATCAGCTCATCAAACATCAGCAAACACACAAACTGTTTGTGTGCAGTTTGTCTCACAATGCCTGTGTCCCAATTCATAGGCAACATCCTTCGAAGGGCCCAGCCTCCGCAGTTCACAGTGTGAGGCTGTTCAACTGGCTAAAGCACCAAATTCAGACTAAAGTTGTAAAAAAAGTTGCTATATTACAGATTTTACTTCCATCAGTACAATATTACTTATTTCAAGGATTTTCAGTATCTGCAGTAATCACATCTTATTGCTCATGTGCATTTGGCACTAAGTTGTGGTTCATACACTGAAACTTTTTCTTGAAATCCCGAAAGTAAACTTCTTTCTGTATCACCAGAAACACATTAGCCATGAATTTGGGTTGTTAGGTATATATTATTGGATTGTCATTTATGCTTAGAAATATATATTCATATATAGGGATGGGTACCGGTATCGGTTCTGACATAAACGGTAGTAACCAGACCGAAAGGCAGCGCAGACTTTGGTGCTTTATTTTCCTGAGATGTCATACACTTTGGATTCCAGCCAATCATTTTACCGTTGCGAGCGTAGTAGGCGGGCCCAGGTACGTATGTTCTTTTAGAGCAAAGCTACAGATTAAAAACGCCCAAGGCGAAGCGGTCAAAAGTCTGGCTGTACTTCACAGCAAAAGATGCAAACTCAGCAGCCTGCAACAAGTGCTTTAAGCTGATACTGTGATACTGTCAAAGGAGGTAACACCTCAAATCTGATGAAACACCTGGCGACGTACAGCATTTTGTTAAAAGCCAAGAAATGCACCGTATTTGATAGCTTGCTGCGAGACCTCACACGTGCACATCTACTGCGCGTGGGTTGTCTGTTATCGGACCCGGAGTTAGCAACATCCCTCAAAAACCCAAAGAGGAGAGTCCTGGCCCCTAGCCCTGCCAGTGTAGCAGAAATGATGACGGATGATGATGGCAGCAGCAGCCGTTCTTCTCTGCGTGAGTAGCTTAATGTTGTTCGTGTGTAATTTACGTTGAGTAGGCTAGCCACATTATTACATTAATGCATGTAAGGTGAACTAGCAAACATCATCATAGCTACATGAGGCTGTCTTCTTGTTTGATGGCAGATACTCCCTTCACCCCGGCCAAAAAGTCTAAAATGACCAAAGAAAAAGTGGAAAACAGCTAAACATGAGAGGTTTTTGGACAGTTTGTTTTTTTCCATTGTTTAAGCACTGCTTCCAGCCAAGAGTGATGCCATATATGCCCTATAGCTGCAGAAAAGGCTAACATTGTTATCTATTTACAAAAAAAACAGCTGAACATGAGAGGTTTTTGGACAAAGTGTGTGTTCTTCATTCTTTAAGCACTGGTTCGAGCACCGTTTAAGCACCGGCACCGTTTCAAAAGTATCGGTTTGGTACTGGTATCGGATAAAATCTAAACGATACCCATCCCTACTCATATATGCTTAGAGTTTTATAATCAATTGCATAATGATAGGATGTCTGATCCTTAGCAGTCTGCAAAGACTGTGTGTGCCTCCCAGAGCACTCTGGCAAACACACGTCATGTCTTATCTTATACTATTTATACACCTACTCTGTATCTGTTTAAGTATAAGAGCCTTTTGTTTAGGTAGACTGCTGGGCTCCTGGCACCAGCTTTGGGGAGTCCTCACAGGGTCACATCTTGACCCATCCTAGATGTGTGAGGTTGGACGGAGGGACTTTGGCACTGGAGAGGGTGGCAGAGACTTTCATCCTAATCTGCTCTGCTTCTGTCTGTGATAATTTGTTAATCCGTATGGCAGTTTCTGTGGCTGTGATGAGGTCCACTATGGGCAACTGTTGCGGAACAATGGCAAAATTGAGTCCTTTGACTTTCTTTTCAGGTTCAGTGAGATTCCAGTCTGAAAAGTTTTTCAACCATTTTTCCTGACTGTCCTCAGGTGTGTTTTCTTCTCTAAGTTGTGTAGATTCAGACTGAGGAGTGAGTGTTTTTGAAAGCAAGGTGTGGAATTTCCTGAATTGTCTTTCTTTTCCTTTAGAGTGATGGGCCCGCTGAGCATTGTCCACAAACTTGTAATCCTCTTCTAAAATTGGAGAGGGTAGAAGGGTTTCCAGTTCCTGCAGAGTCTGGCTAATCTTGCTCTGGAGGGCATCTATAGTGAAATGGACCTGTCTTATCCTTTTACTTACAAGCTGATTCTGTGCTCTCCGTAGAATCAAGTCCGCTCTGTATCCCCTGACAGTGGATCCAAGGTGCAGGCTCTTAGGAACAACTCTGCTTTGTCTGCATCTCAGGTTGAAACGGAGATGGTTCCTATAATCCGCTAGTTTTCTTGATTCCCTACTCCCGCACCAGTTGAAGGGTGTGTTCCTCCCAAAATGTACGGCTGTTAAGAGAAGATGATATTACTCTCAAAAAAGTTGTTCAGCTTTGCATTGCAGCTGAGACCACAAAAGCTGAAATCAAGCAAATGCATGAGGAGGATCACAATGCTCAAGTCTCTGCACATGAAAGTAAAGATGTAGATGCAGTGAGACATAAGCACACATGCAAACAAGACAGACAAAGTAAGATGAAACCGAATGACAAAGACCAAGCAAGCACGTTTAATTGCAAATGATGTGGAACAAAGCATGCATCACGCCAATGCCCTGCTTATGGCAAACAGTGCAAGAACTGCGGGAAAATGAATCACTTTGCCAGAATGTGTAGATCGAGAAAAGTGCACACAGTCGCCCATGAAGCCACGGACAAGTCTGTTCATTTGGGCTGTAAATGCAAAAACACAGACACGAATAGATGAATGGACTGTAGAAATAAAAGTTGGCCACAAACCTGTGAAATTCAAACTTGATACTGGTGCACAAGCCAATGTGGTTCCATACAGTCTAATACGAAGAATAGGAAATAAGCAAATGCTTAGACCCACAAATGTCAAGTTGTCAACATACAATTCTTCAAAGAATTTGCTGATGTGTTTGAGGGGATAGGTTGCCTTGAGGGAGAACACACCATTCAGATTAATGATAGCGTGGCACCAAAAGTTCATCCACCGAGAAAAATCCCTGTCACTTTGAGAGAAAAACTCAAAGTAGAACTAAGAATGGAGAAAATGGAGGTGATTACAAAAATTGAAGAGCCTACCCAGTGGGTGAATCCAATCATCATTGTGTCCAGGCTACTGGACGACTGAGAGTCTGCCTAGATCCACGTGATCTCAATACAGCAGTCATGAGAGAGCACTACCAGTTGCCAACAGTTGAAAAAATAACAAGCCGACTGGCAAAGGCCAAATACTTCACTGTGCTGGATTTTGGCAACTTAAATTAGATGAAGCCAGCTCTGTACATTCAACACACCTTTTGGTCATTACAGATTCCTTCGCCTGCCTTTTGGAATTAATTCAGCAAGTATTCCACAGGACGGTGAGGCAGCTGTTTGAGGGCATTGATGGGGTCGAGACGTACATAGACGACCTTTTGGTCTGGGGAGAGACTATAGTACAGCATGACGACAGACTGAGGCAAGTGCTTGAGAGAGTAAGAGCAAAAAATTTTAAGCTGAACAAGGACAAATGCAAGGTAGGCCTGGAGGAAGTTAAATACCTTGGACACATCTTCTCGGCAGTTGGTTTGAAACCAGATCAGAGCAAGATAGAGGCAGTAAAGAAAATGCCTACACCAGAGTGCAAAAAAGATGTGGAGCGATTTCTGGGTATGGTGACATACCTAGCAAAGTTCATTCCAAACATGTCACAACACACAGAGCCATTATGTGGCCTTACCAGAGATGATGCTGCATGGCAGTTCAACAAATTGAAAACAATTCTTACTGAAGCTCCTGTGCTCAGATACTATGATGTACAGCTTCCAGTAACACTATCTGTTGATGCTTGTAAAAGTGGACTCGGTGCTGTCTTGCTACAAGAGGGCAAGCCAGTTGCTTATGCATCAAGCTCATTAACAGAGACTGAACAGCGTTATGCACAAATAGACAATTGTGTTTGGTGCAAAGCGTTTCCATCAGTATGTGTATGGAAGAGAAGTGAACGTGGAATCAGATCACAAACCACTAGAAGTGATAATGAAAAAGGCATTGAGCAGTGCTCCAGCAAGAATACAGAGACTCCTAATGAGACTGCAAAAATATCAGGTACAAGTACAGTACAAGCCAGGAAGTGAAATGTACATCACGGACACATTAACCAGAGCATTTTTGCCAGTGACCATCTCATCTGATAATGACATAGAAGACCAGGTGCACATGGTAATTTCCAACTTACCTGTGACAAGTGCAAAACTAGAGGAATTAAGAAAGGAAACAAGGAATGATATGACACTGATTAAACTTACAGAGACAGTTCTGGATGGATGGCCAGAACCAAGAAACCAGGCTGCAACAGAAATCCAAGCATATTGGAATTACAGGGAACAAATGTCAGTAGTGGATGGAGTTCTGTTCAAAGGAGAGCAGCTTATAGTTCCTGTAGCACTGAGAGCAGAAATGCTAAAGCGCATTAACGAGGGTCACTTGGGTATTGAAAGCTGCAGACGCAGAGCGAGAGAAGTGAAGTGAAATTCTTGTGTGCGAGCTTCACAAGCAACAGAGGTGTGCAAAAATACAATAACATAAAACAAGCAAAATATAAGAATGGTTAGATCTGAGAGTAATAAATATATGTACAATATAAGAGTGTATGCATTACTGGATGTGTATACTAAATATGTTTTTCTACATGTATGTGTGTGTGTGTGTGTGTGTGTGTGTGTGTGTGTGTGTATACATATTTTACAAATTAAATAGATTAAACAATAAAATAAAATATATAAAATATACAGAGGTTGGTAGTTGGACATGTGCAAAACAAGTGACATTTATATACAGTGTGGAGTACATAATGTTGAAGTTCCAGTAGTGAGGGTGAGGTGTCTATGACGTGTTCAGCAGTCTGATGGCCTGGTGGAAAAAGCTGTCTCTCAGTCTGCTGGTACGGGACCGGATGCTGCAGAACCTCCTTCCTGATGGAAGTAGTCTGAACAGTTTGTGGCTGGGGTGACTGGAGTCCTTAATGATCCTCCCCGCTTTCCTCAGGCACCGCTTCCTGTAGATGTCTTGGAGGGAGGGAAGCTCACCTCCAATTATCCGTTCAGAGCACCGCACTACTCTCTGGAGAGCTTTGCGGTTGTAGGCGGTGCTGTTGCCATACCAGGTGGTGATGCATCCAGTGAGGATGCTCTCAATGGCACAGCGGTAGAAGGTCCTGAGGATGCGGGGGCTCATGCCGAATCTTTTCAGTCTCCTGAGAAAGAAGAGGCGCTGCTGCACCTTCTTCACAGTTTTGTTTATGTGTCTTGACCACGTAAGATCCTCAGCCAGATGTACACCAAGGAAGCGGAAGCTGCTCACTCTCTCCACAGCGGCGCCGTTGATGGTGATAGGGGTGTGTACTTCTCTGCACCTCCGGAAGTCCACTATCAACTCCTTTGTCTTTGCAACGTTGAGGGTGAGAATGGTTGTCTTGACACCAGTGGGTCAGGGCGCTGACCTCCTCCCCGTAAGCCGTCTCATCACCTTTGGTGATAAGACCCACCACTGTAGTGTCGTCCGCAAACTTCACAATGATGTTGGAGTTGTTAGTGGCCGTGCAGTCGTAGGTGTAGAGTGAGTACAGGAGAGGGCTCAGTACACACCCCTGTGGAGCACCAGTGTTCAGTGTGATGGGGGATGAGGTGATGCTGCCCAGTCTGACCACTTGGCGTCTGTCAGACAGGAAGTTAAGGATCCAGCTGCAGAGGGAGCTGCTCAGTCCTAGATCCTGTTTCCTGTCCAGCTTCGAGGGAACGATGGTATTGAATGCTGAGCTGTAATCTACAAACAGCATTCTCACATACGTGTCTCTCTTCTCCAGGTGTGACAGGGCAGCATGGAGTGTCAGGGCTATGGCATCATCAGTGGACCTGTTGTGGCGGTATGCGAACTGTGGTGATCTGATTGGCCGAATGGGGCGTGGGCTTTGTACGCATTTGTACATTTGTACGCATCCCCGAAAGGGGTGTAGCAGTGGTCAAGTAGCCGGTCTCCACGAGTGTTGAAATGGGTGTGTTGGTGGAGTTTTGGTGAAACTTTCTTCAGGTTTCCTTTGTTAAAGTCCCCGGTCATGATAAACGCCGCCTCTGGGTGTGCCGTTTCCTCACTGCTGATCGTGCTGTACAGTTCCCTGAGTGCTCAGTCAGTGTCAGCTTGTGGGGGAATGTAAACAGCCGTAATAATCACTGCTGTAAATTCCCTCGGTAGCCAGAATGGCTGGCACTTAATCATCAGGTACCCCAGGTCCGGTGAGCAGAAGGATTTAACCAGGTGCACGTTCGCATAATCACACCAGCTGTTGTTGATCATGAAACACACACCACCGCCTCTGCTTTTCCCAGTAAGATCCTGTGACCTGTCTGCGCGGTGCACAGAGAACCCCGGTAGTTGTATTGCGGAGTCCAGTACCTTATCCGATAGCCAGGTTTCTGTGAGGCACATTACGCAGCAGTCCCGCATCAATGAGATCAGTGTACTCATGCAGTAAAAACATTGAAACCATAATATTGTCTCTTGATGCAGAAAAAGCATTTGACAGAGTTAACTGGAAATTTCTATTTGCAACTTTCAACTTTCAACTTTGGTTTTGGAACCTCTTTCATGAACTGGTTAAAAATATTATATAATTCCCCAACAGCTTGTGTCAGAACGAATGACCAAACATCCTCCAGCTTCTGTCTCCTGAGGGGCACCAGGCAGGGATGCCCACTCTCCCCTTCACTGTTTGCAATTTTTATTGAGCCACTAGCAGCAGCAGTTAGACAGGCTACAACAATTAAGGGCATAAAATGTAAGTGTGTAGAACATAAAATCAGCCTTTATGCGGATGATGTGTTACTTTTTCTCCAAAACTCACAAACCAATATCTCTGGGGTGATTGCATTGATAAACTCTTTCTCAAGAGTCTCAGATTATTCAATTAACTGGTTAAAATCTACAGTTCTTCCGATTAATTGCTCCTTCCATAATTCTTCTCCTACACCACTGCAATCTGGAAATATAAAATATTTAGGTATTAATGTCTCTCCTAAGCTTTCAGAATTAACTAAATTAAACCACTTCCCACTTTTAAAGACAGTAGAAAGCGATCTGGCTAGATGGAAATCTTTACCCATATCACTCATGGGAAGGGTCGCCGCTATAAAAATGATGGTCTTGCCAAAAATAAACTATTTGTTTTCAATGATCCCAAATAAGCCATCACAAGATTGGTTCAGATCTCTAGACTCATGTATTTCTAAATTCCTTTGGAAAGACAAACCCCCACGTATCAGCTTAAAAACATTACAAAGGACCAAGGATAAAGGAGGATTAGATCTGCCTAACTTTAATCACTATTTTTTAGCCAACAGGCTTCAGTTCATCTCTAGATGGTTTAAACACACCTTCCTAGATGAACCTTGGATAGATGTAGAACAGGCACTATGTAATAATCTAGAAATTTCAGACCTACTATTTATCAGTTCAAACATCAAACAACATGAATGCTTTAAAAGCATCAACATCAGCTCTTCTCTGACAGCATGGTGGGAGTTTCTGAAAATGACAGAGTCCTCATTAATCCCATGCAAACGTACACCTATCTGGAACAATCCGGACATATTACAAAACAATAATATGATAAACTTTCCAGATTGGAGTTGCAAAGGAATTAAATACTTGGAACATATATTGGAAGGAACATACTTTATTTCGTTTGACAGACTACTAGTTACACAATATGCAATCAACAAGAAAAGATTTTTGGAATATCAACAAATTAAATCCATAGTAAAAAAGAAATTTAATCCCAGTGAAGCTGAATTACAAACACCACCCAGTGTGGTACATTTTTTTAATCTAAAACCCCCCAAATTATTGTCTAAAATATACAGAATGCTTTCTAAAATAGATGAATCAATATCCCTTCCTATTGCAAAATGGGAAGCAAATTTATCAATCAGCTTAGACCAAAACCTTTGGTCTCAGATATGCTTAAAAACCTTTCAATGGATCAGAAATCCCAGTTTGCAATTAATACAATACAAAATATTACATAGAGTGCACTATACTGGTCATAGGATGTTCAAGATGGGCTATACGTTTTCCAACAACTGCTCACACTGTCTAGCAAATACACCGGACAATTACATCCACGCTCTTTGGTTCTGTCCACCAGTTCAGAAGTTTTGGCGTGAGATATGTGAAGACTTATCAAAGTGTCTGAAATGTAACATTCCAGCCTCCCCTTTAGTATGTTTGCTGAGCAACTTGGATGAGGTCACTGCAGAAATAAACACAGCCCACATTGTTTTTACAGCCCTATGCATTGCCAAGAAAACGGTCCTCCTTAACTGGAAAAATAAAAATAATCTTAATTCTAATCAATATAAAAACCATCTAATAGATCACATTGGTCTTGATACAGCCTCTGCCACCACATTTGATCAATCCCGTTGGGCTCCTTTGATCGGCTTCATCACCTAGTGGGGGTGGGGGGTCATGGTTTGGTCCTGCCTTCGCTATTGTGGTTGATATGGGGGTAGGGACAGCCTTAGGGCGTCTGGGGAGTCCCTAGAGATGTTTTCCCTGGAGGGCCTAACCCAGGGGATGTGGCCATGACCTGGTTATGGGCTCTGGTGGCTCCTAGATGGTGTTTTCCTTGTGGCTGCGTACAGCAGAGATGGGGGAGGGTCTGTACTAGCGGACGTTGGTTACTGGCCTGGTGGCCTGGTTTCCCCCGGGTGGGTCTGGGACGGGCATGGAGGCTTGGGGGTCTGGGGGTGCTCCGCCCCCGGTGTGGGGTGCTGGCAGGGCCTTGGGGGCTTGGGTCCTGGTTGTTGTGTCGCCGGGGCTGTGGGTGGGTAGGTGCAGGGGGGCTCAGCCCCAGTGCAGGGGACCTCTGGTGCATCAGCCCAACTAGGGGGCTCTCTAACTGGTGGGGAGGCTGTTACATCTTTGCAGGTGGTCTCCTCTCTACAGGAGCTCACTTTGCAGGTGGGGGAGAGATATAGGAGAGGTAGAGAATGAACTCAACCTGGGTGTCTATTGTCTCGTGTAGTTTGGGAGATAATTGGATGATGGGGTGGGTGCAGTTTTCTCTGCAGTGGATTCGGGTGGGCTGCCCCGGACTCTACGGGGCTGGACGGTGCTGCTGCTGTGGGCCCCGATCCGGATGGGCCTGGGCCCCCTTGCCCTGGTGGGTTCCAGAGTTGGGGGTGCTTACTGGGGTCAGCGGGGCAGCTGGCCCCAGGGAGGGGCCACTTGCCCCTCCCTTTCTTCCCTCCCCATCCTCAGCTACCTCCCTCTTCCCGCTCTACCACACCCACCCACACACACAGGGCTTGGGGTGCAGATATGTCACCAGGGTGCAGGGGAGGCACTCCCCCCCCCCTCCCCCCCTGTCCCCTTCTGGCCACCTGTGCCTCAATTTTATTCTGCAACCTAGACATCCACATTACTCACACTCTCACATAACACATACATATAGGGCCTTGGGGGTGGGCACGTTTTACAGCATCCAATTTCAATATAAAATTCAATTCAATTCAATTTCATTGTTCTTGACAATGACAATAAATACTTGAATTGAATTGAATTGAATTGAATTGAATTGAATTGAATTGAATTGAATTGAATTGAATCCAGAGGATGGTCGGTGTATTCCAACCCACCTCTGGCGCTGGTGCCCTACTCTCAATTTTAATGCATATAGACACTGAGGGTTTTCGGGAGGAGCCCTGCTGCTCTCTGGCAGGAAGCACCATGCCCTCCTGTGTTTTAAATGCACTTTAGAACAGCACACAGCAACACTACATATGAGCGGGCGGAGGGAGGTTTGGGGTCTTCACTCACCCCGGTTCTGTTAGCCGTCAGGGCTGGGGGGCTGGGAGGAGCTGCTGGCCGTCAGATTGGGGTCTGGGATGCGGGGCCTCCCTGCTACTGCAGATAGGGAGGCGGTCCGCTTGCCTCCACCCCAGAGAGAAGGGTTACACCTCCTGGGTCTAGATGCGGCTTGCCCCTCTGGGGGCGGGGGTACCTGGACCTGGGATACAGAGTATGTTTGGGGAGTGTGATTGTCTGTGCAGTGTCTATTTGTGTCTGTCTACATGTTGGGTAAGTGCCGAGTATTTAGTTGTGTATATGGGGGTGGGAATGCACGTTTGAGTCTGTGTGCGCCTGTTTGTCTGTGTCTATATGTCAGGTTGGGTCTTAGACTCTACCTATCTGGGAACATCTCAGGCCCTCCAAAGTACAGAGGCCTATCTCCCCTCACCACACTCCCTGCCGGTGGCTGATGCCCTCAGACGTTGGTGTGCTGGTGGTTCTTGTCAACTGGGGCTGGGCACTCATGTATGTACCGGCTCACTCCTGGTGGCCGACTGGCGGGGCCTGGCACCTGTGGCCCGGCTGGGCCTCTTCCGGGGGTGGGGTACCCTCAGGCCTCTGACCTCTGGGCCTGAAGCTCGGTCCTCTCTGGCGCAGCTGGCTGCCGGCAGAGCCCGCGGGCACGCCACTGCAACCCCCTCTGGCCTCTGCTCTGTGGCTGCTGGGTGACATCTCGTTTGGGGGTCTACTCAGCTCTTCCCAGGAGGCTGGCACGGTTCCCCCCCTTTGGTGGTCCTCCTTGGGTCCTCATACTCTGGGGCCTCTGGATGTCTGGGGCCTCGATCTCCTCCATAACTGCTTCATGCCCTGGGGGACGGGGCTATGGCTCCCCACACTCCCTAGCAGATCGTTACATGGAGAAACCTTTGGAATACAAGCATGCTTACCCACACAGGTGTACACACGGGTGTTCACAGACACAAACTACACCTTTCTTGGCTGCTACCTCAAAAGCACATTGTGCGCTGTCTGTCTTGCATGCTGCACAATAACATTTAATATTTAGTATTTACTGTTATCTACTGCTAGCTAGTTTATTGTGATGGTGCTGTATTTATTAAGTAGCTGTTTTTTGTTTGTTTGTTTGTTTTCCCTTCTGTTTTTTTCTCGCCATACAGGTGATCCAGGTGTTTTGTTTGTTTTCTTTCTTTCTTCTCCCCTTTCTCACCATCTCTTCTCCCCTCTATTTTTCTTTCTCTCCCTCTCTTTCTTTCATTCTTTCTCCCTGTCCTATCCCCCAGTCATGTCTGTCCCGACTGTAACAATTGAAAATAAAAAATAAATACATAATTATAATAAAGGTCAATCAAATGGACCAATATGGCAAGGCCATGATGATCCACTTGGTAAAGTAAATCCGCTTGGCATCTCTTTTGGCCTTAAGACAACAATTCTGATGGCTAAAGATCCAAACGGGACAGGGGGAAAAAAAAAAAAAAGGAATGAGATCAGTGCCCGAAACTCGCACATCTTGTTCTCCAGAGACTGCACATTAGCCAGTAATAAACTGGGTAACGGTGGTCTGTTAGTGCGCCATCTCAGTCAAACCAGAACGCCAGATCTTCTCCCTCTGCGTCGGCGTTTGTGGCCTCCAGGGCCAGAGAACAAAGGGGTCTCAGGTGAAATGAATGGGGCGTCTGCAAATGGAGGGTGATGAGAAAGTCCGTCTTTAATGTCCAGTAAGGTTTGTCGGTCATACACAAGGACATATGTGCTACTCGTGAAAAAATAGAGGAAAAGTAAAATTAAACACAAAAAACAGCTGTTGCTTGGGGGAGCTCGCGACGAGGCTGCCATACTCGGCGCCAACTTTGATGAATGCTATATACAACTGAGTATAATACAACGTGGTCAGAAAAGAGTAATGCACTTATATACTTATTGCTATTTCACATGTGTGGATTTGTGTGTTTGGTCAGTTGGAGTCTTTGTTGTACAGTCTGACAGCAGTGGGGAGGAAAGACCTGCGAAATCTCTCTGTCCCACACCGTGGGTGCCGCAGCCACTGAAGGAGCTGCTCAGTGCTGTCAGAGTCTCCTGCATGGGGTGGGAGATGTTGTCCAACAGGGATGACAGCTTAGCCACCATTCTCCTGTCACTCACCACCTCCACTGGGTCCAGAGGGCATCCTAGAACAGAGCTGGCCCTGCGGATCAGCCTGTTCAGTCTCTTCCTGTCCCCGGCAGAGATGTTGCCGCCCCAGCAGACCACACCGTAAAAGATGGCTGTGGCCCCCACAGAGTCATAGAAGGTCTTCAGGAGTGTGCCCTTCACTCCTAAGTCTCCGTAGCAGATACAGCCTGCTCTCTGTAATGCCCTCTTTTGCAGAGAGCATTTGAATTATGAGTCCAGTCAAACACCAACAAAGAACAACCAATAGACCAACAAAGGTGCAGTTTAAACATAATGACTACACCCTGAGAACTCCACCTGTGGCTTAGCAGATAGAGAAGGTTGTCTGCTGACTCCTCCCACTAGTATGTCAAAGTCTCCTTGTACAAATAAAACTGAGGTTATTTTACTCGGCCCTGAAAATCTTAGAAATATGGTATCTAAGCAGATTCTTACTCTGGATGGCATTACCTTGGCCTCCAGTAACACTGTGAGGAACCTTGGAGTCATTTTTGACCAGGACATGTCCTTCAACGCACATATTAAACAAATATGTAAGACTGCTTTCTTCCATTTGCGCAACATCTCTAAAGTTAGAAATATCCTGTCTCAGAGTGGCGCTGAAAAACTAGTTCATGCATTTATTACTTCCAGGCTGGACTACTGTAATTCTTTATTATCAGGATGTCCTAAAAACTCGCTGAAAAGCCTTCAGTTAATCCAAAATGCTGCAGCAAGAGTCCTGACAGGGACTAGAAAGAGAGAGCATATTTCTCCTGTTTTGGCTTCCCTTCATTGGCTTCCTGTTAAATCCAGAATTGAATTCAAAATCCTGCTCCTCACATACAAGGTCTTAAATAATAAGGCCCCATCGTATATTATCTTAAAATAATTAGTCCTTTGATGGACACTCTACTTTTAATATTAGGCTTAAAACTTACTTTCCTTTTTGCTAAAGCATATAGTTAGGGCTGGCTCAGAGGGCCCTTAGTTAGGTTGCAATATATCAAGGCTGCTGGGACAACTTAAAAGGCTTAATCACAGTGTGACATGGTTAACTGTCACTACTATGGTAGATTAAAAATATGAACAAAAAATGAAGGTGTTATATTAGAAAAATACCTGGATACATTTTTTGTATTCATTCAACCAAACAATTTCTCTGAGATGTTGAAAGAGAAGCCTATATGGGAGAAATATGCTCCTTCTCAGTGACTCTCAGTCCAGTCCCTGTCAGTACTCTTGCTGGTCTGAGGACCGCTGACTTGTGTTTGTTTGTCCTTCCAGTGTCCCACCATACCCAGGCTGTGGTGGTGGAAGTGTATGGAGGTATACAGTCTGTCACATTACCCTGCCACTACTCTAATCATATACCAGAAGACCCCACAGTGATGTGGATTCGTATCGATCTCAACCCCAACTTTGTCCACAAACAAAAAGAAAAAGATGATCTTACAGGACAAAACCAGCATTACAACAGACGCACATTTATGAGGTCAGATGCTTTGGACACTGGAGATTTCAGCCTCACTCTGAGAAAACCAACAGAGACAGACACTGGCAAGTACACCTGCACCATCGGCGATGGGAGAGAACTACTAATACTGGGAGATGTACAGCTGCTGGTAAAAGGTAAGCAACAAATCTAACTGATGCAGAAGATACAGGTTAGCATTCAGATGTCACGTTGTTCCTTATGATTCTCTACAGGACAACGTCAATCCATGGCTGTAGTAACCCTGGTGCTTCTGCTTCTTGCAATTTTACTTGTTTGTTTTTGCTGGGTTTGTATTTGTTTAAAAGGTGAGTCTCTACTATTATATTACTGATAATGTTTATACAATTAGTAGAAAAATATCACTAAAAGGTCACATGTTATGTTAATCTTTATGCTTATTAATAGGACAAGTTCCCTTAGTTCTCCACCATCTCCATTTTGTCCTTGCTCTTGGGATTGTTTTTTCTGGGAGTATTTTATTGCTTCATCAGGACCATTTCTTCACAGGTAAGTCTATACTGCTATTACCCATAAAGATGATGGCTATGGTCTTATTTTTGTGCCACTATTCTGAGCGCACGTAAAAAAAAAACCTGAGCACACATAAAAAAGATTTCGAGGTGCAAGTGTTGCATTTTGAGGAGAAATTTATTGTGAGCGAAGAAAAGCTAAATTTGAGTGAACAAAATTCATTTCTGCGTGCAAAAAATGTATTTCATTGTTTGCTACTATCCATACACACACACACAATAGCAGCCCCTCTCGCTCAGTTTTTGCACTTGCGCTTGCTCGCAATGTGTTACTTGCACTCAAAGGGGTTTGCAAAGAAACTTACTTGCACTTGTTACTTGCACTCTTAACATTTCTGCCCGTGCGCGCTCAACTCTTCTGGTACACCATTATATTTGTGCCACAAAACCAGCCAATCACAGACTTGGATGCAAAAAAAATTCTGATTGGCTGTTTTGGTCTCCAATCAGCTCAAAATGACGAAGTGCAATATCCCAGAATCCATTTAGTCCAAAACTCAAACGAGGCAGTGGAGGAGGAACGCAGCGTGGCGGAGTTTGAAATTTTACTCTTTCTGGGTCACATAATAAACTTTTAAGATATTTTGATGCAAGAATATTGCTGTGTAAACTTCAAATATCTGCTCGATTTATCAAGTCATCACATATTTGCATAAGTGCTCTAACGTTTTCGGAGATGCCTTGAGATGCCAGCTTGAGGGTCCTGTGCAGTATCTTAGCTGTTCCTAGGACTACACTCTTCTGGACAGAAATCTTGAATGTTGTTCCTGGGCCCTCTGCTGGAGCCACTCGCCTAGCTTGGGGGTCACCACACCGAGTGGTCAGGTAGCCACTGGGACCACTTTTAACTTCACCCTCCACATCTTCTTGAGTTCTTCTCTGAGCCCTTGGTATTTCTCCAGCTTCTCATGTTCCTTCTTTCTGATGTTGCTGTCATTGGGAGCCGCTACATCGATCACTACGGCCGTCTTCTTCTGTTTGTCTACCACCACTATGTCAGGTTGGTTAGCCACCACCATTTTGTCCGTCTGTATCTGGAAGTCCCACAGGATCTTAGCTCGGTCAGTCTCCACCACCCTTGGGGGTGTCTCCCATTTTGACCTCGGTCTTTCAGACTGTATTCGGCACAGATGTTTCTGTATACTATGCCGGCCACTTGGTTATGGTGTTCCATGTATGCCCTGCCGGCTGGCATCTTGCACCCTGCTGTTTTGTGCTGGATTGTCTCAGAGACATCTTTACACAGCCTACACCTGGGGTCTTGCCTGATGTAACAGACCCCAGTCTCTATGGATGTTGTGCTCAGAGCTTGTTCCTGTGCTGCCATGATTAGTGCCTTTGTGCTGTCTTTCAGTCCAGCTTTGTCCAGCCAAAGGATTTTTTAATGTCAGCCACCTCCTCTATCTGCCGGTGGTACATACCGTCCAGGGGCCTGTCCTTCCATGATGGTTCCTCGCCTTGATCCTCTTCTTTTTTGAGTACCTGAGGTATTCACTGAGCAGGTGGTCAGTTGTGGTGATATTCCTGATGTATGTTTGTGGTCTCATTCTGGGCTGTGGTTCTGACACTCACCAATCGTCGGGCTCCATCCTTTCAGCATACAGTTGCAGGGTGCTAGACTTGGGGTGAAAACCTTCATTTATGGTACGGACCTTCTTTTGGCTAGCTTAATATCAGCAGGGTATCTTATTGTTGGTAGGGTTTAGGTGTTAATTGCCCAGATCTTGTTCTTCCCATTCAACTAACTCATGTTGCTGCTATTGCATTCTGAATTGATGTTTGATCTCCTCTCAGGTTACCAGGCAGAGGAGGGGAATGAGTCTGTCCAGTTGCCGTGCACAGCCACAATTCACTTGACTGAAGATACTAAGGTAGAGTGGAAGAACAGTTGTAATGGAAAGATCCATGTATATAAGAATGGATCTGACCGGCCTGAAGAACAGGACGAGAATTACAGAGGTCGAACAAAGATGAATGAAAATCTGCTCAAAACTGGAGACCTCAGTCTGACTCTGAAATACCCCACAGTCACAGACACACAGATCTACACCTGTACTGTCTACAACAGTGAGGGGAACATCATGATGATCAAACAAGTGGAGCTGAAGGTTAGTGGTGAGTACTGCAGACACAGGTCAGAGATCAGAGATCAATGCAAGACATTTTTTAATTTATCACAAGGAATCAGACAGAGTGACGATCTGCCTTACTTGGTGTAAGTGAGGGGCAGAGAAGTAAAAACAAAAACCCCAAAAGCAACAAAAAATAAAACAACAACCCACATAGCAAAATTGGTATGGCCTGGATCTCGCCCACACAATGTGCAATGTTCCCACATACCGCAAAGAATGACGGCCCTTTGGTGGCCCAGATCTGGTTTGCCAGAGGTGGCCCACACATGGGCCAGCACAACGCCAATTGCAGACACACTGGTGGTCCTGTGCTGGCCCAGAACAGTTTCAGCTCTGGTCCCACATGTCAGTCCAATGTGTACCTTAATCAAGCCATGTAATAATAACATGTGCCGGAACATAATAGTTCAAAAGCAACATGACAGAACTCTATTCAGACAGTGAATGGACTGATTCTTATATAGCGCTTTTCTACTCTCCCAGATTACCCAAAGTAGTCTAAACAAAACAGAGCAAACGCGTTGTGCTTCAGAGTCAGATATCTACAGGCAAAAAGCAGAGTGATAGGTGGAAAGCCAAACATCTTAGTCTTTGAATTTAGGTTGTTTCATTCCCATTGCCATAGGTGTATAAAGTCAAGCTAATAGCGTTGTAGTCTGCCTTTCCAGACATAGTTTCACTAACCCTGGCCAACAGCAGCTAAGAGAAGCTAACAGTGGCAATAACCGACAGTTCAGCATATCCCAGAAAGTCAATCTTGTTGGATGTTTTATTTTCTGCAATTAGAATTTTCTATTTTGGTGTATATATTCTGGATGCAAAGGGGACATACATAATGAAAGAACATTTTTACTTTGCTTGTATTTTTCAATAAGTGACAGTGCTTTCAGTCCTTCTCTCCTAGTCTGCCTCTGTCTGGCTGTTAGATCCAATAACCACTTACAGCAGGGTGACCAGGGTGACTAATCTAGCAGCAGGTTTACTGTTATTGCAATGTCAGAGTTCAATACTATAGATGCACATCAGAGCTCAGTGTAAGGAGGAATAGTTTGTGGCAACATTGTTACAATATGGGGCATGATCTTAGTTTTGTGGATGGTTGTTTTTTGTGTTAACTACAGGACCGACAGTCAAGATTTGGATATTCATCGCTGTGTGCATTGTCCTGTATGTAGCCGCTTTATTGGCCTTTGTCTTCATGTGTAAAAAATACAAAAGGATGAAGAGCAGACAAGGTATGTGAGTCTGTCTGTGTATCTTTGTGTTTTCTTATGGTTCAAACATGTGTATAAGGTTTGATCATAAAATTAAGGGATTCTACATAGTTCTTGCAATATGGCTTCTAGTTTTAAGGTCATCCTTCTGAGCTTATAGCAGCAGCGTACAGCAGTGCTCTTATCCATATTTGTGCCTGGAAGTTCAGTTCTGATCACTTGCATGTACTCCAGAGTCAGCCTGGAGTACATTATTAAACCTGTCTAGACTGTCACCTTCCACTGTAATATCCCATCTGAAGAAAATTAATTGAATTGTGATGAATGATATAGTACTAAAT
The DNA here is from genome assembly GCF_013358895.1 of Oreochromis aureus. Taxonomy (NCBI): domain Eukaryota; kingdom Metazoa; phylum Chordata; class Actinopteri; order Cichliformes; family Cichlidae; genus Oreochromis; species Oreochromis aureus. The sequence goes on along the minus strand of NC_052944.1, from coordinate 96,459,658 downwards.
CTTTTAGACAGGTAGCTGTCATTGAGACTGAGATCTCTTTTTCACGAGTGATATTTGCCAACATCAAAGACAAATAAAGTGCAGTTTGTTTCACAACAAAGAGATAATGCACACAATTGCACACAAAAACTGTCAAATTAAAAAGAAGATTAAAACTCAACATTTTAAAATAGAAAAAAGCCTTTGTGTGTTCTGTTCCAGATTCCTCCAAAAGACACGCATGTTAGGTTATTTTAAATTGGCTTTACACTAAGCAATGAAATGTTGCATTTATTTAATCAAGTTAAGGCAAGCAATTCCACAAAATTACATTGTTCAGTTGGGAAACATAATATACAATTAATTGTAATTATATGTTTTAAGTAAATCTTACTACATTGTGTTAATTTAATGCCTAAGCATATAGTCACATATCAATAACTCAACATCATTGTCTTGGATCTTACAAAAGGTTTGTTGTGGAAGTTCTCCATTTAAATAAAGCCTGCAGACAAGCGGTGAGCGGTAGCTAACATTCTTTAATCACAAACAAAGAACAGAAAAACCAAGTTGGTGGAGCCCCTGCATGGCCGCGGGGCAAACGGTCAGCAGAGTCTCACCTGAGTCTAACATGGCTCTCAGTTAAATACCTTCTCCAGGAACAAAAGGCAGTACACAGCTGTTTCACACCTTAAGATTCATACTCCCTTGCTACCTCCCAGAGTCCTCGAAGAGACAAAAGATTCTTCCTGTGGAGTGGTCTGCTTCCCCCAACTTCCTTACTAGACCCCCACCGTTTGTTATACTGTATGAGTGTGAGACATGTTAAAATCCAGTGGCACCAAGGCATTATACAATAAATGAAAGTGATTAATACATAAGTAAAAGAAATTCCTATACAGGTTCAATTAAGCTGGTATGATTTAGTTCAGCTTGCTAAATACAAATGATGATTAATAAAGTTGTGCTTATTATGCACTGTACCTTCTTCAGGTAAAATAAACTCAACTCAGTGTAATTTACCTGATATCATGATACTTTTTAAAACCTGAATATTAGGTTTAAATTTCACGGTTAAAAGAAAAAGTTTCAAATGGTTTGTTAGTTAATCACTTGATTAGCTTATAAAGTTTTACCAGTTTTAAAGGTTCAAGTCACACCTAAATAGAATGGTACATGGACGGATTCTTATAAAGTGCTTTTCTGCTCTGCCTCATTCACCCATTCACACTTACACTATTTTCTGTGCTTAAGTCCTTTCTATCTAACATTCATCATTGGATGGGATTCAGTGTCTTGCCCATATTTCTCTTATTTGGGTTAAACTACCAGCTTTGTTGATTAGCAGGTGACCAGCTCTGCCTCCTGAGCTAAAGTTAAATCACAACCTGAATCACATCAACATCAACTAGCACAACTGGCAAGGACCTGCCACTTTTAACTAGTCATTTACAGTTATACTCCCACTCTGCTACAAATACAACAAATACATTTTCTGTGATACCTGCTGGTTCTTGTTTACTATACTAATAAATGCTAAGCTTACATATACAACCCTTAATGCATTCTCATTTGTATCATTTTTAAATCCTACTAACAGAAACCAATACAGTATTTAGTTATTGTAATTTCACCACAAAAACATGAATGGAATAAGTGCTTAAGAAAATGGATGGATGATCCTGTTTTCTCA